>NC_090271.1:245312545-245646295 GCF_040414725.1 Anabrus simplex
TTAAGCGACTGCAGCTATAGAGCTCGGTAATTAGCTAGTAAGTCGGAATAATAATTGTACCGGCGGTACACCTGCCCCGAGCATTTAGAACTAGGGCCTTGTAGAAGGCCATCTACAACAGAAACTCTGAAACTCATTTCGGAAATAGTTTGAATATTTATCGACAGATTTCGCTACTAACAACGTATATGCACCCTCTGGGGTGAGGATGAACGATTAAATTTCAAAGTAATTTTGTGTGTTAAGGTTTCCTAAACTGAATTGTTTATAGTTTGCTTTTGGTGTTCTAAAGTTATCAACACTACTATCTCTTCCCGCTAACTTAATATTTCAGCCAATAAGAAATTTTGTACATTTATTTAAGTATACAATCAGAGTGTTTGATATTTATTTGATTGTCCAATGAAAATTTGGGGTGTGTCGGGGAGAAATCTAGACCCTTCCTCTCTACTATAAAAGTTGTGACCGTTCGCGCCATATTGCCTTCGTGATCACTCCAGTCAAGAGGTTTAGAGTGTGTTCGTAGCGGAGATAGCGGAAAGGGCTGCCTCGTCTATCGCCGGGAGGTCCACCAGCTTAAGGTAATGGCAGACTCTGTTTGACCATGTAATAGTCTTTCGAAGCTAGCGCGAGCGGAAGGTTTCAAATTTCTTTCTTAATGTAACGTTTACTTCTCAATGTAAATTCACAAACAAGTCGAAGGAACTTAACCGAACTTAGAGAATAAAGAGTGAAGACATTTCAAATTGATATTGAGGAGACTATGATTTTGTAATATTTAAAATCTATCTCTTAATTTTGTAAACTTTCACTCCATCTCGATCTTACCGCCGCCTATGACACAGTCTGGAAAAAAGGCCTCCTCCTGAAACTTAGCAGAGCAATACCATGCCTTAAGATCTTCACTCTAATAAAAAATATGCTGGGAAATAGATTTTTCCATGTTCATGCAGAACATGTCCCCAGTCGTTTCCACAAACTCAACAATGGTTTGCCACAGGGTTCAGTGCTGTCTCCAATTCTTTTCAACTTAATATACACGACCTTCCAGAAACCACATCTTGCAAGTTCATCTATGCAGATGACATCAGCCTCACCATACGAAGAGCAGACTTCAGTGAAGCTGAAGAAATCTTATGCCAGGACCTTGAGAAGATGGACGGTTATTTCACAAAGTGGCGATTGACACCTAGCCCACTAAAGACAGAAGTAGCTACGTTTCACCTCAGTAACAGGAATGCAAACTACCAACCGACAATCAGGTTCAGAAATCACACACTGCGGTGTAATGCTAACCCGAAAAGCCTCGGTGTAACTTTAGATAGTCCCTAACCTACCGCCATCACCTTCAGAAACTGACAGCTAAACTGAAAATCGTAACAACCTTCTGGGTAGACTAGCTGGAACATCATGGGGTGCAGATGCGAATTCACTGCGAACAACTGCTTTAGCACTAGGATATTCTTCAGCTGAATACTGTTCTGCTGCATGGCTGAATAGTTCCCATACTCGTCTGGTCGATGTCCAGCTGCGCCATACAATGAGAATCATATCTGGCACCCTGTACTCCATTCCTGTACAGTGGTTACCCGTACTGAGCCACATTCAACATCCTCACATCAGACGACAAAATGCCCTTGTCAGATTATGGACTAAGGTGATGATGAACAGCTCACTTCCCATCCACCAGGATGCAGAAGAAAACGTCGTTGCGAGACTGAAATCCCGGAAACCGGCCTGGAAGACGGACAGGGAACTAACTGACATACCTTTTAGACCTAACGAAGCATGGAAGCAAGAATGGGCCAGATTACACCCACATCGTCTAATCAACATTGATGACCCAACAGCAAAACCTCCTGGGTTCAACCTCCCACGCACCATCTGGACTAGACTAAACAGGATACGCTGCGGTTTTGGAAGAACTGCTTCTGCACTACACCAATGGGGGTGTTTGGAGTCTCCTTCCTGCAACTGTGGTGCTGAAGAGCAAACCATCAGCCACATCGTGAAAGAATGTCCTCTCCGAGCATTCACTGGACCTATGAAGGAGCTACATCAAGTAACCCCTACGGCACTCACTTGTCTGGAAGGACTTGACATCAGCTTGTGATGAAATCTCAGAACCTGCAGTTGTGTGTGTATGTGTGTGTATGTGTATATGTGTGTGTGTTTACCTCCTAGTTAGTCTGTGAATACTCTATATCCATGTATTTAAATATGTTTATATTTTTCTAATAACACTTATATGTAAAATACATTTCAAACGATTGTCAAATGAAGCATCATACGCTAAATAAATAATCTAGTCACCTAGCCTCTGTACTTCGGTCCATAACGCCACATAGGGTTTTAATGATGTTCTGGTGAATTCCAAAGGAGTGCAAGTGTACGCCTCCTAACCTTTTGATTTTCGGCCAGCAACTATAACATTTTGTTTTTTTTAAAAGGCCACGTAGAATGGGTACCGGTACCTGTTACCCCTGTTAAAGTCAACTTGTATTTTTTCATTTTGTGTCTTGGTAAATCAGACTGTTGAGGGATTAACGCAGCGTCTACTGTTTGGTTTTGTTAAATGTAGGTAGGAGGTGCCTCGATAGGCCTGGAACTTGTAATTTTGGAGGATAGTCTCCTAGAAAGTAATTTTGTAGAGCAAAGGCTCTCGCCCTACTGGTGAAAAATTCGGAGCTCCATGTTCTTGAGTGTGGGTTGAAGGGAGCAGCAGTGCTCTTGTTAAAGTTGTAACTAGGGAGCGTCAAGCTCAGGTTGTTAAATGGTTGTTAAATGGTTGTTAACTGATTGTTCTAATATTATTACTGAACCTCACGAGCTAGACTTTGTACCTGATTTTTGTTACCTGCTTACCAAATTGTAAAGTTTGAAGTGGTGAGGTAAGGGTGTATTCTGCCCGAAGGCAGGTCCGAACTCCCGAAGAGGTGTGTCTGATCCGGGGTTTATGTACGGTAGGGTGCCCAGTTCCTTTCGGCTTCTCCATTACCTTAGCCCCCTCCAACAGCGCGTGGCAACCCATCCAAATCTTGACCACGCCCAATATCAATCAATCAATACTGATCTGCATTTAGGGCAGTCGCCCAGGTGGCAGATTCCCTATCTGTTGCTTTCCTAGCCTTTTCCGAAATGATTTCAAAGAAATTGGAAATTTATTGAACATCTCCCTTGGTAAGTTATTCCAATCCCTAACTCCCCTTCATATAAATGAATATTTGCCCCAGTTTGTCCTCTTGAATTCCAACTTTATCTTCATATTGTGATCTTTCCTACTTTTATAGACGCCATTCAAACCTATTCGTCTACTAATGTCATTCCACGCCATCTCTCCGTTGACAGCTCGGAACATACCACTTAGTCGAGCAGCTCTTCTTCTTTCTCTCAATTCCTCCCAACCCAAACATTGCAACATTTTTGTAACGCTACTCTTTTGTCGGAAATCGCCCAGAACAAATCGAGCTGCTTTTCTTTGGATTTTTTCCAGTTCTTGAATGAGGTAATCCTGGTGAGGGTCCCATACACTGGAACCATACTCTAGTTGGGGTCTTACCAGAGACTTATATGCGCTCTCCTTTACATCCTTACTACAACCCCTAAACACCCTCATAACCATGTGCAGAGATCGGTACCCTTTATTTACAATCCCATTTATGTGATTACCCCAGTGAAGATCTTTCCTTATATTAACACCTAGATACTTACAATGATCCCCAAAAGGATTTTTCACCCCATCAACGCAGTAATTAACACTGAGAGGACTTTTCCTATTTGTAAAACTCACAACCTGACTTTTAGCCCCGTTTATCAACATACCATTGCCTGCTGTCCATCTCACAATATTTTCGAGGTCACGTTGCAGTTGCTCACAATCTTGTAACTTATTTATCGCTCTATAGAGAATAACATCATCCGCAAAAAGCCTTACCTCCGATTCCACTCCTTTACTCATATCATTTATATATATAAGAAAACATAAAGGTCCGATAACACTGCCCTGAGGAACTCCCCTCTCAACTATTACAGGGTCAGACAAAGCTTCACCTACTCTAACTCTCTGAGATCTATTTTCTAGAAATATAGCAACCCATTCAGTCACTCTTTTGTCTAGTCCAATTGCACTCATTTTTGCCAGTAGTCTCCCATGATCCACCCTATCAAATACCTTAGACTGGTCAATCGCGATGCATTCCATTTGACCTATGGAATCCAAGGTATCCGCTATATCTTGCTGGAATCCTACAAGGTGAACTTCAGTGGAATTACCCTTCCTAAAACCGAATTGCCTTCTATCGAACCAGTTATTAATTTCACAAACATGTCTAATATAATCAGAAAGAATGCCTTCCCAAAGCTTACATACAATGAATGTCAAACTTACTGGCCTGTAATTTTCAGCTTTATGTCTATCACCCTTTCCTTTATACACAGGGGCTACTATAGCAACTCTCCATTCATCTGGTATAGCTCCTTCGGCCAAACAATAATCAAATAAGTACTTCAGATATGGTACTATATCCCAACCCATTGTCTTTAGTATATCCCCAGAAATCTGATCAATTCCAGCCGCTTTTCTAGTTTTCAACTTTTGTATCTTATTGTAAATGTCATTGTTATCATACGTAAATTTTATTACTTCTTTGGCCTTAGTCTCTTCCTCTATCTCGACATTATCCTTGTAACCAACAATCTTTACATACTGCTGACTGAATACTTCTGCCTTTTGAAGATCCTCACATACACACTCCCCTTGTTCATTAATTATTCCTGGAATGTCCTTCTTGGAACCTGTTTCTGCCTTAAAATACCTATACATACCCTTCCATTTTTCACTAAAATTTGTATGACTGCCAATTATGCTTGCCATCATGTTATCCTTAGCTGCCTTCTTTGCTAGATTCAATTTTCTAGTAAGTTCCTTCAATTTCTCCTTACTTCCACAGCCATTTCTAACTCTATTTCTTTCCAGTCTGCACCTCCTTAGTCTCTTTATTTCTCTATTATAATAAGGTGGGTCTTTACCATTCCTTACCACCCTTAAAGGTACAAACCTGTTTTCGCATTCCTCAACAATTTCTTTAAACCCATCCCAGAGTCTGTTTACATTTTTATTTACCGTTTTCCACCGATCATAGTTACTTTTTAGAAACTGCCTCATACCTGCTTTATCAGCCATATGGTACTGCCTAACAGTCCTACTTTTAAGACCTTCCTTTCTATCACATTTATTTTTAACTACCACAAAAACAGCTTCATGATCACTAATACCATCTATTACTTCAGTTTCCCTATAGAGCTCATCTGGTTTTATCAGCACCACATCCAAAATATTTTTCCCTCTGGTTGGTTCCATCACTTTCTGAATCAGCTGTCCTTCCCATATTAACTTATTTGCCATTTGTTGGTCATGCTTCCTGTCGTTCTCATTTCCTTCCCAATTGACATCTGGCAAATTCAGATCTCCCGCTACAATCACATTTCTTTCCATGTCGTTTCCCACATAGCTGACTATCCTATCAAATAATTCCGAATCCGCATCAGTGCTACCCTTTCTCGATCTGTACACTCCAAATATATCAAGTTGCCTATTATCTTTAGAAATGAGCCTTAAACCTAGAATTTCATGTGTCTCATCTTTAACTTTTCCGTTGCTTACAAATTCTTCTTTCACCAGAATGAAAACTCCCCCTCCCACCTTTCCTATCCTATCTCTACGATACACACTCCAGTGCTGTGAGAAAATTTCTGCATCCATTATATCATTTCTCAGCCATGATTCATCTCCTATTACAATATCTGGTAAATATATATCTATTAAATTACTTAATTATATTCCTTTCTTTACAATACTTCTACAGTTCAACACTAACAATTTTATGTCATCCCTACTTGATTTCCAGTTCCCTGTTCCCTTATCACCGCTCCCTAGGCCATCCCGTTTCCCTGAATGTACCTCCCTATTACCCTTCCAAACAAATTTCCTAACTTATACGTACCACTGCGGTTTAAATGAAGGCCATCCGAGCGCAGATCCCTTCCTCCTACCCACCCATTAGGATCTAGAAATTTCACTCCCAGTTTCCCACATACCCACTCCATAGTCTCATTTAAATCCCCAATCACCCTCCAGTCAGTATCCCTCCTACACAGTATTCCACTAATAACAATCTGCGCTTTCTTAAACTTCACCCGTGCTGCATTTACCAGATCCCACACATCTCCAACTATGTTGGTACTTATATCGGCTTGCCTTACGTTGTTGGTACCAACGTGAAACACTACCACCTTCTCCTTCCCCTCCTCCCTCTCTTCTACTTTCCTCAACATCTGCCTCAACCTAATTCCTGGATAACATTCTACCCTGGTTCCCTTTCCTCCATACACATTCCCCACGTGTCTAACGATGGAATCCCCCATGACCAGAGCCTCAACCCTACCCACCTCATTTGATCCCCTCCCCTCCTGGTCAGCCCTATCTTTCCTGATAGCTGCAGAAGCTACTTCCTCCTCCCTTTTCTCCTTCCCATGACCCTGTTCCACCTGTCTTTTCCTATCCTCTACTCTACATTTCCCTTTCCTACCTTTTCCCTTCCTCCTACTTCCACGTATCTCAGCAACAGTTCCCTGTCCCTCATCTTCCCTCTGTTGTTCTACCTGGAGTGACTCGTACCGATTTTGCACAGACACCTGTCCTGAATTCTGATCCTCAATAGAGCCCTTGGCCTGCAATCTCCTTCCCCTTAGAACATTAGACCACCTGTCTTCTACAACTCCTCCTTTTCCTTCCCCTCCCTCTTGTACACCTACTGTAACCTGTACATCGTTTGAGGGAGTCCTATCTTCCTTCCCGTCTTCTGTGATAATCCTAATTATCTCCCTCAAACTTTCCAACTCCTCCCTCATACCCCTCAATGCCTCACCACACCCACAATAAGTACACTCGCGCTCCTTAGCCATTCTTTACGGGGGGAAAATTTTAAATTAAAAAAATAAAATAACTTATTTGCAAAAAAATAAATGAACGGAGGGATATATTGTCTGAGATAGTACACAACAATAAGGTAATTAATATACGACTGCACTACAATATTACTTAGTC
Source organism: Anabrus simplex (assembly GCF_040414725.1). Lineage (NCBI taxonomy): Eukaryota > Metazoa > Arthropoda > Insecta > Orthoptera > Tettigoniidae > Anabrus > Anabrus simplex. The sequence continues at coordinate 245,319,651 of NC_090271.1, forward strand.
GTGCTCTATTTTTTTTATCCTACAACCCGTAACAGGATAAAAACTGCTGTTAATTACTGAATATCGAAAGTAATACACAAGAACTACACTATTCCAAACTGCAATTAAGCCTATCCTAATTTCAACAATATTTTAGTAAGAGTTTCTACGGATACCTCTACCACACCAGTACTACACAAATATTTTACAATAATAAAATAAGCACACGAAATTCTAATAGGATATTACTCGTATACTACTGTACAGTACACTACAGTAATTTTTAAACTACTTTCAGACGTATTCTAATTACGATACCGGTACCGTACCGTATGTCACTACCAAGCACAACAGAAATGAAATTTGCAAGAACTACTGTACTCAAAGATTACCAACGAAGCTAAATGCTTAGACAAATTATTATTAGTATTACGGTCTAATAGATATACACGAAAGATAACACACGAATATAGCACGCAAGATACGGCACTATCTAAATGTACTGTATCTATACTACAATGTATCTACACTACACTACACTGCGTTTGGTTAAATGCTTAAATATCAAAAGGATTGCCGTACACGAAGAAAAACACGAATATAACTGGCAAGATACTATCTAATATATTATACCTTATCTTCACTACAATTCTACTGAAATGTGGTTATGTGATTATTACAGCTGGTGGATTACTATTATTTTCCCTACTCCACGGGACGGAGAAAAAAAAAGTGTCCTTAATTAGGCCTACTGAAAAATACGAGGTTGTCTACAATAATTTCTCAAATATTTCTATCAAAACTACTACTACTACTACTCCAGGGACTTGAACTGCAATTACTGGGATATATGAACTTTATTATTATTAGCTAACCGCTCATAAATACTGAAAGATCGAGGGAGCGAAATATAAATTACGGATACTAACTACCTACTCAGAAGTACAAATGAATGGAATACAAGGTCAGCTGATTTTTATTTATATTTACTTGACTACACTACACCCTTTGTTCACGATTGTAGCCAACAATGCAATATTTGAATATGAGGAGCGACAATAATCAATAACAATACAACGACTGTTAACTATTACCGTGTAATCTCTTTAACTTCTTTTTAAATGGAAGTTTACAGGCGTATCGTGTTTTTTAATGTAGTAAATTATTACCTTCGCGATAGTTTGAACGTATATCTATACGAAATACCGGAGAAGTTGCTGCAGAAGTTACGGTACTATTCCTTATGATAATCTGCCTTTGTAAGTACAACCAACGAACCTACAGATACCGGTATTTACAAATATTTTTAAAGTTAATATTGTTACCTAAAGTATTACCTAAACCTAAATTCGAAACAAGGTGCACCTAGCTAGCCTACTTAACCTAGAAAACGTAATTTACTGAAGACCAACTGAATTACTTGTTACAAAATTTAAATAATTATTACTACTCCCAATTTCTACCAACAAGCACTAAACACCACTATATAAACAGCACTAAATGAATCAGATATACACAAAATTAAGCTATTTCAATAGGTTTTCACTACTTTATCACTACAATAATGCAAGAGCTCTCTCAACAGCCAACCGTTCTCAAGCGCATCCAACAATGCTTATTTTCGGAGATCTCACGGGATCTGATGTTTCAACACGGCTACGGCCGTTGGCATTTTCAAATGAAAAGAGAGAAAAAAGGAGGAAAGGAATATATTCCAAATTTTAAAGTTTTAAATCGCTACTGTATTTAATCTTTTCGCTATCCACCCATTCACGCCCGCACCTTCTTTCACCTCTGCGTTCTACAGAATCCCAGGAATAATAATAAGAAGAAGAATAAGAGGAAGAAGAAGAAGAATGTCCGCCTCTGTGGTGTAGTGGTTAGTGTGATTAGCTGCTACCCCCGGAGGCCCAGGTTCGATTCCCGGCTCTGCCACGAAATTTGAAAAGTGGTAGGAGGGCTGGAACGTAGTCCACTCAGCCTCAGGAGATCAACTGAGTAGAGGTTGGTTAGATTCCCACCTCAGCCATCTTGGAAGTGGTTTTCCGGGGTTTCCCACTTCTCCTCCACTTAAGGCCACGGCCGCTTCCTTCCCTCTTCCTTCTCTATCCCTTCCAAACTTCCAATCCACCACCCAGGCCCCTGTTCAGCATAGCAGGTGAGGCCGCCTGGGCGAGGTACTGGTCATCCTCCCCAGTTGTATCACTCTAAACTATGTCTCACGCTCCAGGACACTGCTCATGAGGCGGTAGAGGTAGGGTCCCTCGCTGAGTCCGGGGGAAAGCCAACCCTGAAGGGTAAGCAGATTAAGAAAGAAATAATAATAATAATAATAATAATAATAATAATAATAATAATAATAATAATAATAATAATGCAACTCTATGGTCTAGGGGTAGCGAGCTAGTTCCTAATCCGGCGGCCCCCGGTTCGATTTCCGGTCAGGTCAGGACTATTTACCTAAGAACTAAGAATAATAAGAATAATGGCGGAGGGAATTCGTCGTGCTAACGACGCATCAACTTGTAGTCTGCAGGTATTCGGGCTGTGCTGTGGTCACCTAGCAGACCTTGACCCTTGAAGACCGTAGTGCCATGGGATTTATATGTTGGGTAGTTTATATTGTGATTTTCTTCTCCCCGGGAGGTTGTGGGTTCGGATCCCACTGGTGTCTGGTTGGCCATTTTTGTTCTGTAATTAACATCTCTTCAACACGTATTAAATGTACGTAACACGACCTAATAGGTTGAAAGTCGCTTTCGATTACAATGTGGTCGTGAAAATTCAATATTCATTTTCTAAAACTAGTTTGCTTCTTATTAGAACTCCCTGCTCGACAGTTAGTAATTTAGTGGTTGAAGAAGGCACTTCATAGCGCTGTTATCCCGGGTTCAGACTTAATCTCTACAATTCTCTAAGGCTATAAAACTGGATGCAGACTACCGTTCCAGAGCTGCAGCAGCTATGACGCTTGGCTAACCACATAATTAGTCCTCAAAATGTACCGAAACTCTGTCAAGATAAGCGCATGGGTCTTATTGACGGAAATAAAACTAATTACTCCCCTTGCGATCACACTCCAATTAGTTCCAGAGCTAAAATCGAGATAATTCCTCATTTTTTCTACCGGCCGTGATCTTAACCGCGTGTCACGCTCTGGAAAATATGTGCTTTGTGGTAAAGAAGGTGTAACGAAAATAGGCTCTATAAAAGACAGAATCAGTCCGGCACCAGATCCTACTTCTTCTTCAACCTCACAAGTATCAACATGAGGGTGCTGAGTTTGTTTCTTTGGACTGTGCTAATTGTTTGTGGTGTTTCTTCTCAAGAGAGCCAGGAGCAGGAAAATGAAGTAGAGGATGAGGGCATGATGCGTGTGATGTATAAACTATTGCTGGACTGTACGCGTAAAGCTGACATCAGTGTTTGTTTGAAAGTCAAAGCTGTCAACTATCTGGACCGAGCTCTGACGGCGAAAACAGCTTTACCGCTGATGGAGTACGTCTCTCTGGCACGAGATCCCTCTTCTGAAGACGGCAGATCTCTGGACAATGACGTGACCCCACAACTGACGGAGGATGAGCTGGAGGGCACTCTACCCCGCTCTCTGGATGAGAAGAACGATCGCCTGGATGCTCTCATGTTGGATAAACTTGGCGCCCTTCTTAAGTCCAGGACATTGCAGCTGACTTTTCCCTCAGACTTATTTGAAGGTGAGTGGTTGATTGGTTTAGCTCTTGGTACATTTTTTGTTGCAATTTGATTTACGTCTCACCGACACAGATAGGTCTTATGGCGACGATGGGACAGGAAAGGCTTAGGAGTGGGAAGGAAATGACCGCGGCTTTAATTAAGGTACAGCCCCAGAATTTGCCTGGTGTGAAAATGGGAAACCACGGAAAAGCATCTTCAGAGCTGCCAACAGTGGGATTCGAACCCACTATCTCCCAGATGAGAGCTCACAGCTGCGCGCCCCTAACCGCACGGCCAATTCGCCCGGTGCTCTTGCTACTAGCTGCTGACCCGTCTTTCACCCAATTGCATCAGTACTGTCACCTATTGGAGGAGAATGTACTTCAGCTATCAACAATCAGTTACTGAATTTATTAAAATTTATGCCTGCCACTGGAGATTGCCAAATGACAAAGAATATCATTTTCAATGAAAACGAAATTATAATATAATGTTTATGCTAAACTGCTTGATAAATCTACATCTAATACTAGTTATTAATCATTAATAATAATAATAATAATAATAATAATAATAATAATAATAATAATAATGTTATTGGCTTTACATACCCACTAATGAATTATTTTCGGTTTTCGGAGGCGCCTAGTTGCCGGAATTTTATCCAGGAGGAGTTTCCTTACGTGCCAGTAAATCTACCGACACGAAGCTGACGTATTTGAGCACCTTCAAATACCACCGGACTGAGTCAGGATCGAACCTGCCAAGTTGGGGTCAGTAGGCCAGCGCCTCAACCGTATGACCCACTCATCCCAGCATCAACGTAAATGATTCTGCAGAATTTGTACTGAACTTCTCAGCGCGAGAACAACGATTTCTGGGCTTAATTATTGATTAACTTCAGAGGTTCAGGAACGTGTGTGTTAATACGTAAAAAAGTAATTACCTGTAGAACCATTAGAAACACAAAGAAAATACACAGGAAATTTTTGTAAAGAAAAGTACGTGCGCTGGGATTTATTTGCGATCGGACTAACCACATCCCTATTATTTCCCTTTTTTAAACAAAAAAGAACCATGAGCAAGTTAAATGAACACTAAAGGACAATTTTTGAGAAAATAGTGTATTTGAACTTAATATCTCAGATATATCCATACCATATTTGAGTTAAATTATTGTTGCAGTAGTTTAGGCGTCATTGAGCGGAATAGTAACATAATATACCGTCTCATTTTCAGCTATTACGCAATTTTCGGAAATAATTTCACAAATAATACGTTTTAGATTAAACATTTCCAAATAACTCATTGCTAGTAGGCCTAATGTTTTAGTTCCCTCAGATAATATCTGTGAAAAGTGCAAAACTTCATTTAATTTCTGACAACTGCTAGGCGTGATGTTACTTCACGGCATTTTATCCTTTTATATGGTGAAGATTTAAGTTAATTTTTCTGTTGTAAATTACAACGAATTTAAATTAATTTAAATGTCTTAATCCAATGGTAGGGGTGGTGATTATTATTTTAAGAGGAAGTACAACTAGGCAACCATCCTCTATATAACACTAATCAGAGAGAAAAATGGAAGGGAACCGACACTTCGAAAAATGAAGATATCGGACAAAGAAGGGCAAGGGCCATGAAGGGCGTGAAAATGAAAGACTCCCTAGCCCTCGCAAACCTAATAGCGTTGGCGTCGGAAAAGAACAAGAGTTGCCCAAGAGAGGTCGGATAGGACAGATGAAAGTGAGGATCCTGGCACAAGTAAGTGGAAGCAATGCCAGGTCTCAGCTAAGGGCCCCGTGGTCGCCAACCCACGCTCCAAAGTTCAGAGCCCCTGGGACCCCTTTTAGTCGTCTCTTACGATAGGCAGGGAATACCGTGGGTGTTATTCTACCGCCCCCACCCACAGGGGGAACTTAATCCAATGTTCGAACACTTTACACATTGAACTGATAGAATGTTATTGTTATCTTTGTTTGTTCATTGTTGTTAGGATGTCGTGGGTAACAGCCAGTCTGCTCGATTATCTGTGTTGCTATGAAGTCGCACTGGCGTGTAATTTATACATATCTTATTGGTCTTCGTCGTTCTTTGAAGTGTCATACCTCTTCTCATATCCACCAACAGCCAGGCCATGAATCAGAAGGTTTATAGGGATGAGTGTGTCGTTTGTTAACTTATAACTGCAACATTGGTGCCAGACGAAGAGTTTCAGATTTGTGTACAATTTAATCTACTGTTTTCCCGGCCACTTTTGACCCCAAGAAATAACCTTGTTCTCAGTTTTATTTTAGGCTGAGTTATCCTCCATATCACATACCTCTCGATAATCAAATTATTTAAAAAAAGGCTAGATAAACAATTTTAGAGGGAATCTGCCACTTGGGCGACAACCCTAAACGCATCAATGACATCAATGAGGATTGATTGATTGATTGATTGATTGATTGATTGATTGATTGATTGATTGACTGATTGATTGATTGATTGATTGATTGATTGATTGATTGATTGATTGATTGATTGATTGATTGATTGATTGATTGATTGATTGATTGATTGATTGATAAGAGTGAAACGAACACGCCAATAATATATTTTAACCAATCATATATTTATGATTTTTCTTCGTTATGCCTGATCATTCTGGAATATTCAGAAAAATATGGCATAAATTTAACACTATAACACACCCCGCACTGAGATGTATTTTCATTAAAACTTAGAATGGTAACGCAATATGTATACTTAATTAATAATGTTTAATTGATGCAGATGTTGTAATGATTCTATTTCTATAATCTTTTATAATATTTTCACTCAATGAAAGGTCACGTTATGTAATCCGAATTTTGTAAAAATATCCCGTGGAAGTCAAAGCACACTTCTAATGAAACAAAGTGGGCAAAACTTCAGTAATGGATTTCTCATGTAGGAATGAGCATAGACAGCACAGAACCCCAGCACATTTTATTGCTACAGTTTCATTTTCTAACATGTGTCATAAACGATGTTGCACTGAGTACGTCTTTAACACCCACTTCAACACTCTGTTGATATATCATGGAATGTTCGAAATGTCCAGTTCATGCCTGAATGCAGGCCTCTGATCATCGTCGCAATGAGTTCTTAACACGCTCAAAAATGCCCGGTATTCGTACAGTCAGAGACGCAACAACAGTTCGAGCCTGGAGAGCTTTTACATTATCCTCGGCAGTCGAATATACAGTATACGGCAAAATAAGCATTACTGGAATTGCAAACATGCTCCGAACATAAGACACAGTAGGTATGTCGTTATAAAAATGACGTTACACGCTGGTATAGCACGAGTTCAAACTATGAATCCTCACGTCTCAAAAGTTTTGTTTCTTTCAACAATTACATTTCTGAGAATTTTATCAGTTCTTCTGGGGTACTTCAAGGATCTAATATTGGACCTCTTTTGTTTATAATTATCATTAAACCGGGCGAGTTGGCCGTGTGGTTAGAGGCAGGCAGCTGTGAGCTTGCATCCGGGAGATAGAGTGTTCGTACCCCACTGTCGGCGGCTCTGAAGATGGTTTTCCATATTTTCCCATTTTCACACCAGGCAAATGCTGGAGTTGTACCTTAATTAAGGTCATGGCCGCTTCCTTTCCGCCCCTACGCCTTTCCTGTCCCATCGTCGTCATAAGACCTATCTGTGTAGGTGCGACGTAAAACCAATTGCAAAAAACAAAAATTATCATTAATGATTGGCCAGGCAATTTTGCCACTATGTTTACTTTTTGCAAATTATTTGAAGCTTTGCAAATACACCAAATACATTAACGACTACAAAGTCCAGAATGAGTTAGGAAGGGACATTGATAACACCATTTATTGGTGTGATATTAATAATTTGTCTTTGAATGTTAGTAGATGTTACATTATTTTAGTAGGATGAATGAGTTTGAAACTTTAGCATATCATACGTGCGGGGCAAAATTAGATAAGGTTTTAGCCTTTAAGAATTCGGGTATAAATGTTGATAGTAAGTAAACGTTCAACGATCATAACAATAAAATAACAAAGAAAGCAAACCATACAGGTTGTTAGATTAAAAATTCAAGACGTTTTATCCAAGTTTCTGTACTGAATAAATCATTTATTAACTTAGTAGAGAGAATATTGGAGTGTCCTGCAACTATATACAGCCCATATGGAAGAAATAAAGTAGAACTGACTGAGTCAGCAAAGAGTACGTTACAAAGGCGAGAGTGTTTCATGCATGCGACTAGAAATACATCTCAACTCAAAGATAAATTCTCACTCACAACCCCTGTCACGTAAATAGTTACAAGTCTTATGTCGGAAATGATCCGTGATAAAGCATTGATTTTTAACGTACCGCACAGAAATATGCCAATGCCACTCTAGGCATCTTATGAACCCCTCGTATATTGGAATATTCTTTCCGCTAAGAATACTCTATTCTTTTTAACTCAGTCCCAACGAAATCGAAATGTTTCTCTTTAGGAATTCTGAAATTGAGAGCGTGATTTGCTGTCTGAAGGTCTCTAACTGAATCTCTAAATTCAATTTAGCCTGACTTCTTGCAGTCATCGTACCTATCCAACCTCCGTTAGTCAAACTTTGTTCTCTTCTGTGCCCTAGACTGTTATATTTGTCAGGTGAAGCTTAGCGAGTCATTTTCACACCCTTCGAGTCCCTTCCGTGTCTTTTGTCGCTATCTTCATTCTTCGAAATGCCCGACTTTTCCGTTTTCATTTCTGGTTACAGATCTTAATCACATTTTTTTGCTATGGGCTTTACGTCGCACCGACACAGATAGGTCTTATGGCGACGATGGGATGGGAAAGGCCTAAGAGTTGGAAGGAAGCGGCCGTGGCCTTAATTAAGGTACAGCCCCAGCATTTGCCTGGTGTGAAAATGGGAAACCACGGAAAACCATTTTCAGGGCTGCCGATAGTGGGATTCGAACCTACTATCTCCCGGATGCAAGCTCACAGCCGCGCGCCTCTACGCGCACGGCCAACTCGCCCGGTTATCTTAATCACATATTCCTTGAATGTTCACACCACTTTGTTCGCACTACTTGCCTACTACAAAAAATTTTGTCACTGGGAAACCAATTACCACCTATTCTTTCGTCAATTCTCCACAAACGTAACCAATCTACCTAACTTGAGTGATGTAAACACTCTCCGAACATAAGACACTGTATGTCGTTATAAAAATGACATAACACGCCGGTATAGCATGAGTTCAAACTGTGAATCCCCACGTCCCAAACGTTTTGTTTCTTTCAACAAATATATTGCAGAGAATTTTGTCAGTTCTTCTGGGGTACTTCAAGGATCTAACATTGGACTATTTTGTTTATTGTGGATCGAAAACCTTCACCTGGCATAGATTTTACCCTGCCAGAAATATTCCACTCCTATCTCCTACTGTTCCGTGGCCTATTCACGTGTACCTCTGGAAGTCATAAATTAGGGCCTAATGACGAGAAGACGAATCCATCTCTGCTGTATCCCAACAAGAAGTAAAATAAATAAAACCCTTCCTTACATAATTCACTGGCTAAGTGGATCCATACGGAACGCAAAATAATAATAATAATAATAATAATAATAATAATAATAATAATAATAATAATAATAATAATAATAATAATAATAATAATAATAATAATAAAGAAGAAGGAAATCTAGGGAAGGTGCGGTCTGTATCGCGGTAATTTTTCATCATCATGGTTTCAGGGGAGCTGATATCATGATTAATGTCGAAATGGCAGGTAGAAAGTCGTTCCCGGAAACGTCATGACATGTTTCTGGAATTATTTGGCAATGACGGTATCACAGGCCAAGGCGTGTTCCTTTCAGACTGGAGGAGGCGTGACCGTACACAAAAATGAAAGTATCAGGCTAAAAATGCGCATAAATGCAAATAGATAACAATAAAATAAGTTGGGCTGATGTGGTCAGACGGTAGTGGGTTCGATCACTGCTCAGTGCAGTGGTTTTAGAAGGTGTCTCTTGATGGTAGATTTACCAGCACGTTAAAGAGCTCCTATGGGACAAAATTCCGGTTTATCCGAGACTCCGAAATCGGTATAAGTACCTAATAGCAGTCAAATTATTATAATAATCAATAATGCCTATTTAATAATTTCATACAATTTAAACCTACTTTTTCGTAATAATTCCCCAATCTCTAAAAAAGGAGAGTCGATAAGTCGTCCTTCTGTTATCAATACAGAGGTTTCAATTGTGTTTCAGGTCGGTGGCATTTGAGAATGTTGAAATGGGTTTAAATGCCATTGGCTTCCGGCTCGTTTTTTCCTGAAGGTAAAAAATTTCGCGATCCCATTGACTCAAGGAACACAAACATTTGAAGTGGTGTTTCAACCAGTAACGTTATATCATAATAATTCACGTGATCTTATGTGATACCTGTTGCTAGGAAGAGCGAGCCTGCGAGTTTGAGCGTTGAAGTTCTCCACTACTTCGTCACTCGAGCAGTGAATGCAGCACATCTAACTGTCCCTGATAGCCCATGATTGTCTGCTGGAACAAATCTAATCAGATACAATGCTTTGTTATGGGGATAATAAAGTTGTAGAATCTGCTGCAATTATTAGACACCGTAAGTTCAGGCAGTAATAAATTAGAATGCAATGTAATTTGGGTCGTAGAGTTGTTGTCTAGCCCGTAATGTAGGGAGAGTAACGTAACTTCTGGGGGTTCTAACAGTCCGGTCCCTAATGTTTATGCAATTCTCATAGCAGATCTGTTGCCTGGGTGGAGTGTATTTGTTACTACTTTCGGCAAGTTTGTATTATAACCTATTCATGCTTAAAGATCTGGTCTCTATTAATTAGCTCGAACTCGTCACGGTGGGAGTCTGAGACAGCCACATACTTTCGAGAAGTCCGACTCCTTGGTTTAATGATCAGCGTATTGGCGTTTGATTCAGATGGCTCCGAGCTCAATTATAGCTCTGGTCAATTCCTCTGCAGCTGGGGGATGGGTGTTGTATTTGTCCTCACACTCATCTCTGTTTACACACAAAGTATCACACTACCAACTGATAAAGAGACAGCCACCAGGTGTATGCATAAGTCTTTTCCGGTTTCAGTAAGAGATGGCGCCAGCGAACAGTACGCAGCGTATGAATTTGACACATACGTCAGTTTGTTTGCCTGACTTTAACTTACCAACACACACAGGTTGAGTCCGCCAAACACGCATCTGAGTTGTATCTTTCAGTGATCATGTCGATGTTTGTGCCTGAAAAAGAACAATATTGCGGCATGCATTGCTTTTCTTATTTAATCAAAATAAAAAAGCGGTGGAAGGTCATCGTTTGTTGGTACAAACATATGGAGAACACGCTGCATCGATTAGAACATGTGAGACATGTTTTCGACAAGGTATATAAATGTGGTGATTTCAGTGTGAAAGACTGGTAGACCACAAAAGTACGAAGAAGAGCAAAATTGCAGGCGTCACTGGATGATGACCCAGCTCTACTCAAACCTATCGCCAACAAGTGATTAATTTAAATCACGCATTGATCGAAAGACGACCGGAATGGGCCAAAAGACATGGCCGTGATTTTGTTACAAGACAATGCGCCGTCTAACACAGCAAAACCAGTGAAAGACACCTTGAAATCGCTTGGATCGGACATCCTTCCGCACCCGTCGTACTGCTCCGACTTGGCACCATCTGATTATCACCTCTTCGCAGCAATGCGGCACGCGCTCGCAGAGAAGCAGCACTTCGGCAAATAGGAAGTTGGAAAATGGCTCGTCGAATGGTTTGACGTAAAAGACAAGCAGCTTTTCTGACATGATATTCTTAACGTACCTGCAAGATGGATGAAGTGTGTAGAAATCAATGGCCAATATTTTGAAGAAACAAAAAATGAATTCCCTAGGAAATCACGTATTTCCATTACTACAACTGGTATTACGGAATGATTCCCTCCACATAGGTTTGGCACCAGGAAAGGTATCGGGCCGTAAAACTAGTCCTAATATGTGTTAGCTCCGATCGGAGATAATTGGGAAAACGCCATCGACAAGAAGAAGACAGCCCCTTACCCTCAGAAACTGAACAGTTCCAAAACCTGAACGAGAAGGCTGTCCATATCAAGCTAAGTCAGTAATCCGTTCACAAGATTCATGGCAGTAGGGTAATCATGATCGTTGAGGTGTCAAACCTCTAGAGACCGTGGTTAGCCAGTTCGAGTCCCGTTGGTCGAAAATATTCTCACCGTCGAAATTTTGGCCAGCAGGTTATGAGATGTGGTGGTATACATTTCCAATCGCTTGATTGCGTGCCAAAAGCCTGGATTCAATTTCAAACCTTTCCGTGATGCCCATATGGAGTGAGGTCATTCTTCTTTCTGGATATACTTCCCTTAGTAGTAGATGTATGCAAAAACAGTTATGCGCATTATTTTGGCTCTCTCCAAATCATTCCGATGCTGATGAACACTGAACGTGTGCTTTTACGAAACCATCCATGTAGATTCGCAGAAAACGAATTGCAGGAATTATGAGGTGCCCACGTTTCATCTTGAACCTCTACTTTCATCCCTAAACAATGGTGGTAGACAGATTCATGAGTGAACTAACTGGTTGTTTCTGGGTGTTAAGTGTCACATTATATCATACTTAACAAAAATTATCAGATTTGTTTAACCATTTATGTGGCTTTTCAGGTGAAATATCACCTAAAAAAACCTGCAAACAAAGAAAAGAACAGACAATGGAAAAAAATCTACAATTAAAAAAGATCTACAGTGACTCTTGGTTCCCGCTATCAAGTTTGCCAACCTTGCTTTATGTACTATCAAAGCCACTCGGAATCCAGAGTGCTGTATTTCAGGTACGGTACATAGCCTAAAACATTGTAAATATGCTATATCTGATAAATGAGAGCTACCTAATAGTTTCTAATGCCGATTTTGCTTTTAAAATATTGCTGCTGCTACTACTACTCAATGTTTTTATTCCTCTCCTGAAGGGGGAGGCAGGCCTCTTGGATGGTGACGCCGTCTCTCAGGCCAGGAGATTTGTATCGGAGAAGGAGATTTGTGGTGACGGTGAGAGGAATGCTAGGAACTGCCTCGGCATTCGCCTTAGTGCAGGAGAATGGGAAACCACAGAAAACCATTCTCAGGACAGGCGACGGTGGGGACAATCTCCTTTCCGTCTCCCGAACCAAGGACGTAGAGCCACGGTAGGGTCGTGGCCACCGCTCCTCTGCTCGGTTTAAATTACTGAAATCAATACGAAATAATACGGGTGTATGTGTTGAATGTGTTACCATAGTTTACTTCTCTAGAATAAATGGTGGCTCAAGTCAGAAAGCTTTCATTGTTAATTATCTCCATCATAATATTTTGTTGTTCGAAAAATAGTGCTGTATGTAAATTATATTTTCTGTGCGTTTTGTCATTCATTCATTTTTCTATCTCACTACTCAGCCCTGACGATGAAAATGCACGGCCTGTTTCCAGTAATTCGACCGGGTCAGGGGTGGAATTAATAAAGCCCCTGTCTAGCGGCGAGGATAGGAATTGTGCCGGCTGCCGAAGCCTGTCGCACTCCTCTGGGGCAATGAGTAATGACTGACAGATGAAATGAAATTATGTTGGAGAGTGTTTCTTTAATGTTATTGATGACAGGGAAAACCGAAGTACGCGGAGAAAAACCTGTCCCCTCACCGCTTTATTAAGCACAAATATCAAATGGAGTGACCGGGATTTGAGCCACGCAACCCAGCGGTGAGAGGCCGGCGCGCTGCCGCCTGAGCCACGAAGGCTCTTACTCAGCCCTAAATTAACTAATTTGTAACAAAAGTATCACCACCTCTCTTCTGTCAACAATAGTAACGATGTGATAAAGAAACACTCCCAGTTGTTCTCACCTTCGTAGCTACATTGAAATTCGAGCTTTGAACTTTGTATGTCCAATCTGACCTAAACACGTAGTATGTTCAGATAATTTAAAAGTTACATAAATAAAACTTATAGACTCTAGTAATTGCTAAGGGAATGTCTAGGTGAGGTTCTGTTCACCAGAACGTGAATTCGATGGTCCGTCAAGAAGTTGAAAAATTTAGAATTGATGCTTATACTTCTGAAGAGTGACATTGTCCAGGGGTTCGTTCAGCCTACACCAGAAATAGGTACCAGGTTAATTTAAAGGACAAATACGGCTGGGCATAGAGCTAACCACTCTACCACACCAAGTACCGAGGTTACGGATAGTGGAAACCTTTATCTTCAACTCCTCCAAGGGTCTCCATGGCCTGTACGGAGATGGTTTTGCTTTGTTAATCGTTGCTTAAGAAACATATTAAAATAGGAAATGAATGATTTTTGTGGCCAGTCCCTTTCCCCTTCACATCAAACTTATTACTAACCAGTACTGGTTGTTATTACACTAACAACTAGGCAATCAGCCTCAGAATACGCTAACAGAAGTGACAGGTCTACGTTATAATTATTCTTCTGACCCGCAGCGTGGGATGAGATGCCCTGTTCCACTGAGTAAGTACGAGCCAACATCGCAATTAGAGGAATCTAGCTCACGATAAATGTTAAATCATCAGTTATTTACAGTCAGTGAGCTAGATTTATTTCTGCATCTCTCCAGCCTTTGTCTTCCTTATCTTAAAAGATTGCCATAATTTACTCTCGTGGTTTCTCAGGCCTACGTAACTTAATTCTTGATGGTTCGTTAGTGAGACAATTAATCATAAACATGGTCTGGAAATATCAACTGGGCCGTGTTATCCCACTGACATCGTCACTCGAGTCTCAACTAGGTTGTAGGGATTCAAATTTCAGCCATTTCATCTGGGATTATCGGAAAGAAAATTGATTCGTATTTCACGTACAACTGAAGATATCGTGTCTTTTCTCTTTGTTGTAATTATTCCTTGACGTAGTTCTCAACCCCACTCTGCCATACAAATCACCACTGTAGTCGGAGTGAGCCCGGCCAACTCACCATGTTCACCAGAGTCATCACACCACTATGACTTAGGTAAACACCAATGTATGCCGCTACCAGCCTTCTGAGCAGACACAATGAATGTTAAGTTTTTGCCCGGTTTGGTGAAGTTCTCAGCACTATCTTATCCGAGAAGAATTTCTTCACTACATAACTAAAACATCGTACATCCAGCCTAATGAGTTTTCCATATGGACTCCTTGGTCCGTCATAACCATTTTTATCGCACACACCTCCCTTCAAAGCTAAATGAACAAGTCCTGATGTCTCAGAACATGACAAACCATCCTCTCTCTCGCTCGGTCCAATACCACTTAGTTCGTAATGCCATCGACACATCTTACCTTAAGCATTATTCTGTAACACCACATTTCAAAGGCTTTTACTCCCTTTTTTCTTGCATCAGTTATTATCCATGCTTAACTCTTCCACGGTCCATACAAATGCGTGTCCCATATCTATATTCAGGATATCAACACTCCAGTAAAACTTTAAGCTCGTTTGCTTTATTTAAAAATGTAGCTTATTACTCATCCATTTTAGGATAAACATGTATATTAATTAAAATTCGCATCGGGTGTGAGGTAAAGGTGTGCCATAAACGTGAGGGTTGTTTAGGAAGTGTACTTACCACAATATAGACCAGCTGTCAGTGCACTGTTATTATCCAGAAGGACACAAGTCAATGCTTTTCATTGTATTTATGGGTGGCCAGTGTTTGTAAACATTATGTTACATGCGGTAGACGATGTCTTTATCACAGAGAACGCGACATACTATAGTGGAAATGGTAGGGAGACTTCCGAACAGACATCCCAGTTATTAGAGTACATGTTCGATGCTCGTAGCCACGCTTTAAAGGGACTAAACCATGATGTCTGAACACGTGTAAACACTTGCGGGTCCTACTGTATGGATTTCGCAGCAGCAAAAGTACATTTGGATAGCTTATCTACCATGTTAATTTCCCTTGCATATCCCACACTCTTGACATGGACCTATAGGTAAAAATCCAGTGGATATACAGTACCGGTAATTCAGGAGACCGAAATGGCCACCTAAGAGGCCCATTGCTCCCCATGTACGGTCGTGTTATTCAAAACGAAATGAGAACATGAGTGACAGGCACTCCTCGATCCTCAGACTCTCGCATGCAGTCAGGGTTGCAGTGTCCGACTCGTTGGCTGAATGGTCAGCGTACTGGCCTTCGGTTCAGAGAGTCCCGAATTCGATTCCTGGCAGGGTCGGGGATTTTAACCTTCATTGGTTAATTCCAATGGCCCGGGGGCTGGGTGTTTTTGCTGTCCCCAACAGCCTTACAATTCACACACCACACATGACACTATTGTCCACCACAATAACATGCAGTTACCTACACATGACCAATGCCGCCCACCCTCATAGGAGGGTCTGCCTTACAAGGACTGTAATCGGCTAGAAATAGCCATACGAATTGAAAAAGGGTCGCAGTGCTGCATATAAGCGCACAGGTTCGCAGGTTGTCAAATTTAAAGGGTCGTATTCTCGTTATTTGAGGGCGAATCCCACCGTCGGCAGTGCTGAATATGGAAAACCGGGAAAAGGCCTAAGCCGATTTCTTCCCAATCTTAGTCCCTTCCCATACTTGAGCCGCCGAAAACCTAGGATGTGTTAATGCGGCTTTTAACCACTAGAAGAAAATTGGCGGTAGGCCTAGGCTGTCACTACTACAACGGTCCATGGGTTTTGATGGTTTCGTAGACTTTCTTATTAAATTATTTTCGCTGTTTCAGTTAACCTCCCAATTGAGCCCTTGAGTCAACACAGCGCCATCTTATAACTGAGTATACGTGTGACGTCACATAATTAGTAAAAATTTTCATGCTTTTTCATGAAAACTACGTTTCAAAATTTCAATTTATTTATTTATTTATTTATTTGTTTGTTTAATTTATTTATTTATTTATTTATTTATTTATTTATTTATTTATTTATTTATTTATTTATTTATTTATTTATTTATTTTGCAACAGGTAGACTATTCTTCTATCTGTCAATTGAGACATTAAAATACTTCTTATTATTATTCTTTTCCTTACCGTTTTTTCCACATGTGTGGGATCGCGGGTGCGAAATGCGTCGCACATGTGAATTTGGCCCCTGTTTTACGGCCGGATGCCCTTCCTGCCGCCAACTCTATATGGAGGCATGTAATCATTATTGCATGTTTCTGTGGTGGTTGGTAGTGTAGTGTGTTGTGTGAATATGAAGAGCAGAGTATTGGGACGGACAAAAATACCCAGTCTCAGAGGCAGAAGAATTAATCCGAAACAATTAAAATCTCCGATCCGGCCGGGAATGGAACCTGGGACCCTCTGCACCGAAGGCCAGTACGCTGACCATTCAGCCAACGAGTCGGACTGAGGAATTAAACATAGTCTAATTTAAATACTCTCGGTGATATACGCGTTCCACCCAAACGTTAAAAGTGGCTTAAAACTTTCCCTTACATGTACCCGTTGTCTAGGAATGTAAGTCTACGTTAAAACAGAATCTTCCCAGAATATTTCTACTTAGCTCTAAAATTTTTGTCCGCTGTCGGTGTACTGCAAGGTATTTGTTTTGAAAGGTATCGACTGAATTATTGTATTTCCTTGTTTTCAGGGCGCACGAAGAAGGACAAGTATGGTGGTATGTTGCTGGCTGCAGGCGCGGCCATGGCGGGCATGTTCATGCAGTTGGCTTTGGGCAAGGTGGCTCTGATAGCTGGCAAAGCGCTCATGGTCGCCAAGATAGCACTTGTCCTGTCGGCGGTCATCGGTTTGAAGAAACTGGTCGGCGGTGGCGGCGGGGATTCTCATCCCCAGGTAGTGTACGCCGGAGACCATGGAGGAGGATGGGGTCACCGCCGTAGTCTCGACCTGGACGATGCGGACCTCGCAGCTCAAGAAATGGCGTACAGCGCTCACGTGGACAAAACCAGTGACATCAAATGAGGGCAAAATAAAATAATGACCGTGTGCAATCCCAAAATTTGAATTCATTGATTGAGCTTCAGGACAATGAACATTATGCCAAAGACTTGGATTATTCATAATTAACTGAATGTTTCTCTTAATTTTAAGAGTCAGCAATGATTAACGAACTCTGATCCATTTCTAAAATGCTAGGTACAATTTTCCGAGAAATCAGTTTTATTTTGTTAATTTATTTTAGGAGATAGGAACATACTTATCAACAGTCCGGTGGACTGTAGAGATTATCAGATACCTGTGTTGTGCGTAGTGGCAGATACTCTGACACGAGATATAAAGCACAATATTAGCACTCGTCTCAGGTGAGTGCGATAAAATAGAGATGAGCCCACACCAAGGATATTTACGGTCAGTTACAAATTCGAGCCCCAAATATCTCAAAAATAAAATTTCCGAAGCCAATAATAGAACGAAGGTGACCGTTAATATTATCGTAATATTACTTGTTTTGAAGTTGCTAAAGGATGGTGTGTGTAAATTGAGATACTCGATTTATCACGATTCATAGTTAATCTTCCAACTGGTAAAATATATTCTTAAACTGGTTAGATAAATATCGGAAAATTATATACCGGAGATAAATCTATTGCTGCCTCTTAAAACTATATGTTATTTTTGCTAAGCTTCACCTTTACTCCAAACGGAGTGACACCGCATCTCGCATTGGCACATCAGTCTGATTCATCCCACTTAAATGTGACATTACCGGCCAGCATTACAGGTGACTGTAAGACTCAGGTAACTCTAATCGCGTGTTCATATATAATTCAACTTAATATCTGGCTTTTGCAACAGAATCGGTAATAATTTGTACATATTGTTTTTCTTATGAAGGTACTTGAAGGGATGTTTTGATGATTACTAAATAATCTGCCCATAAACTGACGTAATGTATTACTTAGTTGGCTAAATATCGATGCTTAAACATAGTCAAATCATTTTTAGAAGCATATATATCTTTTTGTGTAAATTTATTTATTGCTTTTTTGTACCAGGAAGATTATGTATGTGTAGGAATGTATGCGCGTATTTATTTTTGAATAAAAGATGAATGACTGAGATAATTGGTATGCTTTTCTTCAGTGGGACCAAGCATGTGTGTACGAGTGCCAGTCACACACATATACACACGTCATTTAATCCAGTTGATGAGTCGACGAGTGAAGCCCTTCCATCAACTTTTATTCAGTGTCCTGGAAGGTGGTTTTGTTCCTAAATGCTAACAATCAGCTTTCACAGATTGCTAAGTCGTCATGAGAGGCGCGTACCGGGGAAATAAGGAGTGGAGTAGTTTGCCGTTGTCTTCCACTCCACAGCAGAGGATGCTATTAATATCATCCTACCCAGCCAAACGGAACAAAATAAGCACATCAATAGATTCCTTGGATGTCACCTTAAAACCATTCAGGACAGGACTGTATATGGAACGGTGTTACAAGCGTCAGACATAATTCAGTCACTTTCATGTCGTCAGAGCTGATGCTGAGATTGAGGCAGCAACAAATTGAGGAAATAGTCCAGTGTTAATACCACAGTAACTCAATTTAATTTTATCTCTTGTATATGCCTCCTACAATCGCATCTTTAATTCTCAGCCAGGATGATCTTCTGGATCACCGATATTCTAACTGTTGCTACAACTCTCTTCTCGCGTGTGCCTACACAATATATGTCTCCTTATCGTTATTTAATCCTATAAACAAACAAATCCCATGGCACTAGAGCCCTGACGGGCCTTGGACTACCAAGCGACTGCTGCTCAGCCCGAAGGCCTTCAGAATTTGAGGTGACGTATGGTCAGTGCAACGAATCCTCTCCGCCGTTATTCTTGGTTTTCTGGATCGGATTTAATCTCAAAATAGTCTGTCAAATTTGAACAATATTTTACAGTTTCATTCCTTATCCTCACCTACCTTGTTTCTGACAATCCTCTTGTTCTGGATCTAGCACAGATCTTTATTCCTTGTGGTCCATGTACCCCTTCAATCATTCAAGATTGGTAGGAAGCAAATGTCGTTAATATCGTTACAGTACATCATTGACATTTCGTTATCCTATACAAAGGTTTCTTGCAGGTTGGATTCTGTTGGTGTGTTCGTCATCAATGTGAACTTTAAACAAGGAAAATACAAAGCACTGGTGGACCAATGAAACCCCTGCCAAGCCTGAAGGTGTGAAGGTTACGAAGTAACGTCTGTGGTCGGCTCAACGAATCCTCTCGTTTGTTACTTTCACCACTGGGACAATGGATGTGCTCTACTAGGGCACTCACAACACTCAAACCAGAAACAAAGCCAGCCAAACTCCATGGTGCAAGAGCCCCGAAGGACCTCGGCCTACCAAGTAATTGCTGCACAGCCCGTAGGACTGCAGATTACGAGAAATCGTATGGTCGGCAAGACGAATCCTCTTGGCCGTTATTTCTTCGCTTTCTGGACTGGGGTTGCTATCTCACCGACAGATAGGCTGAGTGGACCACGAACCAGTCTTCAGATCCAAGAAAATATTCCTGACCTGGGCGGGAATCGAACCCTGGATGCCCTGTCAGGGTAAGAGGCAGGTACACCACCCCTATACCCCGAGGCCGGCCGCACGACGCTCCGCCTTAAAATTTTGAGACGTTCCCAATACACATTCTGACTCCGGGCGTTGGTAAGTTCGCTCTTTTCAAAAAGACATTCTACTCTCTGAAATGCGTTTTCGACCATTTTGAAGCCATATACTGTCCACATGTCGGGGCACTTTGCGAAAGGAACGAAGGAAGGAAGGAAGGAAGGAAGGAAGGAAGGAAGGAAGGAAGGAAGGAAGAAATAAAGATAGAAAGACATAAATTAATTTTTCGCACTCCTCACGACAATTTTATCTATTTGATTCCGTTTTTCCCCAATCTATATTTGTAGAACTTCCTGGAACGAATCAAAGGACACCTCACTCGAGGCGTTACCTCTCTGGAGTCCAGCTCTAATTGCTATTTACGTGGCATGGCGATTTTAGTACCTCAAGATGGTGACGATATTGCCTCACTTTGATGACGTCATACCAAAGACATTGCTCCATCCCCTTTACAATGAGATTTATAACACAGTCGTAGCGTGTGTTTCCTGGAAATTATACTATATTTCATACATGTATGCATTTTTAACTCTCACTGCTCCAAGTATAGGTGTGCTCCTATTAAAAGCCTGAACTAACCAGACACAGCCAGCACCCGATAAAAATTTTGACAGATTGACAGGAATGAAAATATATATTCACAGAATAAGGAGTGAAGAATTTATTAAATAAAATAATTACAGTACATTAAGCAGGGATTTACATTGTAAATAAATAAGTCAATAAATAAATATTTCTTTTAGATGATTATCAACTATATAAGCTTTGGTGATGGCGTTCCGTGTGCGTCGTGGGATATGTGCGCTCGATATGCAAGCATATGGGCGTCCCCTTGCACACTTCTTCCCCAGCCTCCTCCATATCCACCTCCTCCACCTCCGCTACTCTCGTAGTGGTGTCCGCCTCCACCTCCGCTACTGTCGTAATGGTGACCGCCTCCACCTCCATATCCACCGCCTCCACCACCACCGCCGTGATCGTGTCCTCCATCAGCATGAGCTATGTATGGTACCTTGATAATCTCGTAAGTGGTCTTATCTCCTCCATCTCCTCCACCTCCTCCACCTCCCCCAGCAGCTGCACCGGCTTTTGAGAGAACCTTGAGAAGAAGAGCAGCCACAGCAAGTACCAGGGCAAGCTTGGAGATCAAGAGTGCCTTGGCTGCCAGTAAGCCGACGAGCTTGATGCCGATACCCTTCAACAGCAGCAACTTCCCCATCAGGGCCAGTGCTATGATGCCCACGATACCCTTCTTCTTCTTTTTCTTTTTCTTGTCTCGCCCTGTTAAGAGAAGAAGACCCGTTAATGAACCTATATATGATTGTTGGGGATTTAAAAGTAGACTAACCAGTTCCTCACTCATGGGAAGTACAGAGGTGTGAAATCATTATACTTAAAGGAGAAGATAAAATGCACAATTTCCTTTGTTTTAATTTTTGCCTTCACTTGCCCTTCTAATTTGTCCCATGGAATTTCCTGTCTTACAGTCAAATACTAATTCAACTGATTAAAATTTGTGAAATACTGTTTTTTATTCATATTTTTTAAAATATTACATTGATATTACATTTTTCTGTTTGATCTGTTGGCAACTGTACATCATCATTCATCAGTTTCCGAGGGTTTAGATGACAATTATTACAAAGTATAGATAATCATATCATCGCTCAACTAAAGCAAAATATCACATAACCATTTCATAAGATTCCATTTTTTGTAACTTCACTCAAAAGAGGAATTAAAAACGGTCAATACAAACTAAACCAAACCAAACCAAACCCCATGGCACTACAGCCCTTGAAGGGCCTTGGCCTACCAAGTGATCGCTGCTCAGCCCGAAGGCTTGCAGATTACGAGGTGTCGTGTGGTCAGCACGACTAATCCTCCCGGCCGTTGTTCTTGGCTTTCTAGACCGGGGCCGCTATCTCACCATCAGATAGCTCCTCAATTCTAATCACATAGGCTGAGTGGACCTCGAACCAGCCCTCAGGTTGGGGTAAAAATCCCTGACATGGCCGGGAATCTAACCAGGGTACTCCGGCTAAGAGGCAGGCACGCTACCCCTACACCACGGGACCAGAAGTCTAAATTATCTATAAAATCATCACTGATGTAATTTAAGGAAAATATAACTTGTGTTCTGTAATTTACTAGAAACAGACAACAAGTACCACGTAAGAGAGTCCCACTGCAGCACAAAAAGTTTTACGTTCATTTTTATGGGCAGGTAGTAATAAGCAATACCGCAACGGAAATAATGAAACAATAGTGTTGAGTCTAAAAACATTCCTACCTCTAAAACCATACGTGGGCAAAATCCCACAACTCGGCCGGCAATCAAATTTGGAAAAGATCGGTCATAGAACTGCTAGGGGGTAATGTATCATATTACCAGCACTTGCTTAGCTAGCACCCTACTTGTGTCATATGGCATGAATCAAATAACGAATACCGAGCTCGATAACTGCAGTCGCTTAAGTGCGGCCAGTATCTAGTAATCGGGGGATAGTGGGTTCGAACCCCACTGTCGGCAGCCCTGAAGATGGTTTTCCGTGGTTTCCCATTTTCACAACAGGCAAATGCCGGGGCTGTACCTTAATTAAGGCCACGGCCGCTTCCTTCCAATTCCTAGGCCTTCCCTACCCCATCGTCGCCATAAGACATATCTGTGTCGGTGCGACGTAAAGCAAATAGCAAATAACGAATGTGTTTATGAACATCGAATTTCGTTCCACGGATAAAAGAAAGATGGACTATGGAATAATAAGTACACGCCAAAGGGGGCCCAAAGTTGGCAATGGGAATTTTACGTTAGAAGTGAGGTGTAAAAATTGCATTTCTACGTTTTCACATTTTGCGCTAGCTATGGATGGAACCTATCAGCACACTCACCTTCTTCTAGAAAAGTGTCGAGGGGAACTTCTTCGGCCTCCATCAAGTACCTGGGCATGTTCAGCTGTAGCGAGTGGGTTGTCATAAAGAGTCGGATTCGTTCTATCAACAACTCGTTGAGCTGATCGTGGCGGTCCTCGGCGTCTGAAGGAAGTGCACTTTCCACCACCTCTGTTGATGTTAGCGTCTCCGGTATCGATCTGTAAAAGAAAGTAGCAACATTGTTGAATTTTATCTCATTGATGTGAAAAAGAACTCAATTCAGAGCGACCTGTTCACCAAGGACGTGGAAGTCTTATTCCGTATATAACTGCTTCTTGGACAGATTTAGAGCTGAAAGATGACATAAGCATATTCTAACAGCCGAGAAGGCTACGATATTTGTTGATATTCATACGAAATGAAACTCTGTAGAGCTGATCGAAAAACCTTGAGGAACGTTGATAGAAATATCTCTATAGTGGAGAGTATTGCTTTGAAGGGAAAATGACTTCTGCTCAATCAATCAATCAATCAATCAATCAATCAATCAATCAATCAATCAATCAATCAATGCCACCACTAATCTGCATTTAGGGCAGTCGTCTAGGGGGCAGATTACTTATCAGTTTTTTACCTACATTTCTGTTAATTATTTTCAACGAACTTGGGAATTCATTGAACATTTTCCTTCATAATTTATTCCAATTCCTTGCGCCTCGTCCTATAAATGAATATTATCCCCACTATGTCCACTTGAATTCCAACTTTATCTTCATATAATACCATTTAGTCGAACATCTCGTCTGTTTACTCCCAAATCTTCCCAGCCCAAAATTTGTAACATTTTCGTAACGCCACTTCTTTGTAAAAAATAATTCAGAAAAGATAGTGCTGATTTCCTTTGAATGTTCTTCCAGTTCTCATATCAAGTAGTTCTGGTCTGGCTCCAGTACACTGGAGCCGCCATACTTTAACTGCGGTCTTACCAAGAACTTACACGGCCTCACCATTATATCCTTACTACAACCCCCAAGTACTCTCATAACCACGTGAAGAGATCTGTAACCTTTCTTAACAACCTCCTTAATATTATTACCCTAAAGAAGATAATTCTTTATAATAACACTTAGGTACTTACCTTGTTCCCCATGAGGTACTATCACCCCATCAACACAATAATTAAAATTGAGAGGACTTTTCCTCTTAGTAAAACTTACAATTTGACATTTTATCCCATTTACTACCATACCATTACCCGCTATCCATGTCACAACGTTCTCTAAGTCCCCCTGTAGTCGCTCACATTCCTGCAGCACATATACTACTCTATACAGTATAATATCTTCTGTAAAGAGCCTTATCTGTGATTCTAGACTTTTAATCATATATATAAGATAATATAAAGGTCCAATAATACACTGACTGACAGAGCAAATGCAACACCAAGAAGGAGTGGTCAGAACTTTATGCCAATTGCAGGGTAGACTGACGTCACTGAGGTATGCTCATGATGTGAAATGCGCCGCTGTGCTGCGCACGTAGCGAACGATAAATGGGACACGGCGTTGGCGAATGGCCCACTTCGTACCGTGATTTCTCAGCCGACAGTCATTGTAGAACGTGTTGTCGTGTGCCACAGGACACGTGTATAGCTAAGAATGCCAGGCCGCCGTCAACGGAGGCATTTCCAGCAGACAGACGACTTTACGAGGGGTATGGTGATCGGGCTGAGAAGGGCAGGTTGGTCGCTTCGTCAAATCGCAGCCGATACCCATAGGGATGTGTCCACGGTGCAGCGCCTGTGGCGAAGATGGTTGGCGCAGGGACATGTGGCACGTGCAAGGGGTCCAGGCGCAGCCCGAGTGACGTCAGCACGCGAGGATCGGCGCATCCGCCGCCAAGCGGTGGGAGCCCCGCACGCCACGTCAACCGCCATTCTTCAGCATGTGCAAGACACCCTGGCTGTTCCAATATCGACCAGAACAATTTCCCGTCGATTGGTTGAAGGAGGCCTGCACTCCCGGCGTCCGCTCAGAAGACTACAATTGACTCCACAGCATAGACGTGCACGCCTGGCATGGTGCCGGGCTAGAGCGACTTGGATGAGGGAATGGCGGAACGTCGTGTTCTCCGATGAGTCACGCTTCTGTTCTGTCAGTGATAGTCACCGCAGACGAGTGTGGCGTCGGCGTGGAGAAAGGTCAAATCCGGCAGTAACTGTGGAGCGCCCTACCGCTAGACAACGCGGCATCATGGTTTGGGGCGCTATTGAGTATGATTCCACGTCACCTCTAGTGCGTATTCAAGGCACGTTAAATGCCCACCGCTACGTGCAGCATGTGCTGCGGCCGGTGGCACTTCCGTACCTTCAGGGGCTGCCCAATGCTCTGTTTCAGCAGGATAATGCCCGCCCACACACTGCTCGCATCTCCCAACAGGCTCTACGAGGTGTACAGATGCTTCCGTGGCCAGCGTACTCTCCGGATCTCTCAGCAATCGAACACGTGTGGGATCTCATTGGACGCCGTTTGCAAACTCTGCCCCAGCCTCGTACGGACGACCAACTGTGGCAAATGGTTGACAGAGAATGGAGAACCATCGCTCAGGACACCATCCGCACTCTTATTGACTCTGTACCTCGACGTGTTTCTGCGTGCATCGCCGCTCGCGGTGGTCCTACATCCTACTGAGTCGATGCCGTGCGCATTGTGTAACCTGCATATCGGTTTGAAATAAACATCAATTATTCGTCCATGCCGTCTCTGTTTTTTCCCCAACTTTCATCCCTTTCGAACCACTCCTTCTTGGTGTTGCATTTGCTCTGTCAGTCAGTGTACTTTCTTGTGAAACCCACCTCTTAATCATTACAGGATCAGATAACGCTTCACCTACTCTAATTCTCTATTTCCTTTTGTTTAGTCCAATAGCCCATGTTCATCAGAAATCTGCCATGACCTACCCTATCAAAAGCCTTGAATACTGACATTCTACGAGTCGGAGCGTGGAATGTTAGAAGTTTGAATCGTTGGTGTAGGTTAGAGAATCTGATAAGGGAGATGGATAGACTAAAGTTAGATGTAGTTGGTATAAGTGAAGTACGTTGGCAGGAAGAACAGGATTTGGTCAGGCGACTACAGAATTAAACACAAAATAAAACAGGGGAAATGCAGGAGTTGGTTTAATAATGAGTAAGAAAATAGGGCAGCGGGTAAGCTACTACGACCAGCATAGTAAAAGGATTATCGTGGTCAAGTTAGACACCAAGCCAATGCCTACCACTATAGTGCAGACATATATGCCCACTAGCCCAGAGAATGACGAATAAATCGAAAGAACATACGAAGAGATAGAAGATTTAATACAATATATAAAAGATGACGACAGTCTAATTGTTATGGGAGACTGGAATGCAGTGGTAGGCTAAGGAAGAGAAGGTAACATAGTAGGAGAATTCGGATTGGGGCAAAGAAATGAAATAGGAAGCCGGCTAGTTGAATTCTGCACCTATCATAATTTAGCCCTTGGTAACACTTGAATCAAACACCACAAACGACGGATGTATACATTGACGAGACCTGGAGACACTGGATGGTATCAAATAGACTTCATTATTATTAGGCAGAGTTTCATAAACCAGGTGTTGGAATGCAAGACGTTCCCAGGAGAAGATGTGGACTCTTACCACAACCTGTTGGTCATGAAATGCCATCTGAAATTGAAGTTGAAGAAAGGAATACAAGGAGAGATGGGATCTAGACAATTTGAAAGAAAAAAGCGTGAGGGATTGCTTCGAGGAACATGTAACACAAGGAATAAATGAAAAGGCTGAAGGAAACACAGTAGAGGATGAATGAACAGTCATGAAAAGTAAGATCAGTAAGACTGCTGAAGAAAAATTAGGGAGAAAGGAAAGATCAACTAAAAAACAATGGATAACTCAAGAGATACTAGACCTGATTAACGAACGACGAACGTACAAGAATGCAAAACAAAAGGAGGGCAGAAAAGAATACAGACGAATCAAGAATCAGGTAGATAGAAAGTGCAGGACAGCGAAGGAAGACTGGCTGAAAGAGAAGTGCAAGCATGTTGCAGGTTGTATGGTCCTAGGAAAGGTAGATTCTGCATACAGGAAAATAAAGGAACCCCTTGAGAAAGGAAAACTAGGTGTATGAACATTAAAAGCTCAGATAGAAGACCACTTCTAGGGAAAGAAGGCAAGTCAGAAAGATGGCAGGAACATATCCAACAGTTGTATCAAGGTAAAGAAGTAGATGATAGGGTTCTGGAACAAGAAGAAGCTGTTGATGCTATTAACATGGAAGACCCAATTTTGAGGTCAGAATTCGACAGAGCTTTGAGAGACCTAAGTATGAACAAGGCACCGGGAATTGATGACATATCCTCAGAATTACTGACTGCCTTAGGAGAAACCAGCATGGAGAGGTTATCCCGTTTAGTGTGTAAGATGTATAATACAGGAGAAGTGCCATCCGATTTTTGGCAGAATGTTGTTGAACCTATTCCCAACAAAGCCGATCCTGACAAGTGTGAAAACAATGAAACACATCGACAGTTGTTGCAATCCTTCCTGCTCCCTTGTTTATAGATAGAAATATCATCATCATCATCATCATCATCTGTTTACCCTCCAGGTTCGGCTTTTTCTCTCGGACTCAGCGAGGGATCCCACCTCTACCGCCTCAAGAGCAGTGTCCTGGAGCTTCAAACTCTTGGTCGGGGGTTACAACTGAGGAGTATGACCAGTACCTCGCCCAGGCTGCTTCACCTGCTATGGTGAACAGGGGCCTTGTAGGGGGATGGGAAGATTGGAAGGGATAGGCAAGGATAAGGGAAGGAAGCGGTCGTGGCCTTAAGTTAGGTACCATCCCGGCATTCGCCTGGAGGTGAAGTGGGAAACCACGGAAAACCACTTCGAGGATGGCTGAGGTGGGAATCGAACCCACCTCTACTCAGTTGACCTCCCGAGGCTGAGTGGACCCCGTTCCAGCCCTCGTACCACTTTTCAAATTTTGTGGCAGAGCCGGGAATCGAACCCGGACCTCCGGGGGTGGCAGCTAATCACGCTAACCACTACACCACAGAGGCAGATAGAAATATAATAAATAAAATAGAGTTATAATTTTAGTCAATTAGTAATGATGTAAGGTTAAGGCCTAAAACAAAAAATATAAATTAATATATATTTAGTGTTGAAATACTAACACAATGTGACAATGAAAATCGGAAGTGCAGAGGGGCCGGGAAGGCTATAATCCCGTCGAGAAGCGAGAATGCCGGCTCATTGGGAGACAACGTGCTCGGAGCAGGCAGTGAGCCGCTGAATTGTTGACGATCGTGATAAAGAAGCTCCCACAAGAAGCATTTATGGGATATATAGGCCTATTAGTAAATTATAATTTCATTACTTTAGTAACATTATGCTAGTTGGAATATCTTCAGTATTTAGTAGGGTCGTGTGTTAGTTCTAATTACAGCAAGCGAACACACTCTCTCTAGTTAACAGTCGCTTACTAATGCTAAGAGTTACACCGATAAATGCCAATGGTAGGGGTCAGGTACTAACCCCGCGATTGTTATGCACATTTCGTTTGCTAAGACATACACATTATACATTACTTTAATATTCGTGATCCTGAAATCCAGCACATTACTTTTCTTCAATCAATCAATCAATCAATCAATCAATCAATCAATCAATCAATCAATCAATCAATCAATCAATCAATCAATCAATCAATCAATCAATCACCAGTGATCCGCATTTAGGGCAGTCGCTCAGGTGGCAGATTCCCTATGTATTGTTTTCCTAGCCTTTTCTCCCAGCAGGGTCGGGAACTTTAACCATCACTGGTTAATTTCGCTGGCACGGGGGCTGGGTGTATGTGTCGTCTTCATCATCATTTCATCCTCATCACGACGCGCAGGTTGCCTACGGGAGTCAAATCAAAAGACCTCCACGGGGCGAGCAGAACATGTCTTCAGACACTCACGGCACTAAACGCCATACGCCAATTCATTTCCAATCCCTAACTCCCCTTCCTGTAAACGAACACTTGCCCCAATTGTCCTCTTCAAATCCAACTTTATCTTCATATTGTGATATTTTCTAATTTTTAAGACATCACTCACATTTATTCATCTACTAATGCAATTCCTCGCCATCTCTCCACTGACAGCTCGGAACATACCACTTAGTCGACCAGCTCGTCTTCTTTCTCCCAAGTCTTCCCAGCCCAAACATTGCAACATTTTTGTAACACTACTCTTTTGTCGGAAATCACACACAACAAATCGAGCTGCTTATCTTTGGATTTTTTACAGTTCTTGAATCAAGTAATCTTGGCGAGGGTCCCATACACTGGAACAATACTCTATTTTGGGTCTTACCAGAGACTTGTATGCCCTCCCCTTTACATCCCTAATACAACCCCTAAACACTCACATAACTATGTGCAGAGATCTTTACCCTTTACTTACAATCCCATGTATGTGATTACTCCAATGAAGATCTTTCATTATATTAACACCTAGATACTTACAGTGATCCCCATAAAGAACTTTCACCCCTTCAACGCAGTAATTAAAACTGAGAGGACTTTTCCTACTTGTGAAACTCACAACCTGACTTTTAACCCCGTTTATCGTCATACCATTGTCTGCTGTCCATCTCACAACATTATAGGGGTCATTTTGCAGTTGCTCACAATCTTGTAACTTATTTATTACTCATCCGCAAAAAGCCTTATCCCTGATTCCACTTCTTTACTTATATAATTTATTTATACATATATAAGGAAACGTAATGGTCCAATAATACTGCCTTGAGGATGTTTTGATTACGTTGTATGGTTTTCATGAGATATGGTGTGAATAAGCAGTTTTCCAATGAAATTACATTAGGAAAATGTATAATCAAAATTTAGTTCTGGCATTACGTGCTGGCTACTAGCATAAGTAATTACCTTTTACCATCAACAGGGTGTAACAGATACTTTTCATGCCCTAAAACGTCAGTTATATTCAAAAATTATGAACTCTGATAAGAGTGAGTTAAGAAATAAAATTGTACCTGTATCAGTTTCGTTATGACTCATCTCTCAGCCAGAGCATTGTTGAACAATATCTTCAGTTTCACTGGATGAACTTTGATGTAAATTGAAACTAAATTCACTGTAAGAGTTTTCGAGTTCATTGTCAATTTCGTCTTCAGTCAGTCTCCGTCACTTAAAACTTACATTTTTGCTTTTTAATTTTGTTTTCCTAGTGGCCTTACGTCGCACCGACACAGATAGGTCTTATGGCGACGATGGGATAGGAAAGGG
This sequence comes from Anabrus simplex, assembly GCF_040414725.1. Lineage (NCBI taxonomy): Eukaryota > Metazoa > Arthropoda > Insecta > Orthoptera > Tettigoniidae > Anabrus > Anabrus simplex. Next base: position 245,350,193 of record NC_090271.1, read on the forward strand.
CTATGAGTTTGAAGGAAGCAGCCTTGGCCTTAAATAAGGTACAGCCCCAGCATTTTCCTGGTGTGAAAATGGGAAACCACGGAAAACCATCTCCAGGGCTGCCGACAGTGGGATTCGAACCCACTATCTCCCGGATGCAAGCTCATAGCAGTGCCCCCCTAACCACACGGCCAACTCGCCCGGTTTTACATTTTTGAACATGCAGTGCAAATAAAACTATGTACACAAGAATCTCGTTTATCCGGATTAAGTGGGACCGACACTGATCTGGATTATCGAAAATCCGGATAATCCGAAAAACTAAAGAAACAAATACAGTACATTTTATATAATTTGTTAACATAAGTTGCACAGTAATAACTTTTTCCAGTTGTACAAAAATTGTAAGAACACTCTTCTTACATTTACGACTCTGTTTTATGCACTAAAATATTGTGTTAGATTTTTTTTCTGTTTTACATTTGTATAGCGTTTGCGCGCAGCACGATCACGGAGACATTTTACTAACAACAGTTCTGCCGGTGTGGTTTCAGTCAAGGATTCAGTATAGGCCATCAGTTTGTCCAGCTGTACTGTTGCCTCTCCATGAGTCTTTGTTTCTTCTGATAGAGCGCCGGTTTCATTTTCAAATTCGCCATCAGTGAAATAATAGCGCTTTTCATTCAGAAGAGCTTGGGTTCGGATCCCACCTCGGCCGCCCTGGGAATGGTTTCCCACGGTTTCCCATTCTGAATTCCAGGCGAACGCCGGAGCGGTACCTTTGATAGACCGTGGCCAAATTACTTCCAATTGCTGTCCTTAACTATTCTTGGCTGAAAATACATTCAAGAAGAGTCGACGCCGTAAAAGAAATACTGTAGAAGTAAAAATAAATTTGTATTATTTTCGATCCGGATTAATGAGGGCCGGATAAACGAGTGTACATCCTCTAGCTCTATTTACCGACTCTCTGTACCAGCCACACATTCAAACACAACAATAGCAATAACGCAACAGAGAACCTTCTCCGGGCGCTTTCATGTTTGTCACAGAATATCCGTCAGAGACAAATGTCATTAGTGTTTAAAATAAATGAACCAATCCTATGAAAATTAGAACCAAGAAATGTCACTGGGGTCAATGATTGACTCCCTTCATTTGGTATGCGATTGTTCGTTCACCCGTGATAGACAGAGAAATTATTCTATTCATTCATACAGTAGATGACGTGGTTTTAAGAAAATCCAGAACGCTGAGCAGCGTTATGAAGTGTACACTAGGGGTAAGAAACTGTACTTCATAAGACTGGAAGTTCCACTGACCCTACAAGTAATACTTTTCTTTTCTTAAGAGTTTTGAATTCTGACACCGTTCAAAGAATGAAGGTATCGATTAAAAAGGGAACGGGCAATGAAAGCTGATTTACGAGGGAAGAGGCTCCTTGAATTGTCTGTAAGTGGAAACTACGTATCTTCTTAGACAAACTTAGAATTTTGAAGTATTTCTTGAACTTCCTCTGAGTGCTAGAGTCTGAAATACCAAGCACAATCATAGTCTTCTCGATTTTCGTATTCCTTGTACTTCTTTCCCCACACTTTTCTGAAAATATTATATAGCTCTATTCCACCCAACTCACACAATCGTGTAGTATTAAAACTGGCGCGCTAACGATTAACTTTCAACGTGACAACCCGGAATGCAATGTTTCTGTTACTCTCGATGGACAGAAGTTGTCCGTGCAAAGATAGACCAAAATCTGGATATGTATGATATAAAGTTGATAACAGTTTTTAAAAGTTTCTCATACATGTGTAATGTTGAGAAATTACCTATTAAAAAGATCCTCTGACTGAACATGTTTCATACCAATTGCTCCAATTATATAAGAAATTTTCAGAAGTATAATTATTAAAAATGAAAAAATATAAACATCTACCTCAGCCAATACAGGAAGGTTTGTGTAGGTATCACACATTGTCAGTACGGAACAAAATGAATTTGATTGAAGATTACAAATAGTTGTCTTTAGTTGATGTTCCGTCCGCAAAGAACGAGATAACCTATTAAAACATTTTACTTTCAGCATTCTTTTACGTCAAATAATGAGAAAATTTGCTGAATATTTCGAGTGTGATTGTACCTTTCCAGAATCTGTGTGGCACACAGATTTTCTCTCTCCCGGCCCTTGTACGCACCCTAAAAATGTATTTTGAACGGAATATAAACGAAAATATTTTCAGGTGCACAAGGAATAACTTGGCTGTTCTCTCTGGTTTCGTCCGTTCTCTGTTTACTAACTCAACAAGAATAAGTTCAGGTTTATTTTCAGTTTTAACAATCTCCTTCTCATTAACATATATTTTTGTGATGTTCCCTATAAACAAAAGCAAAATATCATCCCCGTTGGTGCTTATGAGTGGAGCCGATATGATTAAAGCAGTAACAGGTTTGAATGCAAACTAATTTGGCTGATAGGAGTTGTCGTCTTGCCTGCTCTTCCGTAATGTAGCGAGAGTAACATAACTTCTAGGGGCTGTAACAGGCCGGGCCCCTAATGTTTATGCAAATCTCGCAACAGAAATTTTGTTCGGGCTAGAGTATACTTATTATTCCCTTGAGTAAGTTTGCATACTAACCTATACATGCCTAAACATTCAGGTTCTACTTTTGAGTATCAGACCAGCCCTTAGGCTGAAGCCTACCTGCTCTCGTCCGGAGTCTTCACCAGTGTAACTCCTTCCAACAGAGGTATGGAGTCCTTCTGTATAGCGCGATCCAAGAATCTCAATGCTCGTAACTTTACACACGAGAAGATATCCTCCTGGTGTTCACATTGCTGGTAAGTCCCGTACGCCATCTTCAGTCCAAGGGACCAGGAGCCATCCTCAACCGGTAAAGGACCGCACCACACACTCGCTAACACACACAACACCAGGGTCACTTGCCCCCACATCATGCTCACACTAAGCACTGCACGACATGAATGACGCTGAACCACCACATGAAGGACGTTTTATTCCAAATGCAGTGAAGGGCGAAATGAGGTTTTGATCAAGCAGAAAAAGAAATCTAACTCCTCAATTTTCCAGTTGAGATCCAGTGAAGATGATAGTTACTCTCGGTGAATTAATCGAAATAGAGACTGCGCATATACTGGGTAATTATACACGTATTCATTTCTTAAGAAGTGTCTATGAAATGTAGGTAAATGAAGATTTCCTTTCTCCGCGCAGATTAAATTTACCACAGTCTATCAGTCCCGCCAAACAACGTCATGACCTTCAAACATACACATCATCTGATCCTAGTATTCTAGCACGCACGGTACTCAGGAAGTATGTGAGCTCAAGGCCTTGTTCCTACTTCTGATCAACGAGAGTACCGTAAAAATTGGCAATAAAATTACACGCCTTACCTCAGCAGTTGCTGCTCCCCAAATTCGTCGAGAAAATTCTATAAAATAAATAACGTTTACATGAATTTCTGGCTTACAGGACTGACACAGAACAGGTACAATAAACGGGCAATATCCTACAAAGCCAAAATTAAACACTACAACGTTGTTGTAAAACCAGAGGGGCTGTACGGTTCAGATTGCCTTATCTTAAATAAAAAAAAGGGGGAACTGAAAGAAATCGAGAAGTAGGAAAGGAAAATTCTTGGACCTCAGAAAACGATGGATGGGACATGGGGGAAAAGGAGAAATGAGGATCTCTAAAAGTATTTCGAAAAGATCACGAACACAATGCGAAAACGAAGACTGAAATTTTACGGTCATCTCGTCAGAATGAATGACAACGGCCTGACTAAAAGAATATTTAAATATATAATTGGATTAAGGAGGACAACGAAATGGGTAGAGGAGGTTAAGACGGACGCGGAAGAAATAAAAATACCGGGCGAGTTGGCCGTGCGCGTAGAGGCGCGCGGCGGTGAGCTTGCATCCGGGAGATAGTAGGTTCGAATCCCACTATCGGCAGCCCTGAAGATGGTTTTCCGTGGTTTCCCATTTTCACACCAGGCAAATGCTGGGGTTGTACCTTAATTAAGGCCACGGCCGCTTCCTTCCAACTCCTAAGCCTTTCCTATCCCATCGTCGCCATAAGACCTATCTGTGTCGGTGCGACGTGAAGCCCCTAGCAAAAAAATAAATAAATAAAATAACACCAGAATTGATCCTCAACAGAAAGAAATTCAGAACTCGAGTAGATGACAACAAATTCCATGAAGAGCAGCGGAAGAACCGGCCCAAGTTTGTAATATCTGAGGAGCAGAGAAAAAAAAGGAGTGAACGAATGAAGAAGTTCTAGGAAGAGAAAAGAAGAAGACTGGCCAGAAAGCATTAAGTTTCACGCCATCCACAGCTGGCCAAATTCGGAAGCAAGAAAAAGAACATCGTTACCTTCATTTACATCAGCGCAGGGTAAACAGTCCGTCGCTACTTCCTTCAGGGTAGATCGCAATTTTAATATGGACATATTCTTGGGCTGGAGGGTCTATTTGGAATTTAGCGTAAACAATTTAGCGTCGACAAAATTCTGACACCGTAACCAGGCAACCAGTCTACGTCATATGGATGGAATAACAAGGCGATTTTGGTGGACGGAAAGGCATGCTTTTGGAAGACGTTCATGTTGGACCCCTTAGACCTATAGGTCTAAGAGAGGCTGTAAGCAAAGCAATGGCTAATAATTTTAATAGGAAAACATAATTAAAATTCCGATCACTGCGGGACGAAGAGAAACATATTTATTGGGCTAATAGCAGATCTCATTTTATTTTTTCGTTACAACGTAATTACTTCTTCTTCGCAGCACAACTGTGTCTTCGTGACATCGCCCACCAAACAGCAGTCTTTTGAAGACTAATTTGGTTGTAAAAGTAGCTGTTGCTTCAGAAGATTCAACTGGAAATATAGTTCGAATCCCAATGACCACACGTTCTTTCGTCTTCCAAGACTAAAATTTACCCATAATTTGTTTTTGTTTTTTTCTGCGTAACTGAGAGAATAGTATCTCCTTATTTTAAAAAATCAACATTAATAAGAAATAATTCCTTACCTCAGTAATAGAATACTTCATATTACTCAAAATATTTCGTTGAACTAAAATTTTGCTCATGTAATGATGTGCTGACAATCATACTTCATGGTGAAGTATTCACAGAAGTAAATATATAAACAATATGCACAACAGTATGCACAATATTCCTTCTAACATTTATTAATTTATAATGCATACGTGCGTTCATAGGACGTACATCTTTGGGATGATCTTTTAATTCACATAACTTAATACTACAGTATTGTTAAAGGAACTATGGTAGACTGAGGGAATTGGCCGAGCGGTTAGGGGCGCGCAGGTGTGAGCTTGCATTTGGGAGATACTGGGTTCGAAGTCCACTGTCGGCTGCCCTTAAGAAGGTTATGCGTGGTTTCCCACTTTCACACCAGACAAATGCTGGGGCTGTAACTTAATTGAGGCTACGGCCGCTTCCTACCCACTCCTACCCCTTTCCCGTCCCGTCCTCGCCATGAGACATATCTGTGTCGGTGCGACATAAGGCCAATTGTAATATAATGATAATAATAATAATAATAATAATAATAATAATAATAATAATAATAATAATAATAATAATAATAATAATAATAATTGTACCGGGCGGTACACCTCCACGCCGCTAATTTAAAATGTGCGCCAATTGAAACTCCTCTGCTGGAGGAAGTCTGAACTTTATCGACGGTATTAATTTTCAAGTTTCTCGGAAGATGTCACTACTTGGAAAGTTTGGAGTTTTTGAACTGTGCCACTTTTGATGTATTTTGTTTTAGCGGTAGTAAGAAGTGTGAACTTTCTCTTCTAGAGGACACTACTGAAGTACTACAATAGTGCACCCTAGTGCGAAGAAAAAGAACTGTTCTTTTGGAGAAAATTTAATTTCAAAAGTTTGTTCTTTGTTAAATTTCCTTCTGTCATTGTTTAAGTTGGCAATATTAACCCCTTTCTTTCCCCTTGTTTTAAATTTAGCCAATCCCGAATTTCTTTCATTAATTTCTGACCAATCGGATGCATCTTCCCCCAATTTGAATATGTTGCTGTATCCTACCCAATAAAGAGTTTGTGGGAGGGTGTTCTCATTCCCCTAACGCCTCGAACTTTCCGCGAGAGTATTTAAACTGCTGATTTTATGGTCTCCGGGCCACTTCTGTTCCATCTTTTCGTGTGTAAAGTACATAGCAGGGGGCGGGAAGCGCCTCTTTCTTCGGCGGCAGTCAACAACCAGGTAATGGCCGATTAATTACTTCTTTTCTTGCTTGCTCAGCAGTTTAACTCTCGGGGCGGGTCCGAAGTTTTTCCATTATGTAACCTTCCTTAAAATGTAAAGAAACTTGTATCTATTCCATCTTTTAAACTGCATATCGGGATAGAGAGTGCTTAACCCTCTCGAGCTCCCAATCATATTGTTTTGAGGTGAACTTATTTTTCTCAACCTATTCTTCGTTAACGTAAAGCAAATTGTTCTTTTCTAAAGTCACCTCTGTAGTATGGGATTAGCCCTTGCATTAGTGGCCTAGAGCCAGATTAGGTTTTAAAAACAAGTGTATTAGGAGTGCAGATCGCCTCCTCTCAAATTGTTATTTTAGAGGTCATGTAATTAACCTTCTTGTCATTTAACAGACCTCAGTAGGTTGGGTATTTTACCCCTGTGTATATGTCCTGAAAGGACAGCTTGAAAGTGGAATTAGGTGGGGCCTTTGACAGGCCTGAATTTTGAGAGCAAGTTGCTCTTTTTCTGAAAATTTTGTTTTCTGCGCGCCTCAAGGAGGCCTTACTGTGTATTTTGGAGCAAGTGCTCCTAGGCATGAATGGGGTTCTCTGCCCCTCTGTTGACACTTGTGTTTGGGGTAAAACTGAGCTAATTGCTCAAGGATTGTGATCGCGGTGCTCGAAGCCCAAATCCTGTAAATACTGTAATTGTACTTTTGTTGCCTTACTACTCTGTACCTGCCATGTTTGTTATTTCTTGATTTTGAAAAGAAAATATAACCTTGTTAAATTTTAAATTCACTTTAATTTCGTAGCCTGAGACCTATTCACCACCCCGCACCTTCTTTCACGCATAACTACCACATAAACACGGTAATAATAATAATAATAATAATAATAATAATAATAATAATAATAATAATAATAATAATAATAATAATAATAATAATAATAATAATAATATCATCGTCTTGTTCCTGGGCTTAGTAGCCTTCGTAAGGGCTTTCGGGTTCATGGGGTTCCGGGTTCGATTCCAACTCGATCCAGGTATTTTAGCCGCATTTAATTCATTCTGGGGCTGGGTGTGAACGATCGTCTTCATTTGCACATATTGCACTACCAACCAATATAAAAACCACGCAATAAGCAATACGTCCCTCCAATAGAGCTGGAGTCAGGAAGGGCATCCGGCTGTAAAACTGGGCTCAATCTACACTAGTGCTGACTCAAGATAATTGGGAAGAAGGATACGAAAGAATATACCATTGGTCCATAAGGTGATTTTATATATTTCATAAAAAATTAACTAAACATCATTCAATATCTTTTCTATAGTAGGCAGATATTGTTAAATGAATAGTTAAATATTTATTGAGGCTAAAAACGAGGGCAGGAGGTGCAATTCTAAGGAAAGCATACCAGCACCAAATAAAATAAGAAAATTAGAGTAATAACAAGAGAAAACTTGTGTAATTTTATAACGTAAGTAAAACTGTGGTAATAAGGTCTGAAATGGTAATTTGGTGGCTGACGAGAGTATATAAGAATAAAGCCGTAAGACAAAATCAATAAGAAAATGATTGCATTTTATGCAATAAAGATACGTAAGTGGCACACCTTCTGAAATACTGGAATGAAACAAGAAAGAGAGAAATGTATATATGGGAAGGAGACAGGTAAAATCGAAAATGAACCTGAACTTCACATTGTTGTTCAGTTATCAAACGGAGAATGGGAAAGACCAAGGAGACAGAAAAACTGTACATCATAATAGTAATGAGGGAAAAGAAACGTGATGAAACCGAAAAGATGCCTGCAGCTGGTGGTAAATATGTGCTTATGGAGGTATTCTGGACTCCATAATTACTGTAGTTATAAAGTACAGAAAACATCTTAAAGGCTAAATTTATATACAGTAATTAATAGAAGACGTCCCGGAATAAGAACATAACCAACAAACCAGTTATTTTCCGGGAGAGAGGAAAATTATTTTTGTGGTGGATTCCATGCTATACACTACTTGAGCCAATTGCATATACAATTATACAGAAGAAAATAAAAATCCACCGCCTGTTTCTAGTCATTTGACCGGGTCAGGAATGGAATGAATGAAGCCCCATCTAGCGGCGAGGATAGGAATTGTGCCGGCTACCGAAGCCTGTCACACTCCTGTGGGGCAATGATTAATGACTGACAGATGAAATGAAATTGTATTGGATAGTGTTGCTGGATTGAAATATGACAGGGAAAACCGGAGAACTCGTAAAAAACCTGTCCCCCCTCCGCCTTGTCCAGCACAAGTCTCACTGAACCACGAAACCCAGCGGTGAGAGCCCGGCGCGCTGCCGCCTGAGCCACAGAGGCTGTTAAGTCTACAAACGAGTTCATCTATTAAAAACAATATTTTATTGTTATAACTTAAGGTTGTAAAATGATGTATGAATTGGAAGTGATAAAATGTAAAATGATCTGCTAGTATGCCTTACATTTGTATGTAACAGAAGAGAAATCCTGTACATGCATTTGGAACACAACTTTTAGTAAATAATTTTAGTTTAAAAATAACAACGGTAACAATAAAAGTGGCAAGAAAATATTTAACATATGAGTAACAACACAGTAAAGGTTTCCACCTATTCAATACAAAATATATTCACAATATTTTAAAATTACATGGAACTAGTTTCGACCCATCTAGGGGTCATCATCAGCCACATCAAAGCAAAGATCACTCTTGACGAAATCCTAAGAACATGTTAATTTTAACAGTCAGATTATTATGGAATAACAAGTGAATGTGGTAAATGAAAAGAGATGTTAGTATGGGACAGGTGAGTAATAGCTAATAAATATACAAGGAATATACATAAGAGGTTTGGAACAAAGTATAAAAGGGGGCTTAGTGTTGTAAAACTTATATAATCATGGAAAACAGTAAGTTCTTACAATGCAGCCAACCAAAACTCAATCCTAAATTTAATCAAAGGTACTTTTCCGAGACAATTACCCTTTCTCCCGCACCCTTCAACCCCACCTTAAGCCCTCTTCCCCTCCTAAACCACCTCCACACTTCCTAAGCCATATATAATTTTATATGTGTCATTTCACATTGCATTCTTCCATTCCATTCTTTCCCATGTCCTTATAATGAAGAATGCAATGTGAAATGACACATATAAAATTATATATGGCTTAGGAGGAGTGGAGGTGGTTTAGGAGGGGAAGAGGGCTTAAGATGGGGTTGAAGGGTGCGGGAGAAAGGGTAATTGTCTCGGAAAAGTACCTTTGATTAAATTTAGGATTGAGTTTTGGTTGGCTGCATTATAAGGACTTACTGTTTTCCATGATTATATAAGTTTTACAACACTAAGCCCCCTTTTATACTTTGTTCCAAACCTCTTATGTATATTCCTTGTATATTTATTAGCTATTACTCACCTGTCCCATACTAACATCTCTTTTCATTTACCACATTCACTTGTTATTCCATAATAATCTTACTGTTAAAATTAACGTGTTCTTAGGATTTCGTCAAGAGTGATCTTTGCTTTGATGTGGCTGATGATGACCCCTAGATGGGTCGAAACTAGTTCCATGTAATTTTAAAATATTGTGAATATATTTTGTATTGAATAGGTGGAAACCTTTACTGTGTTGTTACTCATATGTTATTCTCAGTTCAATACGGACGAACAACATGAAATTTATAACCCTTAAAGAAAATATTTCCAAATATATATATGATTTCGTCTTTGACCTTTATTTAAATCATCTATTACACCTGGTGATGTACCAAAACAAGCACTGTCCATTGTATTGCCTGATGTTCTATCCTTATACCACGGAGGACAATGTTCTCCTGGCTATAAATCAGCTTGAAGTACAAATGTACGACTTAAGATAACACTACACTATATAGGCGTGATGATGCATCCTATTTCCACTGAAATCTCTTTTTGAAAAATTTGTTGGCTACATTCTTATTCTGGAGAAGTCTTAAATTAAATATACTTCTAATTAAAGATACTTAAAAATGCTGCATTCGGAATATACAGTATATTAGTAAGTATACTTAAATCATTTTGTGATATTTTTTCAGGTGAATTATCCTTAATACTGAGTATTATAAAAGTACTCTCTGCATGCATTATCATGAGTACAATAAATAAACATTCTTTCCCCAGTTGGCGGTCATCCGTGAGTATTCATATTTTATGTACTGGAACGTGTTTTTTATGCTGAGCTTAAATATGATTTCAGACTTTTCCATCGGGCAGTTTTTTTGTGGCACACGTTTAAGGTATTGTAGAATTAGCACTAACGTAACACGAATTATCAAAATACACCTCATTTGGGATTGCTTAAAACGTTGCATCTAATGATTTTCGGATATATTTTGCCTGTGGGTTGTCTTCTTTCAGGATCCAGCAGTAGTCGGACAATATACTGGGGCTCCAATTGCATGGGTACCTCTTTCCTGTACTAGAAATCTGCTGATGAAAACGCTTGCCTGTTCATTATTTACAGCGTCAAGATTTTCTGGGAAGAACTCCAGGTGCGAGTCCCAAGAAATGAAGTTTTGAAGACATGTTGCATCCCAGAGCGTGGTATGATTTCAGAAGATCACCCAATATTTCATGATAGTTTCCCGCATGTTAATTCTTAAGAAAACCGGAGCAGATACTTAACAATGATTTCCAGTCTGATTTTTCCTGTAGAATGGATATTTCCTTAATATTTTCATCTTACTTTTGGCCCTATAAGAATGCCTTCCTTCATTTTTGCATCACTAACTTCAGTAAATTTCGATTTAAAATACATAAATACAACAGAAACTTTATGAATTTTTTTTTTTAATTCGTAAGTCTCACTTGAACGTGCAGGGGAGTAAAATGCACTTCTGCAGGACTCACCAATGAGGTATTTGACTCAATTTTTGGCCGGGAATAAGAGGTTCATGTTCACGCCATTTTGTCTTAATGTAGTCAGAATTTCCATCCCTGCTGTACAACTCACAAAAGAAACAGTAGAAAATAGTATATCCAAGTTGCAAACCCAGTAATAAGGCTGTAACTCCACAAAAAGTTCAGTGATATTTTGCATACTGGATTTTTTTCTAACAGTATTCATGTCTCTTTCATGTCAGTGACATTCACTAGAGGTGTTGATTTTGCATATGAAAAGCCTTTAAACTCACCTTTGATGAGTCTATGAACAATCATCACTACTTTGGATGGTGTTGATGTCCAAGTACCAAACAAATATTATTACAATTAATTGCATCTTTCTCTTTAGGCAAGTAGTGTTTGAAATCACTATTGCGACTACGAAAAATGCATATTCTTGTATCTTTGTGAGTATATTCCAACATTTGAGCGTGGAACTTTAAACTTCAGCCACTTTTTAGCCGACATCAGATCCCGAATGGAATCATTAAAATCTTCTTGAGATAAAAAGAGATCTTCCGCTGAACAACTTGCTTCCAACCGAGCTCGATAGCTGCAGTCGCTTAAATGCGGCCAGTATCTAGTATTCGGGAGATAGTAGGTTCGAACCCCACTGTCGGCAGCCCTGAAAATGGTTTTCCGTGGTTTCCCATTTTCACACCAGGCAAATGCTGGGGCTGTACCTTAATTAAGGCCACGGCCGCTTCCTTCCCACTTCTAGACCTTTCCTGTCCCATCGTCGCCGTAAGACCTATCTGTGTCGGTGCGACGTAAAACAACTAGCAAAAAAAAAAAAAACAACTCGCTTCCAATGTAGCATCAAATCCCTCATCTCTTTGTTCTTTAGTATCAATTGGGTCAGCTGAGGTATCACTCAATGTCATGAAAACTGGATACTTGGGTAGAGAGCTAGTTGGCCATGCGGTTAGGGTCGAGTAGCTCTGAGCTTGCATTCGGAAGATGATGGGTTTGTACCCTACCGTCGGCAGCCCTGAAGATTTTTTCCATGTTTCCTACTTTTTTAGGAGGAAAATTCTGGGTCGGTATCTTAATTAAGGTCATGGCCGCTTCCTTATTTCCTTCAGTGTATTAGCTCGACGTTCAACTACTGGCAAACGGATACTTTGATGCAGACAGGTCTCAATTCAGATGAAAATTGGAAAAGTTGACTGTATGAATATTGAATTTTCACGACCGCATTGTAATCGAAATAGACTTTCAACGTATTAGGTCGTGTTACGTAGTAGTGTTGAAGAGATGTTCATGGGAGGTTGTGGGTTCGGATCCCACTGGTGTCCGGCTGGCCATTTTTGTTCTGTACTTAACATCTCTTCAACTCGTACTACATGTACGTAACACGACCTAATACGTTGAAAGTCTATTTCGATTACAATGCGGTCGTGAAAATTCAATATTCATTGACATGCCCCACAACGGGCGACTTAAACGCACTCTACAGTGTGCTAGCAGCAGTGCCAGACCTGTAGCTCAGATCCTTTCAAACAGAACAAAGATGGCCTAGGCCACCATAGCTCAATTGGTAGAGCAACCGACGCGAAATCGGGAGGTTGTGGGTTCGGATCCCACTGGTGTCCGGCTGGCCATTTTTGTTCTGTATTTAACATCTCTTCAACACGTACTACATGTACGTAACACGACCTACTAAGTTGACTGTATGTTTAATTTTAGATGTTAGTTAAACCACGGGTGACTGGATCCCTCGCTGCGCTCCAGCTAGAGCGATGCATCAAGTCGGCCGTGGTTAAACAGAAATACAAGTTAATTGAAAGGCTAATCTGTTCCCTCCAAATCATAGAAACTGCAAATGGCATACGACGTGTACAATTTTTCTACCCAGTGAGACGCGTAACACGTGATACACAGCAATATTTGGCACCCAGTCTTCACACCCGAAATAAAGACCATAACATTATTTTACAAGTAGAGTGATATTTAGTTTCTTGCTCTTGAAGACTGGTTCACCGTACACGTAGCAAAAGTAGTCTGGATGATTTAAACACTGTTTTGCCACGTTAAAATTCTTGTCAAAGCTAAAGAATACAAAAAGTAGATCAACATGCAGCACTAAACACTAAGGGTTGACTACAACCTCAATCCTGGCAGTTTGCTAACCATAGCAATGCAATAGCTAAATATTACAACACGTGAGACACATAATTAAGCCTCCAACACAATTCTGGATAAAAATTCTCACATATGGGAGCAAAATTACCCACATTAGATCAAACATTCCCATTCTGGATCTGATATCGGCTAAAAAGTGGCTGAAGTTTTAGGTTCCACTCTCAAATGTTGGAATATACCCACAAAGATACAAGAATATGCCTTCATCGTAGTCGCAGTAGTGATTTCAAACATTACTTGCCTAAAGAGAAAGATGCCATAAATTGTAATAATATTTGTTTGGCACTTGTACGTGCAGGGGAGTAAAATGCACTTCTGCAGGACTCACCGACAATGTATTTAACTCAATTTTTGGCCGGGAATAAGAGGTTCAAATTCACACCATTTTGTCATAATGTAGTCAGACTTCCCATCCCTGCTGTCCAAATCACACAAGAAACAGTAGAAAACAGTATATGCAAGATGAAAACCCACTAATAAGGCTATAACTCCACAAAATTTTAAGAAAGGTTAACATACATAAGTATATTATACAAAAGTGACTGCCACATAAACTACGGATGATGCAGCAATTCTAATTAAATATTTGCATTCAGTATATAAACTGCACCAGAGTCAGTATTATTTAGGTTTAATTATTAAACGTTTTTATTATTCGAAACACGTTCAATATATTAGGTCGTATTTACTACACACCGAAGAGATGTTAAATACAGAACGAAAATGGTCAACCAGATACCAATGGGATCTGAACCCAAAACAATTAGAGTTTGTCGTTGGATGTTCTGACTAGCTGATAGCTGTGGAAGCCTAGGACGTTCGACAGGATCTACATGGCTGGCAGTGCTGCCTTCACAACTGTAAGAGTATGTGTAAGTCTCCCATAATGTTTACTTGCTTCGGATACCCCAGTTACTGCTAATATTTTGTCCTGCAGGAGTTCTCCTACCGATCTGAGACTACCATATATTTAGCACCTTCAAATACCTATGGATGGGCTAGAAAGCCCAGAAGACCGATCGACAGGATTCGTCGTGCCACGTGACACCTGATTACAATGTGGTCTTCGGGCTGAGCATTGATCGTTTGGTAGACCATGGACCTTCGGGGTTGTTGCGCCATAGTGGTTTGGTGTAAGTATCTTTAGACTGAACAAGGATAGAACCCTCAAACATGGGCTCAGGAAACCAGCACCATATCATCTGAAACACTCATTCCAGCTAGTGAGAGGGAAGTTTGTAGATGTTGTAGCAGTGCTTTGTTGTTGTGTTCGTTTATTGGTCGTCATTCACAAGCTCCCCATGCTACCGTATTCTGTGCTAGACTTTCTATTTCTTCATAACTACTGTATCAAGCATCTCCTTAATCTGGTTTTCATATGTATGCTCAAGCCGATGCATACCATGCTTACCGCATAATTCCCGAATGGGTGAGCCAACATGTGTCTCTTCTTTTAGTCACAATTCGAAAAACCGTGTTCCTCTTACCAACTCGATTGTGATCCCATCAACTCAACTTATATTTAGCACTTCTTAGTAACACAGGTTTTCTTTCCTATTGTCCATGTTCTACTCCCAGACATTGGCAAACATCACATAACGATGGCCTAGAATGAAAACCTCGTATCTCACAAAGTTCTTCCTATCAATTACTTCCCTTAAGACTGGTTACGCCTCCCAGCCACACATAAATACGCAGTCCATGAGAACAATGTTCGTTGTGTTCTTTATTCCTATGCCGACGTGTGAAGGAAAATGAACCTTATCAGTAGTATAATACAGGGATTCTGCGGCCACCGCCACCTCCGGCTCCCAGTGGCCACCTCCACCTCAGCCAGAGGCCTCTTCCAGTACTGCCAACTTAACCTAACTAGCGCGACAGTACTGCCAACTTAACCTAACTAGCGCGAAATTTGAATTTGTAAACAAAGCCACGTGCTTTTTGACAGCTGTCATCGACAACAACGCATCGCAAACCTCAGTACTACCATCTTGACGGGCCTAAACCTCACTAGTGCCAACTTAACCTAATTAGCATGAGGTAAACAAAGCCACGTGTTTTTTGACAGCCACGTGCTTTTTGACAGATTTGTAAACAAAGCCACGTGCTTTTTGACAGACAACAACGCATCGCTAACCTCAGTACTGCCATCTTGACGGGAATAAACCTCGGTGGTACCAACTTAACCTAACTAGCGAGAGGTAAACAAAGCCACGTGCTTTTTGACAGCCACATGCTTTTTGACAGCTGCCATCCGCCATCTTTGAGCACCGTGCTGCCCTCTTTCGTCACCTGTCATCGGCAGTGCTGCCATCTTGACGGGTCTAAACCTTAGTGCTACCAACTTAACCTAACTAGCGCGAGGTAAACAAAGCCACGTGTTTTTTGACAGCCGTCATCCGCCATCTTTAATCCATAGAGCACAGTGCTGCCCTCTTTAGCTACTTACCTTTGAAATGTGGTGGCGGATAATTTGAAAAATGCTTTTTGACAGCAGCCATATTGCATCGCAAACCTCAGTGCTACCCTCTTTAGCTAGATACCTGTGGTAGCAGACAATTCCACGTGACAGCAGCCATCTTTAATCAAGAGAGCACCGTGCTGCCCTCTATGTGGTGGCGGCAAATTGAAAAATTCCACGTGCTCTTGTTTGGAAACAAACTCACGTGCTTTTTTGACAGCTACCATCCACCATCTTTAATCAACAGAGCACAGTGCTGTACTCTTTAGCTAGATACCTTTGAAATGTGGTGGCGGCAATTTGAAAAATTCTATGTGCTCTTGTTGGGAAACAAAGCTACGTGCTTTTTTTTTGACAGCTGTCATCCGCCATCTTTAATCCAGAGAGAACAGTGCTGCCCTCTATGTGGTGGCGGCAAATTGAAAAATTCCACGTGCTCTTGTTTGAAAACATACTCACGTGCTTTTTTGACAGCTGTCATCCGCCATCTTTAATCCAGAGAGAACAGTGCTGCCCTCTATGTGGTGGCGGCAAATTGAAAAATTCCACGTGCTCTTGTTTGAAAACATACTCACGTGCTTTTTTGACAGCTGTCATCCGCCATCTTTAATCCAGAGAGAACAGTGCTGCACTCTATGTGGTGGCGGTAAATTCCATGTGCTTTACAAACCTATGTGCTTTTCTGACAGCTGTCATCCGCCATCTTTAATCTAGAGAGAACAGTGCTGCACTCTATGTGGTGGCGGCAAATTCCACGTGCTTTACAAACCTATGCGCTTTTCTGTCATCCACCATCTTTAATCTAGAGAGAACAGTGCTGCACTCTATGCGGTGGCGGCAAATTCTACGTGCTTTACAAACCTATGCGCTTTTCTGTCATCCACCATCTTTAATCTAGAGAGAACAGTGCTGCACTCTATGTGGTGGCGGCAAATTCTACGTGCTCTTATTTGGAAACAAATTCTACTCGCTCTTCAGCTGTCATCTACCATCTTTAATCAAGAGAGCACCGTGCTGCCCTCTTTGTGGTGGCGGATAATTTGAAAAAATTCTTTTCGACAAGCAGCCATCTTTAATCCAGAGAGAACAGTGCTGCTCTCTTTAGCTACTTACCTTTGAGGCGGTTAATTTGAAAAATTCTTTTCGACAAGCTACCATCTTTAATCCAGAGAGAACAGTGCTGCCCTCTTTAGCTACTTACCTTTGAGGCGGTTAATTTGAAAAATTCTAGCTGCCATCTTTAATGAAAAGGGCATCGTGGTGCTATCTTGCGGGTAATATTTTACGTCACAGCTGTCATCCACCATCTTGCATTGCTAACCTTAGTGCTGCCCTCTTTAGCTACTTACCTTTGACAAGCTGTCACCCGCCATATTGCATCGCAAACCTCAGTGCTGCACTCTATGTGGTGGCGGATAACTTGAAAAAATCTTTTTGACAAGCAGCCATCTTTAATCAACAGAGCACCGTGCTGACATCTTTAGCTACCGCCATCTTACATCGCTTACCTCACTGCTGCACTCTATGTGGTGGCGGTTAATTCGAACAAGTTTAATCACGCATCGGGTAAGCTAGAGTAAGCACGTGCTGTTGTGATGACATCATCATACATGTTTAGACTTGTCCATTTTCTTAAGAGTAAGTCGATGTAAAGGAATGTGGTAGCGGTAAATTCGAACGAGTTTAAACATGCATCGGGAAAGCTAGAGTAAGCAAGTGCTGTTGTGATGACGTCATTGTGCATGTTTAGACCTGATCGTTTTTCTTAAGAGTAAGTCGGTGTAAAGCAATGCAATAAGTACAACATTTTTTGAATGCGATCAAATATTTATTTACAAATGTACTACAACAGTGTTCGTTTTTGCTGCTGACAAGGTTGGTGTGCTTCTTAACAACGTATGCTTCCGAAATGCCTCCTGCAACATTCAAATTAAACAAAGCATTTAGAAATATATTATACTAAGTATGTTATGCTTTACAGAGAAGATCATGTACTTCTTACCTTGCTGTTATTCCTTTTCGGAATCATCATCATCATCATGAAGTACTAGAGAAAGTTCATTCATACACTGTGTACAGTGTTCAATCCTCGGATTTGGTCCATCCCAATCATCATCACCATTTTCTCCTCGATGCTTGTAATGTCGCTCACAAGTTCTGCATAAAGCTACTTCGATTGACATCTTACTGTATAGAGGAAGGATGTCCCAAAAATTATGTACGTAAGAGGCAGCGTACGTATATAAAAATCCTGGTGGTAAGTATTGAATAAGATGTTTCGGCATCGATGATCTACGTTTATAGAACATCTTAATAGCCTCACTCACTCGTGAAACATAAATAAGATGTTGCGTATGAGCATGCAAACAGCATGCACATTTACAGTTTTGTTCCATAGCGTACGATGTCGAAGCACACACTAATGAAAATGATAAAGATCTATTCTTATTTATAGTCTCGTAACAATATTCGTTAGCGGATGGTAAGTAACATCACTCATATGAATAATAAGACAATAGGCTGCTGTGTTAGCAGGAATGTTTTCAGATGTTTCAAATTCTAAACGAATATCAACTGGAGATTCTTTTATAGATTCTTCATGATAAGAGCAGTCTATAACTACAATCGGCGCTTTATTTTTAAATTCTTGAGGTGTAAATAGCGGACGATCTTCTTCCTGATAATACGATGATTGAAATTTACAAAACATGTCATAGAGCATCCCAAACTTATTTTTCTCAAAGTTAATGTCGATGTTTTCGTAGGGATACGTAATTCCATTGAGATATAGTCTAACGTGTCTTAATTTGCAGTGATCAAACAGTGAGCTATCTTTTTCGTGATTGAATTTACGATTAGTTTGAAATCCAAAAATAATGTACAAGGGCTTCTCAGTAAAACGTGATGTTTTAACTGCCCAGCTATGCTTGTTTGTAGGTGGTAACACAGGATATTCATGCAGCTCCCAACTTCTAAAACGTATAGGTAATGGTGTATCATTTTCTACAATCTTGAGCAATCGAAGTTTTTCACGATCAGATAAGGTTACATGTGGGATCCGCCACAGTATACGATGCAGTGTTATTTTCGATTCTACAGGTGTTTCTACTGCTTTAAGAGAATTGTAATCACTTAGATCACGGATTAGAATAAGCTCTTGTTTTACGTTGATTATAATACGTGTAAAGTCTTCTGCGAATCCAAAAATATGTTTCAGTGATAACATACCCGTAAAAGTTCCATCCTCATTAATCATCCAGTTGTTAGTAGATTTTGGACACCATCCAGCCATCCGCAAAAGATTACTTTCTTCATCACAGAAAGAAGGGTAGAGTTTCATTGCGCTTGTAATACCAACATTCTTCGTTCGATCTATTTCAACATTATTTACTTCATATCGCGCTTCAGAAAAGAGAAAAGCTAGAGCATGGTTGTTTAGTTGTGAAGTGCTTGGTCCACTTCCATCAGACTTTTCTAATCGTCCTTCAATATAGAGGTAGCTTTCGTGTGGTAAGGTGTAAACATCTTGTTGATTAATAATAAAATGAATTTCATCATTGTTATTTAATCCAAACGTAAAAGGTTGATAAGAATGAAGCTCACTTCGTACTACACCTTCACGACTTTCTACTGTATTCGTAATGTCTAGCATTTCTTCCATTCTGTTGTAGTAGTGTATATCCTAAATCTTGGAGTATCTGCTTATGGGTATCTGTTAACTCGATGAGTCTCTGCACACATGTAGTATGCCTTCGGAATGTACACCGTGTTTTATAGATGGTTTTCATACTGGTTTAAGATGTAGTTTGTAAGCTACGTACGCGTGCTGATCTAAATGAATAAGCTGATTATGTTTATTTACAAGTCTAAGAGTAATGTTGCTAATGTGTTTTACAGACACAGGATGATAAAGAACTACTGCTGGTTTCTCACAAATAGTATATCCACGTTCCTCTGTAACAATAAAGTCGTGCAGGACGTGCGAAGGTTGTAGATTACTATTCAAGTCTGTAATAATATTACAAGTAATGTTCACATTATAATCATCGAAGAGTTTTATAGGTTGATCAGACTCGTAACGTACGTTCGGTAGGAGCTCCCTCGATGAAAATCCAAGCAGTGGACCAATCGAATCAGGTTGTGATTTGAAGTCAATCTTAAATGATGATTCAATAACACATTTGTGCGTAATGTTGCTTATAGTGATTGAGAACTTGTAATTATGATTACTAAAACTATCTTCCCCAAACTGATCAATTAACGTACTTTCAATATAGTCGTGAATATCATCTACTGTATAACTACCTGAGGGTAGTGTTAGCACATACTCATCGTAATAGAACTTGTTTAAACCATCACGCACATTATAGATTTTATTGTAGCTTTCAAACGATACTAGTCCAAGACTATGCGGCTGATAACCAAGTTCGATTGGCGGATTAAAATAGATGGTTGTTTCAAGTCCTTCTCCACGTACAGCAAACGTTCTTTCACTGTTCGTCATCACGTAGACACTAATACACTTTCTCTACTGTCTGGGTTTGATATAAGAACATAAGACATAATCGTCCGCACATGCGTGTATTAAAGTTTTGCACACGGTTTTTATTGTAAACAATGTCTGCACTGCTTCCGAAATAACGTATGAGCTCAAAAGGAGGAGGTAAATCTCTATAGCTATCAAAATACCATACTTTAGATTTACGTTTTACATAAGCAACGTAATGAGTTCCAGGTCCACGACTGTCGTCCAAGTTAATTACGGCACTTTCACGTTCACGTGGACGTGCTGGTAGTTGATCACGCATATACACTCCTCGAAAATAATGAATTCCTAGTTGTTTAGCAAACGTAAAAACTTCATCATGCGTTAGAGCTCGATATGGCAGTGCATTCAGTAGACGTTTTTTGGAGAAATGTAGATACCAAGCCCTTTCTTGTATGGCGCTAGCTTCATGTTCACACCTTTGCCTCGTAACGCAATTGCCTCCATCGTCTTGTTATGACGTTCACTCTCTTTCAACTGTTGTTTCGCTTCTTCTACAGCTTTGACAGTTCTCGCTACAGCACTAGCACCACCTAGCAATGACCCTAAAGCTGCTAAGCCAGCAAACAGCGCAGGAAGAAATCCTCCTCGTTTTGGTACAGGAATAATTCGCGCACGTTTACTAAATATTGCTCTGCACTTTGGAGAAATTCTCGCTCTTGCTGCGCGTAACGCCTTAGTAATAGCTACACGAGGATTGTATTCCCCTCGAATAGCTTTTTGCGCAGCCTTTATAACATCTTTCCATCCAACAGTTTTTACTTTCTTCTTCTTCTTCATGTCGTTTGGATATCGTTGTTTCACCATGCTGGACACGACTTTACTAGTCAAGAGCAAATCATAAACTAACCGTTGCCTCTTGTTTCGTTTAATATATATTACTATTACGTACTTTATGATTCAGTTATCATGAAGATTATAAAGCAGCAAGACACGCTACCTGTTACCGACATTGTACCACATCTCTTACCTAGTTCTAGTACAACTACAAGAAAACGTCATGGAACGTTGTTTCCTTTTACTGTGCGATGTGTTATATCAGGTCCGTCGGGATGCGGTAAAACAAATCTTTTACTCACACTTATTACTTCTGTAAATGGTATACGCTTCGAGAATATTTACGTTTTCGCAAAGTCACTCTATCAGCCGCTATATACTATTCTACAAACTGTAATGCACGATCTAGTTAAAGATGGAATAAGATATTTTAAATTTAATTCACATGAGCAAGTACCATCACCAGACGATGTGCTTCCTAATTCTCTAATGATCTTTGATGATGTCGCAACAGAACAGCAAAACGTTATTCGTGCATTCTTTAGTATGGGTCGACATAAATATGTTGATTGCATCTATTTGTGCCAAACCTATTCTCGTGTGCCCAAGCAGTTGATACGTGACAACGCGAATGTTATTGTGCTTTTTCGGCAAGATGAGCGCAACATGCGACATGTGTATAACGATCATGTTAACACTGATATGACATTCGATGACTTTAAAAGTATGTGTGCTAAATGTTGGTCATTACACCGTTACAGCTTTTTAGTTATTGATAAAGAAAGTGATGTACAGCATGGACGATATCGCATGGGTTTCGATCATTTTATATGCATTAACACAGAATTACAGTAACTACTTGATTAAAAACCACCATCATGTTAACATCTAGCAAGGAGATCACAAAACATATCATCCAAGCTCGAAACAATATTCGACGGAAATTTAAAGAGCTTAAACGTATTCAAGCAGACACGGATTTATTTTTAAAAACACAACTAAGTACACCACTCAAAGAAATTTTTAATTCTACTTCATTACCGCAGTCTACTTCAAGTTTTGCTTCTATGCAAACACCATATCATAAAGAGAAGCATGAAGAAGAAAAGCATGAAGAAGATACGGAAGAGAAGAAGCAGGATGTAGATCAAGAAGAGGAAGATAAGGAAGAAGAAGAAGAAGAAGAACTTAATGATGCATCACCATCTAAGCGTGTTGAGTTTTTAACTACAGATGTTATTGCAGAAACACCTACTACATCGACGCAAAATCTACCATCTTTGTCTGAGGTTATGATTACACCAGAGTATCGCAATCAGTTTAGAACTTTTATTCAAGATACCTATGGATCTCTCTTTGCACCTTATATAGAAAAACTTTTTACAGGACAAACTGACACTACCTATGGTATTCGCTACGAAGATGACTGTTTCCGGATAGGAAATTCAAATGTTAAGATTAATAGCAACAAACTCATTGTAAAAGGTGTTACCTATAAACCTACGAAAGGACTCTTAGAACTTCTTTTCTCACGAATACCTGACAAGGATATAATTTTACAAGATGATCTTAAAAAGTATAAAGCAATACTTTTTGCTACCGATGCAACACGACGTAATTACAAGAGAACAGAAGCTGTAAATGCGAATAAGAGTTACAAGTATCGTGAGTTTATTTCTAAGCTGTTTCCGACTGCACGTAGTCTAGACGTTATCTACAAGCCTTTGTTGCCGTATGTGGATGTAAGATACTGGAATGACCCAAACTTACTCGTTGAACGATTACAACTTTTAAGAGCATCGCAAGAGGCTGGTCACACTGGTCACGGATCAGAAATTCTAGAAATAGAAAGAGAACTACGTTATGCCGGTATTATTTTGTAATGGCTCGTCAAGAGAAGATCTCACCTGTATAGGTAAACATCGCACATGAGTTACATAAACCAGCACGTCGCACCTACTGTCGCAGACGCGTTATTACACGAGGAAAAGATGATCTCTGGCAAGCAGACTTAGTAGAAATGATTCCATATGCTTCTAGTAATAAGGGCTATAAGTATCTACTTACTGTTATCGATGTGTACTCAAAGTTTGCTTTTGCACAACCCGTGCGTTCTAAAACAGCAGCTCAAGTTAAAGAAGCATTTAAACATATTGTTGAAGAATCGAAACGCTGCCCAAGGCTTCTTCAAACTGATCAAGGTAAAGAGTTTTACAACAAGGATTTTTCTTCTTACCTCAAGTTACTTGGCATTCAACACTACTCTACGTTCAGTAATCTCAAGGCAAGTGTTGTAGAACGCTTTAATCGTA
This sequence comes from Anabrus simplex, assembly GCF_040414725.1. Taxonomy (NCBI): domain Eukaryota; kingdom Metazoa; phylum Arthropoda; class Insecta; order Orthoptera; family Tettigoniidae; genus Anabrus; species Anabrus simplex. The sequence continues at coordinate 245,373,628 of NC_090271.1, forward strand.
CACTCAAAACAATGATGTGGCGAGAATTTACAGCGCAAGGTTCATATCGTTGGATTGATCTGCTACCTAGACTTTTATCTACCTACAACGATACACCTCATCGCACTATCGGAACAAAGCCACGTCTTGTTACAAAGAATACACCTCGTCTAGATGCTATTCATCTTGTAATCAAAACAGCTGATCCACGCCGCTATCGCTTTAAAGAAGGTGATTTCGTTCGCATCAGCAAACACAAGTCTATCTTTGCAAAAGGATACACACCTAACTGGAGCACTGAAATTTTTCAAATCAGAAGTGTTAAGCTTACTAATCCAGTTACGTATTTACTTCGCGATCTCAGAGGACAGCCTATTGAAGGAGGATTCTACATCGAAGAACTGCAGAAAACAAAATATCCTGATCACTATTTAGTTGAACGTGTTATTCGACGTCGTGGTAATAAACTGTATGTTAAATGGCTTGGTTTTAATAACAGCTTTAATTCATGGATTAATAAAGAGGATGTACTTTAAATCTTATGTGTGTTTTCTTTTAATCCTCTACGTTTCCTTTCTTCTAAGTCACTAGGACATGCTGTAGGATTAAACAACACCTGTAATATGTTTTGACAATTCATATTTATTTTAGACTATATACATATATTTTTATCCTTTGTTCATGTTACGGTCTTTGTCACTCAGTTTTTCGTTTTATTGCACCAACAACGACAAGTGCTGCTATATTCTTCTGAGCAGCTAAAGCACTAAGTAATAACACATACACACACACAGCATAACTTTACGAAGCAGATTTTAACAGCTACACTCTATGCAGGCAGCATGTAACTACGTATCAGGCGAACGTGTTCTAGGGCCGCAGGGGAGATGAAGCACGAAGAAAAGAAGATCAATCACTCTATTGATGAGTCCACGCCCAACATGCTTCCTCATCTTTCTCCCAGCACGTTTCTTCACCTTTTCCTTGTTTACTCTCTCCACAGCCATGATAAGTGTTTATAAGCGAAGACAACTCGTTAGTTTTAGGTCCGTGATACAGTTTAATTAGTTGACATGTACGGCACTGTCTCACAGAAGGTCTTCTAGCTAAACTCACGTGTTCATGATGTAAACTACACGTTTGAAGCTCTGACAAAACAGGATCTTGAGTCCACTCACGAGGCACCTTATCCCAAATCTTCTTTACAGCATTCGCAGCTACATTGACCAAAAATGCCTTTGGTAATGCATTTAACTCTTCTTCAGTAAAAGTGTTTAGTTTCTTTTTGCATGCATAAAACTTTACGATCGCCTTTTCAACTGCGTTACACTTAGTATCTGTTAGAAATGACATGATGTCTTTACTCTACAAATGTTTCTTTTACACTAAGGTTATTTCGACACTGCACTTTACATATGTTGTTCACTTCCCGGCATGCACTGCGACACAACCAATCAAAGAGCATGCATACATGTTGTAAAGACTGTTTAGTTGTTTCTCTACTATGCTCTTTCGGAAGAGTTTTAAATGATGGGCACCCCAATTCATGCATGTCGATAACTTCACATGATGATGGTAGAAAATCACGCAACCATTCTTTCTTTTCACAACCCTTTAAAAGAACAAGATCTGCTCTTGACAAATGTGCATTCATCATTAAAGGTAGAAAACGATAAGGTATTCCTTTCTCTTCCCACTTCAAACCTAAATTGTTTTCAATCCACTGAGTCTGCTTTTTATCTTCATCTGTTTGCAAACAGTAAGGGAACGGTGGACTAAATACTAAACTAACAAGTTTTGGTGCCCACAACACACAGCAATCTAACACAGCCACCTCTTTAAACACAAACTTGTTTCCGTTTACTTTAAAGCCTTGCACATCAACTATTAATGTTTTCGTCATGTTTGCACTCCACACTCTATCACTGTTTCCCGAAGACTAAAGCTTTTAGTCAACGAACGGGTTTAAACATGCATGATAACGTCATCACTGCAGCACGTGCTTACTCTAGCTTACCCGATGCGTGATTAAACTTGTTCGAATTAACCGCCACCACATAGAGTGCAGCAGTGAGGTAAGCGATGTAAGATGGCGGTAGCTAAAGATGTCAGCACGGTGCTCTGTTGATTAAAGATGGCTGCTTGTCAAAAAGATTTTTTCAAGTTATCCGCCACCACATAGAGTGCAGCACTGAGGTTTGCGATGCAATATGGCGGGTGACAGCTTGTCAAAGGTAAGTAGCTAAAGAGGGCAGCACTAAGGTTAGCAATGCAAGATGGTGGATGACAGCTGTGACGTAAAATATTACCCGCAAGATAGCACCACGATGCCCTTTTCATTAAAGATGGCAGCTAGAATTTTTCAAATTAACCGCCTCAAAGGTAAGTAGCTAAAGAGGGCAGCACTGTTCTCTCTGGATTAAAGATGGTAGCTTGTCGAAAAGAATTTTTCAAATTAACCGCCTCAAAGGTAAGTAGCTAAAGAGAGCAGCACTGTTCTCTCTGGATTAAAGATGGCTGCTTGTCGAAAAGAATTTTTTCAAATTATCCGCCACCACAAAGAGGGCAGCACGGTGCTCTCTTGATTAAAGATGGTAGATGACAGCTGAAGAGCGAGTAGAATTTGTTTCCAAATAAGAGCACGTAGAATTTGCCGCCACCACATAGAGTGCAGCACTGTTCTCTCTAGATTAAAGATGGTGGATGACAGAAAAGCGCATAGGTTTGTAAAGCACGTAGAATTTGCCGCCACCGCATAGAGTGCAGCACTGTTCTCTCTAGATTAAAGATGGTGGATGACAGAAAAGCGCATAGGTTTGTAAAGCACGTAGAATTTGCCGCCACCGCATAGAGTGCAGCACTGTTCTCTCTAGATTAAAGATGGTGGATGACAGAAAAGCGCATAGGTTTGTAAAGCACGTGGAATTTGCCGCCACCACATAGAGTGCAGCACTGTTCTCTCTAGATTAAAGATGGCGGATGACAGCTGTCAGAAAAGCACATAGGTTTGTAAAGCACATGGAATTTACCGCCACCACATAGAGTGCAGCACTGTTCTCTCTGGATTAAAGATGGCGGATGACAGCTGTCAAAAAAGCACGTGAGTATGTTTTCAAACAAGAGCACGTGGAATTTTTCAATTTGCCGCCACCACATAGAGGGCAGCACTGTTCTCTCTGGATTAAAGATGGCGGATGACAGCTGTCAAAAAAGCACGTGAGTATGTTTTCAAACAAGAGCACGTGGAATTTTTCAATTTGCCGCCACCACATAGAGGGCAGCACTGTTCTCTCTGGATTAAAGATGGCGGATGACAGCTGTCAAAAAAAAAGCACGTAGCTTTGTTTCCCAACAAGAGCACATAGAATTTTTCAAATTGCCGCCACCACATTTCAAAGGTATCTAGCTAAAGAGTACAGCACTGTGCTCTGTTGATTAAAGATGGTGGATGGTAGCTGTCAAAAAAGCACGTGAGTTTGTTTCCAAACAAGAGCACGTGGAATTTTTCAATTTGCCGCCACCACATAGAGGGCAGCACGGTGCTCTCTTGATTAAAGATGGCTGCTGTCACGTGGAATTGTCTGCTACCACAGGTATCTAGCTAAAGAGGGTAGCACTGAGGTTTGCGATGCAATATGGCTGCTGTCAAAAAGCATTTTTCAAATTATCCGCCACCACATTTCAAAGGTAAGTAGCTAAAGAGGGCAGCACTGTGCTCTATGGATTAAAGATGGCGGATGACGGCTGTCAAAAAACACGTGGCTTTGTTTACCTCGCGCTAGTTAGGTTAAGTTGGTAGCACTAAGGTTTAGACCCGTCAAGATGGCAGCACTGCCGATGACAGGTGACGAAAGAGGGCAGCACGGTGCTCAAAGATGGCGGATGGCAGCTGTCAAAAAGCATGTGGCTGTCAAAAAGCACGTGGCTTTGTTTACCTCTCGCTAGTTAGGTTAAGTTGGTACCACCGAGGTTTATTCCCGTCAAGATGGCAGTACTGAGGTTAGCGATGCGTTGTTGTCTGTCAAAAAGCACGTGGCTTTGTTTACAAATCTGTCAAAAAGCACGTGGCTGTCAAAAAACACGTGGCTTTGTTTACCTCATGCTAATTAGGTTAAGTTGGCACTAGTGAGGTTTAGGCCCGTCAAGATGGTAGTACTGAGGTTAGCGATGCGTTGTTGTCGATGACAGCTGTCAAAAAGCACGTGGCTTTGTTTACAAATTCAAATTTCGCGCTAGTTAGGTTAAGTTGGCAGTACTGTCGCGCTAGTTAGGTTAAGTTGGCAGTACTGGAAGAGGCCTCTGGCTGAGGTGGAGGTGGCCACTGGGAGCCGGAGGTGGCGGTGGCCGCAGAATCCCTGTATTATACTACTCTTATCGTACCGTACTATAGGAAAGTATGTCTGCGTGACGTATTTACTAACTCCTAGAGTATAATTTTTATAACGTTCATTTTCCTTTACGGGTGAGCATAGGAAAATAAACCCAATGAACATTGTTCTGATGGACTGCATATTCATGTGTGGCTGGGAGGCGTGACCAGTCTTAAGGGAAATAATGGATAGGAAGAACTTTTTGAGATACGAGGTATTCAATCTAGGCCGTCGATAATTACTTTCAAAAACGTATTTCTAATACCGTAAGTGCAAATGAAATGTTATTTTTGTTGGTACAGTAAGTGTTCAGTGTGGGTACCAACACGTGAGAGACATCGTTCATAACATTTCTGACGATATTGATGAGCAGGGTTCAGGAAGGGCACTGGAATGGAGTTCCACAAGAAACGAAGCGATCTTAAAGGTAAAATATATCAAATGGTAGTGCCTCAATTAAGTTAAGAGGAGAACGATTTGTCGCATTGTGGCTAAAAGAAGAGACGAATGCAAGGTGATGGCTATTTGACCCAAACCTCACAGCCACTTGTTCAGTAGAAGAATAATAATTTTGAAATGTGATGTGACAGAATCCGATGGAATTCGTTCACGAACGAAACATCCCACTCTGCTTGTAATTAAATGATATCTTTATCAGGTATGTTTTATTTTTCAGGTAGTTTCTGTCCTGCATTAGTTTAGGCAGACTGACGAATTTCGAACGCACACACAGCTGGTGCCTACAGGTAACATGCTGTCATAATTATGATCGTACGGTCTCTCTGCAGCAGGCCACCATGACTAAACAAGCCCGCGTTACGAGATTTTACACAACGTATGGTTCATCAACATGGCACTAATTCCTTGTCGAAACAGCAATGAAGTACAGTAGATCTGTGCGCCAGTTTCACACTTAACCTCCATTCGATTGAGAATTTTGCTGGTTCTTCTACAAGAAACAATCCCAACAATAGATGATAGAGAATAATAATGATAATAACATAATCAGTTGCACACTACAGCAATATCACCTGGACACAAAGTGGGGTATAATAATAAGGTGGAAAGTAGGATATATGGATAGTCTATGGAAATTATTTTCGCTACAAGGGAGGTAAGTGGTTTTTCGCAGTAGAGGATGAATTTGCTCTGGCAATATAGTCCGAAATTTGTAAAACTCAACTCATCATCTGATTCATATCTCCATTCCCACAATCCAAGAAGCATGAATAGATTTTTAGCATCGTAATCAGAATGAATTGATAAATTAGATCCGGTATTTCTGGCAGAATTGTAAATACAAATACTTCCACTCGAAATATCTTGTTTCACTATTATCTTTCTACATACCTTCTAACTCGACCATATTTAAAGACCATCTAGACATTCCACCTACTTGTGTTGTTTAAGTCATCAGTCCATAGACTGGTTTGATGCAGCTCCCCGTGCCGTCCTCTCCTAAGCTAACCTTTTCATTTCTACGTAACTATTGCATCCTACATCTGTTCTAATCTGCTTATCATATCCATACCTTGGTCTAACCCTACCGTTCACGCCTAAATTTCCGTCAAAAGCCAGCTGCACAAGTCCTGCGTTTGTTAGGATGTGTCCTATCATTCTATCTCTTGTTCTGGTCAAATTCAGCAGAGTCGATCTCCCCTCAGCAATTCGATTCACTGTCTCTTCATTTATAATTCGATCTATCCATGTCACCTTCAAGATTCTTCTGTAACACCACATTTCAAATGCTTCTATTCTCTTTCTTTCTGAGCTAGTTATCATCCATGTTTCACTTCCATACAATGCCACGCTCCAGACGAAAGTCTTCAAAATATATAAACAATTTGTATGTACCCAATAACTCAAATTATACATTTATTGACTCGTGGCAGTCTTGGGATGCAATGTATTGGCATAAATATGTCTTATATCAAGGGGGGAGGGGGGGATCTGAAAATTTGCGTTACGGTAGTTAACCTAACGGAAGTGTAACTCTAACAACCATTTAGGCGTGATGTAAGGTATTGATGGATGGCTGTACAGGCTGTGATGTGAGGTAAGAATGGATGGCTGGAAAATGTTATTAGACTTTAGCTGTTGGTCATCTGAAATTAGTAACCGTTGATTGGTGGCCACGAGCGAGAGACATGTTTATGATTGTTTGAATTTCGAAAAGGGAAAAGTGCTTTCTTTTTAAAAAAAAGGTAAGGAATAAAGAAGATATCTTAGTTCAGAGAAGGTAGGGGGGCAAGATTAGCTCAGATAGTTAGCTGCTGGTGAAAGTTTCTTTATATAAAACAACACAGGTGATGGTTGCCCAGATGTACTTTCTCTTTAAAACAGTAATCACTACCAACATCATTCTCTTTGAGCGGTTTTACAGTAGAGTATCATGCTAGAGAATCGCTTACATTGAAGTTTAATACATGGTACTGCATAAATAATATCTATTATTTTATTTTACCTTGTTGAATGATCAGTGGTTCTGATTGAGAAATTCTTCTCTTAAGGGCAAACTCAACGAGATTTTAGCGCCGATTCGGTTAAGTAACAAGAGGGAAATCAGTGCACGATCGCACACTGCGACCAATTAGATTGATTGTGTTTTCTCCCATAGGGAAAGGGTGAAACCCGATGTTGGTAGATAGCCTACTCCTGTCGAAAAGCACCAAGGGGTCTCTTCAAGGTTTAACGTCTCCATCCGATGGAAGAATCACCATTAACAGCGTCATATGTCCTCACTCCATGTGAGTACTGCGGGAAGGTTTGGAACTGGAACCAAGATTTCTGGCATGTGGTCTAGTGGTCTACCCTGCTGGCCACATTCTGATGGTGAAATATTTTCCACCAGCGAGACCCGAACCAGCTAATAGCGGTGTCAGAACAAGAAAGTTTGATGCCTTAACGAACGTGGCCACCACGTGTATACTCATCTTTTTCCTTTTTTTTTTTTTTTTCTTTTTTGCTATTTCTTCGGGGCGTCGACCTATAGATATCTCTTTGCCCCTACTTGCACCATGTGATATGAACCTGCATGTAACTGGAATGGAGGAAGTGTAGAGTGTTGAATGTGAGGAAAGGAACGTTAAGGACGAAACAGTCCCCAGGCCAGGGATATTAAACATTTACAATTAAAAACCCCTGACCCAGCCGGGAATCGAACCCGGGGCCGCCGGGTGACTAGAGGACGCGTTGTCCCCTACACCACGGGGCCGGACTATACTAATCTTTGTACCAATCCTACATTATATTGCAGTGGTTATTACTCTAACATAAAGTACAGCTAGATAACCTGCAGAACAGAAAAAGGAGGAGATCCGGCGCTTCGAAGAATAAATGTATAGTCAGAAGAAAGGAAAGAGCCACAGAAAGCATGTAGATGGGCCTCGCAGACTTTGCCGTCGAAGTTGCAGGAGATAGGAGTTTACTAAGGTGTTTGGATTACAAAGACGAAAGCGAGGAACCCGGTCCGTGCCCACTATCTACATTCTCAAGTTGAGAAACTCTTCTAGTTGCCTTTTATGACAGGGAGACTATGAGAAGTTACAGGAAGAGCATGTAAGTTCCCACACCAACCACAAGTTCTTGGTGATCCAAGTAGGTCCACTTTAAGTGAAGAAATGGAAAAGACTCACAAGGCATGAACATGATAAAGCCTATAGCTCTCACAAACCATGTACCATCAGACTCGGAAGAAATCAAGACTTGGTCAAGAGAGACTCCGGAGGGACCCGGTGGTTGCACTTCAGGATCCAACAGGCCGTGACCTCTCGAGGTTCACTCAGGCTTTAAAACACTGTGGAGAAGAGAGAGTGAGTTTTAATACCATCACAATATCAATAGTCACGCAAAACTACAAGCTTGCGGCAAAAGCCCAAAAGCCTATACAGTATCATGTCTATAAGTACGGGCCGTGGAAGCATCAATGGCAACTACAAGCTTGTTTGTTTGTTTGTTACTTGGATAGTGGAATAAGTAATGATGGCAGGGTCCGGCCCCGCGGGTTCGATTCCCGGCCGGTACATGATTACTATCCCTGGCCTGGGGATTGAGTGTTTGTGTCGTCCTTAATGTTCCCTTCCTCACATTCAACACTTTAAACTTCCACAATTTCCAAATACACGCATGTTCATATCATATGGTACAAAGTAGGGGAAAAAATCGTCTGAGGTCGACGCCCCGAATAAATAGCATTTAAAAATAATGATGGCAGAAATAAGGAGGATATGAAAAAACAGACAAGCAGTAACAAAAGAGTCTTTGACCGAGTGAGTTGTCCGCGTGGTTAGTGTCGCGCAGTTGTGAGCTTATATTCGGGAAATAGTGGACTCCGACCCCACTGTCGGCAGCCTTGAAGATGGTTTTCGTGCTTTATCATTTTCACATCTGGAAAATGCTGGGGTTGTACCTTAGTTAAGGCCACGGTCACTTCCATCCGACTTCCAGACCTTTACTATCCCACCGTCGCGATGAGACCCATCTGTGTTGATGCGACGTAAAGCAAATTATACAAATTATTTAAAAAAATCACCAAGAACATGTACAATAAGAATGGAATCTCAATGTGCACAAAATTAAAACACTATAAGTCAGTTATACAACCAGAAATAACATACAGAAGAAGAATTAGAAACTGCATAAACAAAATCTGCTTAGAAAATGGACACTGAAGATTTGCCTCTAAAGAAACAGTCTACAAGGATATGAAACCGGTATCGAGCACCATCACGAAGTTCTTTAGAAATCTACTCAGGACACCAGAAAACAGGATCTCAGGAAAGATTATTGGAAAATCATGGACCAGTAAGAGCGGCATGAGATGGATTACAGAAATCAACGATGATATGAGGGAACTACAAATTACGATAGCAGATTTTAAAAAAAGACAAAATCAAGAAATTCACAGACAAACAAACCAAGATAAAGAGACGAACAATGGGGTGGGTGATTTCAGATGAAGAAAGAAAGTTAGGATCCGAGAGAATGATGAAGTCCGGGCGAGTTGGCCGTGCAGTTAGGAGCGCGCAGCTGTGAGCTCGCATCCGGAAGATAGTAGGTTCGAAACCCACTACCAGCAGCCCTGAAGATGGTTTTCGGTGGTTTCCCATTTTCACACCAGGCTGTGCCTTAATTAAGGCCACCGCCGCTTCCTTCCCATTCCTAGGCCTTCCCTGTCCCATCGTCGCCAAAAGACCTATCCGTGTTGACGCGACGTAAAGCAACTAGCAAAAATTAAAAAGAAAGGATAGGGCCAACGGAAAACTGAAAACCCCTTTTTAAAAAAAAAATGGCTTAAATGGTTCAATGAAGGCTATAAAATGTAAATAATAATAATAATAATAATAATAATAATAATAATAATAATAATAATAATAATAATAATATGCCCTACTCATAATGACAGTGAGATTGATTGCCTAGCTGAGCTAGAAGAGGTTGTAGGTTTGATTACCAGTCCGGAAATCGTTACATTTAGGATTTCCAGTTTTGGAGATGTACGTAGCGCTAAGGTTCCAGGTTCATCCCTAGATGAAAGGGCGGTCGGGCGTAGACCTAACGACTGTGTTATGGCTTCTGATAACGGCTTGCACGTAATGGACCAAGACAATAATATGTAAAAATCAATTGATTTTCCTATTAATATAGTCTTTTTTATTTGTTATATAAGCCTTTGAGATGTGGTGTTGGCGTTGGCTGAAACGGATAAATTGGGTGGAAAAGAAGACCAACACTGGGGTACTGAACATTGTCTGAGAAAGGAGACAGGTGTTGAGCCAGATTAGGGACATAAGGCATAGACATAGAACATAGACATAGAGCATGGGGCATAGGGTTCGACATAGGAATGTGTTGATAGAAATTTTGGAAGGTAAAATACCAGGAAAATGCCCTTGTTGAAGACCAAGAAAGACATTCGTGATTACATTTCTTGTGAAATTAGGATGCAGGAGCCATGCAGACTCAAAAACGTACTGAACAGGATCGACCCAGTTAGAGAAGACTCATCGCAGGGACCAGTCATTATAGTGAATTATTCAAAGACGAAGATTGTTCAGTATTTTTTATCATGTTTTCCTTTTTTCCCTATAGGGCTTCGTAATTTCCCCCGCAAGAAGCTTCAGCTTCGTATTAGCCTATGTAACAATTTTGGCGCTCCGTATGTGCTGCCATCTAACAGAAAAGCGGGGCACTGCCAGACATTTCCTGCTGCTGAGTTACTTTTTCGTAACGAGAAAGAGAGCGCCACTTAAAGTCTTCTTCGTCGAAAATGTCTGTCCAGCCGGGTTTGAATCCGTGTTCTTGTGATCATCAGTTGGATGATGGAGGCAGGTAAACAGATGGTCACAGGCCTGGTAGGAATATAGGGGAGCGATTCTCACTCCTTGTTAGGGGATACACTGAAAAATACTGTCTTATAAAGCATGTGAAGTTCACGGAAGGAGAGAAATGAAAAGAATATATTAATAGGAATAGCAGTTGATTTTTCCATGTCTTGGTCCATTACGTGGCGGAAGTGTACCACTTCTCTTGACCTCCTTTCAGTTTCTAGGTTGAGCTGAATGTATCCACGTAACGCATGTTGTGCATAAGAGTAACAGCACTTGAAACTTTACGAGAACTTCGTTTTGTCTCTCCATCTGTCACAGGTCCGCACCACAGAGCATATGTTCTTTTTGTTCTCTTTGATGTCATAAAGTCCATTAGAACTCAATGGGATTATTGGCCTCTTGGTACTGTCAATTATTCCCTTTTCCTAGTCTTCCAACTACTTCGTTTTTCAGATGTTCTTCTCAGTGCTGTCATGGATTTTTCTTATTGGTTATAGGTCTCCACTTGTTTATTATTTTCAATCATGTGTCCCTCTATCTTCACAGGGCTTGCTAATTTCCTCCACAAGAGCCTTCGACTTCATATACTACTTAAAATTAGTCAGTAGAAAAAAATCCAAGAAGTAGCATATTTTTCAGCATTCAAGTCGACTCTCAGCAGCCAGTATGTACAATGTTTCATGTTCTCAGCACACAAAGCAGCTTGGTACTCACGTTTCACTTGGTAGGGAACTACTGAAATATGACCATTCATTTCACATACTGTATCTCACCTGCATTGCCCTCCACTGACACTTTCGAGGGAAGCGCTCGGCTATCGCACACATCGCATGTCATATTCACTCAGTCAAGTGTACCATAGGACCTTAAATTACTGTCTAAAAGCAACAATAAAACTCCCCAAACAACGGTTAGGAAAATCAATCATAGCCGAATATAGAGTGAAAATGTCACTCGTTACACGTCTCATTAACGATTTTTACGGTTTTTGGGGACAGCGAGAGGCTGGATAAATGCTCCGCAGATTCTCTTTTACTTGTCAGTAAACCTACTGTCACGAGACTTCTTCAATTATCACCTGACTGAGCTGGTATCAAACGCTGAAAATTGGGCTCAAAAATCCGAAGCTCTGTCGTCTGAAACATCCAGCCACGCGAAAAATTGGATATCTACAGACAAAGTTATATGCGCAGCAATTGATAGTCTATTGCTGACGTGCAAAGTTCTTGGACGTTGTTTTGGCGGTAGAATATTATCCAAGGTACGACTGTCTATCGGAAGAGGCGACTAAAATGGGATCCAAGCCGTGTCACTGCAACAGTGACACATTATTTCTGGACCGTCCACACTTCTCCGTCTCCGGAATACAGAAGCGTAGAGCCACGATAAAGACGTGACCACCCCTCCACTACTCGGTTGGCCGTTCAGAGTGCTGAGCTGTCGACCACTGACCAGGATCAGCCGTAGCATCCACCGACTACCCTGTGTTACCATTGCCCTCCCCCCCCCCCCCCGACCCAGCCATGCATTTCTCCAGGGGAAAAATAACAAGGGAGGGGGTTTATTTTCGTTCACACGGCGTTTGAGCGTTCCTCTAACGAATTTTGAAGTGGGATGAAGTTCTATAGCCGATTTCATTTCACTCCCCGCTACAGAGAGTGTAAATGTTTAGTATCCACCAACGTTATATTCCTCATTTAATATAATGAAGCGAAGAAGTTATTAGAGAGCAGCCTCAAAGAAAAAACCTTGAGGTTCATGAGGAAGTCCACTGCGTACCATGAGGTGGAGGTAACCGTCGAACTGACATAATTACCTTCGATCGAAGACAAAATCATTGACCCTAGGATAATGTTCGGGGCCTCCCTTCCAAAGCCAGATGACGTTGATAAAGGAAAACGGATTATGGTATATGTATGTATGGAGATACACTGACTGACAGAGCAAATGCAACACCAAGAAGGAGTGGTCAGAACTTTATGCCAATTGCAGGGTAGACTGACGTCACTGAGGTATGCTCATGATGTGAAATGCGCCGCTGTGCTGCGCACGTAGCGAACGATAAATGGGACACGGCGTTGGCGAATGGCCCACTACGTACCGTGATTTCTCAGCCGACAGTCATTGTAGAACGTGTTGTCGTGTGCCACAGGACACGTGTATAGCTAAGAATGCCAGGCCGCCGTCAACGGAGGCATTTCCAGCAGACAGACGACTTTACGAGGGGTATGGTGATCGGGCTGAGAAGGGCAGGTTGGTCGCTTCGTCAAATCGCAGCCGATACCCATAGGGATGTGTCCACGGTGCAGCGCCTGTGGCGAAGATGGTTGGCGCAGGGACATGTGGCACGTGCAAGGGGTCCAGGCGCAGCCCGAGTGACGTCAGCACGCGAGGATCGGCGCATCCGCCGCCAAGCGGTGGCAGCCCCGCACGCCACGTCAACCGCCATTCTTCAGCATGTGCAAGACACCCTGGCTGTTCCAATATCGACCAGAACAATTTCCCGTCGATTGGTTGAAGGAGGCCTGCACTCCCGGCGTCCGCTCAGAAGACTACCATTGACTCCACAGCATAGATGTGCACGCCTGGCATGGTGCCGGGCTAGAGCGACTTGGATGAGGGAATGGCGGAACGTCGTGTTCTCCGATGAGTCACGCTTCTGTTCTGTCAGTGATAGTCACCGCAGACGAGTGTGGCGTCGGCGTGGAGAAAGGTCAAATCCGGTCCGGCAGTAACTGTGGAGCGCCCTACCGCTAGACAACGTGGCATCATGGTTTGGGGCGCTATTGCGTATGATTCCACGTCACCTCTAGTGCGTATTCAAGGCACGTTAAATGCCCACCGCTACGTGCAGCATGTGCTGCGGCCGGTGGCACTCCCGTACCTTCAGGGGCTGCCCAATGCTCTGTTTCAGCAGGATAATGCCCGCCCACACACTGCTCGCATCTCCCAACAGGCTCTACGAGGTGTACAGATGCTTCCGTGGCCAGCGTACTCTCCGGATCTCTCACCAATCGAACACGTGTGGGATCTCATTGGACGCCGTTTGCAAACTCTGCCCCAGCCTCGTACGGACGACCAACTGTGGCAAATGGTTGACAGAGAATGGAGAACCATCCCTCAGGACACCATCCGCACTCTTATTGACTCTGTACCTCGACGTGTTTCTGCGTGCATCGCCGCTCGCGGTGGTCCTACATCCTACTGAGTCGATGCCGTGAGCATTGTGTAACCTGCATATCGGTTTGAAATAAACATCAATTATTCGTCCGTGCCGTCTCTGTTTTTTCCCCAACTTTCATCCCTTTCGAACCACTCCTTCTTGGTGTTGCATTTGCTCTGTCAGTCAGTGTATATAGGTTAGGGGGCGGGCACAATATGTATGGAGAAATTGCTGAATGGTATGTACACAATATTGGAGAAGAAGTACATGATGAAAATAAATACAAAACAAAAACAATGGACTGCAGTCGAACGAAGTCATGTGATGCAAAAAATATTGGATTAGGAAATTAAATCGTAAAGCAAGTAGATGGAATATTGTTACTTGTGTAGTAAAAAAAATAACGATGGCAAAGGTAAGGAGGACATAAAATGCAGATTAGCACAAGCAAGGAAGGACTTCCTTGAGGAAAGAAATTTGCTCATTTGAACATTGATATAAGAATTACAAAGATGGTTTTTGGAGACTTTCCTCTAGAGCGTGTCAATATATGGGAGTGAAACATGACGATAACTAGCTCATAAAGAAAGAGAATATAGGCTTTGGAAATGTAGTGTTACAGAGTAATGTTGAAGGTGAGAGGGGTAGATCGAATCACGAATGAAGAGATAATGAATTGAATTGATGAGAGAAGAACGATTTGGATAAATTTATCGAGAAGAAGAAATAGAACCGCAGGACTTGATCAGTTAGTGTTTGAGAGAAGCGTAGAAGGTAAGAGCGGTAGGAGTAGAGCAACGTATGAATATGACAAGCAGATTAGAGTAGATATAGGATGTAGTAGTTACGTTAGCACATTAAAAGGAGCATGGAGAGCTGTATCAAACAACTCTATGGACTGATCACTCAAACAGCAGCATATGGATGCCAAAAATACCCTACTTCCAGAGAGTGTACAGCGTCAGACACATACGAGTAAGAGGACTGCTTCTGTATGTTAGAGGCACCTTCCCCAGAGCGGAACCATTTGTATTCTATGGAAAGCATAATATTTAATTCCTTTCGGCAAAATTGAATAAGACAATAAAACGGTGTTCATATTCTTAAGTTCATTGATATTTCTTTTACGAAACCAACCATTCAACTATTTTCAAAGAGCTTGTGAGCTATTCTGTATCTTTAGTAAACACATTCTGGTGTCAGAATGAATAAATACAAAAGAATTGATCAGAAATGAATATCTCGGACCTATATATTTTTCTAAGGTAGGCCTATTACTTCAAACTTTTAAATAATGTTCTTTTTCTGCCGATTTCACATGGAATGCGCAATATCCGTTTTGATGGTGTCCTGCCATCGTTGTTTATTGTAGGCCTGCTCCTTCAATCTTTCTTTCAGTCTTTCTTTCTTTCTTTCTTTCTTACTTTCTTTTTTTCTTTCTTCCTAAATCCGTTTACCTTCCAGGGTCGGTTTTTCCCTCAGACTCAGCGAGGGATCAAACCTCAACCGCCTCAAGGGCAGTGTCCTGGAACGAAAGACCTTGGGTCGTGGGAAACAATTGGGGAGGAGGACCAGCACCTCGGCTAGGCGGCCTAACCTGCTATGCTGAATAGGGACCTTGTAGACGGATGGGATTATAGGAACGGATAGACAAGGAAAAGGAAGGAAGCGGCTGTGATCTTAAGTTAGGTACTATCTCGGAATTTGCCTGGAGGATAAGTGGGAAACCATGGAAATCCCCTTCGAGGATGACTGAGGTGAGAATCGAACCCCCGTCTACTCAGTTGACCCCCCGATGCTGAGTGGACCCCGCTCCAGCCCTCGTACCACTTTTCAAATTTCGTGCCAGAGTCTGGAATTCAACCCGGGCCTCTCAGTGTGGCAGTTAATCACACTAACCACTATACCACAGAGGCGGACTCCTTCGATCCTAAGGTTTAATATATGCTGGGGACAGCCATGCTATGCCATCGTAACCATCCTTGTCGCATTTTGTGCCTAAGCGGGTTATTACCTAATTGTCTACACACAGTGCTAATGGTGAAATAACACACATGGTATCCCCTGCCTATCATAAGAGGCGATTATAACGGGCCTCTTAATTTGGGAGCGTGCGTTGGTGACCACGGCGTCTTGAGCTGAGTCCTGGCACTTACTTGTGGTAGGCTCCTCACCTTCATCTATCCTATCCGACCTCCCTTGGTCAACTGTTGTTCTTTTCAGACCCCGACAGTATCAGTTTTGAGAATCCTAGATGGTATTTTAATTTCACGACCTTCGAAGCCTTTGTTTTTCTATGGCCGTTAACTTCATTTTTCGAGTGTCGGATCCCTTCCAATTTTCTCTCTGATTGGTGCTTTATAGAATATGGTTTCCTAGTTTTACTTCCTCATAAAACGATAATCACCACCACCACCACCACCACCACATCCACCACCACCACCACCAACAGAGTGCTACTGAATGTTTAAATTGTTTGTACCGCCTGAAATGTCTTCACGTATATTCCAATTCTATAATACGGTCTCAAATTGCTATCCGGGTTCTCAAAGTAGAACTGTTGTTGAATTCCTGGCTCTCTAGCAGCTTCTTACCACTGAGATAATTAAGCAGTGATATCCTGTACAAGCCGTCAACTATGTCCGTTGTGGCTAACGATGCTTGCGGCTTAACCCAGATCTCATGCAGTGTTTATTAGCATATTGTTGGTGGTGTGAGGGAGGTAACGCTCTCATTCCCGGGGTAACTAGGCTGCAACGTACTTCTGACAGCCGTAAAAATGTTCTCTCCTGTCTGTGACCTCAAAGAAGGACTTAATTTGTGGCATATCTTAATGACTGCGTCGTTAACGAGTTATGCACTCAGTTCGAGACAGGCGAGTATCCTTAACATACCGTAATTTCCCTGAATTATGGTCCTGATATAGAATTATAGACCAGCCACCTCTTGTTAAAAAAACAAGTTAAGAGATAAATAATAAAACGATTTTGCATAAAAACGTCATGCGTAGAACACGGCTTTCATAAGAATAAAAAGACAAAGATATACAAATGGAAAGAACATTATCTGACTTTACTGTCTTCTTGTCCGTCTAAATGGCTAAATGGTTAGCGTGCTGGCTTTTGGCCGCAGGGTTCCCCAGTTCGATTCCCGGCAAGGACGGGAAATTTAGCCATAATTGGTTAATTCTCCTGGCACGGGGACTGGGTGTAGTTGTCGTCTTCATCATCATTTCATCCTCATCACGACACGCCGGTCGCCTACGGGAGTCAAATCAAAAGACATGAATCAGGCCTCTCCGAAGGGCACACGCCATTATTACTGTCTCCTTCTCAGAGGAACTTTCATTTATTCCAAGTAGCGACTGCCAAGAGACAAGGCTCAAACGTAATTGTTTTATTGATATTACGTAACTATTTTGTCCTAATATACAATTGTTATTTACCACATTACAATGTATAAAATCACAAATACATAAACAAAACAGATAATAATATAAACGAGCTTTTTTTTTTACACTCTGACGTGTATGCTAACTAAGAGTAGAGCTCTACGCGGATATACGTAATATTATCTTTATCCGATCCGTATCCGCACTTCCTTCATCCGCACCCGCATCCCCATCCGCGGATATTGTAAATATTTAACTACAGTATATTACACCCAAGGTATTGAAACGGAGAGGTCTGTTAACACAATACGATAGGTCTTATACCTGGCACCAGAACCCCTACAGTCACAAGTTTATGATGGATATTCTCTTGAGACCACTAACCACGTATTGACCATCGTTCCTTCCCTCCATTAATTGCGGGCAGAAGCCAGTCATGCTTAGATCAGATTTACGGCTTTATTGTCTCAAGGCTCATTATATATCACAGTTCTCCCATACCACTGTCAAAGGTCACCTAAATACAGCAAAAAATAAGAGTGTATCTCAGTGAAAATCAATAAATTTCATTATTAATAAATTATCAGCAAAGTTATCCGCACTGCGATACAGTTTGCATCCGCCAAGACACTAAATCCGCGGATATCCGCGGATAAACCCGCTCTATGAGCACCCCGGAACACATGCATGCGCTGTGATAATACTGTCTGTGTATCACTTTTGACGAAGTAGGCCCTTCGAAAACATGTATTCTACATTAATAATAATAATAATAATAATAATAATAATAATAATAATAATAATAATAATAATAATAATAATAATAATCCCGTGTGGGGATTTACCGGTTACCTCCATCGGGCGCGTCCCATTGGAATTGGGGAAGCTCGCTGGCTCTGCCGCCAGCAGAATCAGAGGGTAGTAGGGAAATAAAATACCACCGTGAAAAAAAACTGGTCCCTTGCCAGGGTTACGGCGAAGACTGGTAAATGACCGGAAGCCAGAAAACATCTTGAGACAACCTCTAGGGCTAACAACCCTAGTTGTAAAAGGATGGGTACCCGTCCAAAGCAAAGTCAAGTCAAAAAGCCTGATGGCAAAACATTTCAAGAAACATACCCCAGGGGGTAAATCTTCGGATAAATCCCTCGTCGTGAACGCCACGGCGCACGAGTCTCGTTCGGATTCTGGGGGAGACTCGACATCATGCAAGAGACGAGTCGGAGAGTCTCGGTGTACCCCGAAGAGTCAAAAACTCAGGCCAAAATCTAAAACCTTTCTAGCAACTTTCAACATAAATTCACTTACACAAACTGGCAAGCTGAAAACCCTCACCAAAGCTCTTCACGAAAATCAGATATCCATAGTGGCCCTACAGGAAACAAGGTACCCAGATGAAGAGATTTTTGAATCCGAAGGCTACCGATTTTTCAAGAGCAAAGCGCAAAGAGCAATCCTCAACGGAGCTGTGATGCTTGGAACCGCGTTTGCTGTTAGAACCAAGATCCTTAAATCGGTTGCAAATTTCGAACCTGTGAATGACAGATTGTCTATACTCACAATTAAATGCGCGAACAAAACCTACACCCTAGTTAACGCACATGCTCCTACAAACGATAAGAACAAGTCTGATCCAGACGAAGTTGATAATTTCTGGGACCTACCGGATGAAAAATTAAACAAAATCCCCAAACACCATGTCAAGCTTCTTTTGGGTGACTTCAATGCCCAACTAGGTCGTGAACAGAAGTACAAGAAAGTTATAGGAAATTACCCTGCTCACAAAAGAACCAATCCCAACGGCAAAAGACTAGTGTCCATTTGCGAAAATCACAACCTGCAGGTCATGTCGACCCACTTTCGCCATCTACCCAGAAAGCAAATGACATGGCGTTCTCCCGTCCAAGCTCTCGGAGAGTTCCAAATTGATCATGTTGCAATCTCCAGGAGAAACAGCCCTGAGATTATGAATGTCAAGGTAAAGAAAGGCATCAATGTGGCCTCAGATCATTATATGTCTCTTATCAAATTCAAACCAATTCCCGCAAACACAAGGAAGACAACCAAACAGATCACACGCTTCGACAATGATAAACTTCGGCAAAGGGTCGAGGAGTTCCACGAGAAGGCTAGACCAAATGACTGTGACTTTAACAACGCCAAAAGTCTCCTTGTTGAGGCCGCCAAAGACGTTGCAGAAATCAAGAGAAGCAAAAAGCATGCCTGGTGGAATGGAACCTGCGAATCAGTCCTCCAAGAAAGACTCAATGCGTGGAAACAGTACAACTCTACGAAATCAGAAAATGATTGGGAAACCTACAAAACCCAACGTGCCCAAGCAGCTAGGGTGTTCAGAACTGAGAAACGTAAATACGAAAAATCTCTCATTGAAAAGATAGAACAAAACTTTAGGAAGAATGAAAGCAGAGAGTACTACAGAGCCTTCAAACGCAAACTCACTGGCTATAAATCACCATCTCTATGCTTTGAGCGAGCGGACGGTACACTGGCGACGTCAAATGAAGAAAATTGCAGCATTCTGGCAGACTACTTCAAGAATTTACTTAATTGCTCTAAACCGCAAAGCGCCATTGAGACCAAGGAACCCTTACTCAGGTACCCAGATTCCAGACCACCCGACAGAGATGAAATCAAGCGCCACATTGCCCGTCTCAAAAATAACAAAGCGCCGGGGGAAGACTCAGTAGTAGCAGAACTATGGAAATATGCCCCAGAGGAATCACTTGATATCTTGCAAAAGCAAATAGAAGAAATTTGGAACAAGGAGACCCTACCCGAAGATTGGAAAATAGCTTTGATCCATCCATTACACAAAAAAGGCAGCATGAAGAACATCAACAACTACAGAGGAATATCTTTTCTACCCGTGACTTACAAAATTCTATCACTTGCCATCCTGGAGCGTTTGGAAGCACAAGTCGAACATGAAATAGGTGAATACCAAGGAGGGTTCAGAAAAGGTCGCTCAACAGCTGAACAGATCCAAAATCTCAAAACGATCATGAGATATTGTACACTAAGGTCCAAGCAGTATGTGTCTGTCTTTGTGGACTTTAAGAAAACGTACGACTCGATTGACCGGGAAGTCACGCTAAACATCTTAAATGAATTTGGAGTTGATTTGAAACTGCTGGCATTAATTAGAGCCACCCTGACCGATACAAAAGCCAAGGTGAAGTTCCAGGGATGTCTCTCGCATTCCTTTGACATCAAAACAGGAGTCCGACAAGGTGATGGGCTATCCCCGATACTCTTCAAACTGTGTTCTTGAAAAGATCATCAGAACCTGGTGGGTGAGATTACAGGAAACCAACTACAGTCCATTGAGAATAGGAACCAAATCCAAGGGGATCGCAACAGACTGCTTAGCATTTGCCGATGATATTGCTGTTCTCTAAAACGACATAGAAACCGCTAGAGCTCAAGTTGAAATTTTAAAGGAAATTGCCGAACAAACTGGTTTGCAGATATCGTTTGAGAAAACAGAAGTAATGACTAACATCAAGGAGGCTCCACCAAAACTCCATACAAAATACTGGGACATCACCCGAGTAGACAAATTCAAATACCTGGGTGAGATCATCATGAAAAATGGACTGGACAAAGAAGCACTTCAGGAGCGAGTACGCAAACTGGAAATAGCCTACCAAACATCCCGCACAATCTACAACAAAAAATGCCTTTCCCAAAACACCAAGATTCGTCACTATGAAACAGTTCTGAAGCCGGTAGTTCTATATGCAGCCGAAACCCTGTCTCTAAATGCCAACAAAGGACTCCTTGAAGAACTGGAGAAAAGAGAACGTAAAATTGTGAGGGGAATCTTGGGATCAAAGTACAGAAATGGAATCCATCAAAAGAGATCCAACAAGGAAGTCTACAGCAAATTAAAGAAAATTACCGACACAATCAGAAAAAGACGGGCACGATTTTTCGGTCATCTGAAAAGAATGGACGGAAGAAAGTTAACTAAAGAAATCTTTCACTTTTTTGATTCAAACCCCAAAACCACAATTCTCTGGTTTAGAAATACCAAAGAAGACCTGCAAATGCTACTTATCTCAGCTGAAGACGCCCTTAACAGAGATCTCTTCCGCAAGAAAATATTGACGAACGGGCTAAACCGAGACGAGCAACCGAAGAGAAGACACGGTGCCCCTTGGACAGAGGAGCGTAAGCAGGCCCACTCACAAAGAATGAGGGAAATTTGGGCTCTAAAGAAGGCCAAGTTCAGTGTCAAATGCAACAAGACTTAACGTGGTCCTTGATGGCCCCAGCGAATTATATATATATAATAATAATAATAATAATAATAATAATAATAATAATAATGAAAATAAAATGAAAATCTACAGCCTGTTTCCAGTCATTCAACAGGGTCAGGAATGGAAAGAATGAAGCCCCCATCTAGCGACGAGGATAGGAATTGTGCCTCCTGCCGAAGCCTGTCGCGCACCTCTGGGGCGATGAATAATGAATGAATGACAGATGAAATGAAATTAAACTGGAGAGTGTTGCTGAAATGAAATATGACAGGGAAAACCGGAGTACCCGGAGAAAAACCTGTCCCGCCTCCCCTTTGATCAGCACAAATCTCACATGGAGTGACCGGGATTTAAACCACGGAACCCAGCGGTGAGAGGGCGGAGTGCCGCCGCCTGAGCCTCGGAGGCTCAATAATAATAAGAGGAAGAAGAAGAAGAATCGTATGGCTTCAGATGCTGTATGTAGGTATTTTCTTTTCAGGCCAACTACACTGTCCGCCAGTCCGTTTCGGCGTTCCGTTTTACATCACAGATGACAGAGAAATGCATCTCCCTTCGGTGACCTGTCGGAGAAAACAATGGTGCAACGGCCCCGAAGGGCTTGGCTTACGAAGCGACCACTGCTCAGCCCGAAGGCCGGCAGGTTACGAGGTGTCGTATGGTCAGCAAGGCGAATCCTCTCGAACTTGATTTTTGGCTTTTTAGACCGGGGTCGACATCTCGCCGTCAGATAGCTCCTCATCAAACTAGCTGCCAAAGCCTTGAACGGGCCGGGGTTTCCTACAGTACGAGGCCGGCGATCTATCAGAGCCTTAATAAATGCTTTCCAGTAACACCAGATGTGTCACCAGAGATTTTCTACGTGTTGACATCGTACGGCATGTTTATTTTCCCGCATTTCCAACAACTTTGTTGGGTTTGAACCTCGTTATTCTAGCTGTGATCCACAGAATAAGGACAGGGATGTCCATTTCGTAAGTATATGATTAGCATGCTAGACTTGGATCAAAAGTGGGGTTTGATTCCTGGCTGAGACGGGTATTTTAACCTTAATTGATCATTTCCCCTGTTCGGGGATTGGGTGTTTGTGCTCTGTTCACCACAAAATGTTATCCTAGGTAAGTCCCTATCCTCACAGACATGCAGGTCGCCCGTGGGTGTCACTCGTAGGACTTGAGCTAGGCCTCCCTGGAAGACATACGCCATTATCATCAATCATTCAATGAATCAGTCAAACAATCAACCACCACTGATCTGCGTTTAGGGCTCTCACTCACGAGGCAGATTACCTATCCGTTGTTTACCTGCCATTTTCTAAAATGGTATCAAAAAACTGGAAAATTTTCAGACACCTTCCTTATTATTAGAATACCTAATTCCTCTTCCTGTAAGCGAGTATTTGCTCCAATTTCTTTTCTTGAATTAGAACGTTATCCTCATATTTAAGCTTATTCGTCTACAGCTCGGAACATTCCGCTTAGTCAAGCTGTTCATTTCCTTACTCCCAAGTCATTCCCGCACAAAGTTTGCAACAGTATTGTAACACTCCCCTGGTTGCAAGAAAACAGCAAAATTATGTAGCTAGAGAAACAAATCAATTAACTTGTAAACTTTTGGCATGCTCCTGAAAATCGTCAATTCTTGTTCTCTTCAGACTTTTACAGTATTATTTTCGCTAGACCTGGGCGGTCTTTTTACTTTCCCTATCCTTTGGCCCGTACCGACATTTTTTATTTTTATTTTTTTGCTAGGGGCTTTACGTCGCACCGACACAGACAGGTCTTATGGCGACGATGGGATAGGAAAGGCCTAGGAGTTGGAAGGAAGCGGCCGTGGCCTTAATTAAGGTACAGCCTCAGCATTTGCCTGGTGTGAAAATGGGAAACCACGGAAAACCATCTTCAGGGCTGCCGATAGTGGGATTCGAACCTACTATCTCCCGGATGCAAGCTCACAGCTCACTACGCGCACGGCTACCGACAATTTTGGAGGCATACTAGCTGTACTTTTACCTGACTGCTGATATCGCAACCTCATTTTTTGTGGAATACGAGCAAAAGGGACACGAATTTTATTTTCTAGGTCCATCCAAGAAATTTAATTCTGAACTTAAGATTGCTATGAAAGTAGGTAGGACACTAAGGCATCTTGAACTTAATAGTAATAGCCATTCTTCCGTAATAGTTATTTACGCAAAAGCCACGGAAAGAGGTATTTTAGGTTATGACTAAGGTGTAGAAATGATATGGGTTTTGATCTTATGCCGTGTCAAGGAAACAAGGTAAAACGTTTTACGTTCCACAGATAACTTCGCTCCGCGTCTTCAGAAAAACATCTCGACTGTTCACGAGGAAGACCATCAGACTGGTGGTGCCGTCAGCTTGCGCTTAGAATGCTAGCGCGTACGGTGAGCCATCTGGTGAGGAATGAACGTGCCGCTTACATTTCTACACGGCTGACTAGATCCCTCGCTGCGCTCCGGGCTAGCTAGAGCGACGCATCAAGTCGGCCTTGACTTCTACAACTGACGTCTCAATACCACTGCCTGCTCGATATGCACCCGATGGTTGCTTATACAGCCATTGGATGCAGATCGAGCAGGCAGTGCTAAATACAAACCTTCATTATTGTTGGTCTTACTCGCGAACAGTCGAGATTCTCTTCTGAAGACACCGAGCAAAGTTCTCTGCGAAACATAAAAAATTTTACCTTGTTTTCTTGACACGGGTGGAGCTTGAAGGCATCAATGTTAAAATACGACTAAGATGTTTCGGAATTTCGAAACGAGAAACGTAAACTCGTTACTTTGGTGGCTGTTGCGTACAATATTTTATACTATGATAAATGCATTTATTTTATATTAAATAAATTCAGTTATAAATAACTGTGATTCAAATCGTCCATCTTTGATCCATGCATTTATGTTTTCTTGTTTTGCTGTTCCTGTCTTGCTATGAAAGATATAAGAGATGTGTACATGTCCGTTCTGTTGTAACAAAACAAAAATTAATGTTATTTGAAGCAGTGAACAGTCCACTAAGCGACCGGAGTCGTAAACATGATCCTCTAGTCCTGTATTAATGAAGATAATGCGAACTTTATGATATATTTTGATATATTCAATATTTATCTGTTTAGAAATCGATTATCTATACATTAGTCTATGGTGATGGTGGCAGATTATTTGAGCTAAAAAATGCATAGACGCCAGTTTTTTTTGTAGATGAAAACGGAACCACGGGTCTGCAATCAGGCGGAGAAACAATTTAACAAGGTTAAGTTTGGTGTTCCTTGATTGATGACCTCTATCCGTGATTAGTTACTGTGAAGCGGAGTTCAACCAGTCAGAGGAGATTTCAAACAAAACAGTGTGGAAAGTTATTACAGTACTGTAAAGTGTCATTTTCCATACTCTTTTGAGCAAGAAACAAGGAAATTACGTCTCAGTACAATAACACCCACGGTATCCCCTGCCATTCGTAACGGGCCGCAGAGGCTCTCAACTTTGGAGCGTGAGTTGACGACCACGGGGCCTTTAGCTGAGTCCTGGTATTGCTTCCACTTACTTTTGCCAGGGTCCTTACTTGCGTCTATCCTATCCGACCTCCCTGGGTCAACTTTTGTTCTTTTCCGACCATGACAGCATTCAAGGCCTAGGTAGTTTCTATTCTCACGCCCTTCGTGGCCCTTCTCTTTCTTTGGCCGATATCTTCATTTTTCGAAGTGTCGAAACCGTAGAGGACGGTTGCCTACTTGTACTTCCTCTTAAAACAATAATCACTACCACCTGAAATAAAACAATATTTATAGGTACTTAAACAACAATAATGTGTTGCTATAGTTCTAAATAAATCGTGGAGAATCTGAGGCATCGAATGCAATGAAATTTGATAGGATGATCAATTAAGATTTAGAACATCGCCGCGCGCCTGCCGTGGTACACAGGCTGGAAAAATAATCTGGCAGATCCCTCCTTTGGGAGGATAAAATATGATATTATATTACCAGTCTCATGAAATCAACTGAGGAGTTACTCATATGAGAGGCAACGAAGTCGGTCAATGAAACCGAACAACATGACGTCACACTGATCATGTGACACTTCAAGTCGTTCTTGTAGACTGAGGCCAGTTGATGTGCCGCGGAGGGGAGAGGTCTCTTTCGGGAACCTGACGAAGGTAGAAGAATCAAACAAATTATACGCTACAAATACTTTATTTCAAGCTTACCACAATTATACAGATAACAATAAGTTAGTAAATACATTAGTAATTGTTAGTAAAATAAATAAAACAGTCATATCGTCAACAAGCAGTATTGGTCGGTTTACAATAAAATTCGTTCCCAAATGAGATTATGTTAGTGTGTTAATAGTTTAATCCCCTTCTGTTCTATGTAACCTGCCGTCTTACTCAGTAATATCTTTGGTATAAGCTTTCTGAGATGCGTGTTATGAGATCCTGCTGCTAGTATAAACCTGTGCAATTTTTCTTAACGTTACTAGCCCGTTGTATTATTTAGACTCGCATTTAGGCCATACTACAACAACCGAATCTCCTAAAATGAAGCCCGCTTAGTACATCAAACTGCCGAAAGATGTCATAAAGGGATTTGAATCTTTAAAGCAAGGAGCCAGGGTTGACAACCAAAATAAAATTGGCATTCTACTGGAAGTGGGATGGAGAATTAACTACATACTATATCGGTCATGTTAACTATTGGTATTATGTTTAGGAAACCACAGACGTGTGCTAATATGTTTTAATTGTTATTTCTGTCCACGGTCAATATTTAACTAAAGGTATATATAATGTTCGTGTTTGATGTTTCGTCGTATTCTCTTAAATTTCTTCTGACAAGAAAGCTATAATAGGGTCAAAAATACATTCAGAGAATTTTTTTGTAATAAATCTTACTTTCCGTGTCTTCATTAAGAATGTGGATTTACAGGGAAGCAGAAATCTCAGGTGTCTATGCTGAAACTAACATTTATTTTTGCTCCAGGATCTTTCTACTAATTTATTCCAGGACGGTTTTCCATATTCAAAGATTTTCACCATCTGAAGGAATACTTTCTTTTAAAATATTGAGATGGTTGTATATGTGTTCGTCTGATTTTAATAGGCCTACACTATTTTTAAACAGGAAAACCGTAACATACTTAAGTAACACACCTTAAATTTGACACAAAAAATACTCGGGTTAACTTGTTCATGGACATATATCAGCGTCTTACAGTTTGGAGTTCAATAAAGGGCCTACTGCTTTAACTCCAGATAAAGACGAATTTCATTACAGAATAAGACCCGCTGTGGTTTTCTAATATTGGATTAATCAATTGCAGATTATTTCAACAAAAATTTACTTATCGAAGACTACATTCTGAAATTTGAATCCGGAGTACATAGAAATTTACAAGAAGCCTTTTTAATTGATTCACTTTGATACTATCTTGGAGTTCGACATACGCACGGGAAACAAAATAAATACGCATCAGTCATACAGTCGTACTCAAAATACTATATATGGAGGATTGTTTGGTGTTAGTTTAGAGAGAACCCAGCCAATTACTACCGTCATTTTGTATTACTCAAAAGTTCTACATGATCGTCGAATACGAATTTGAAATACTTTGGGGTTTTCTTTGTTATGTCTGTTCCTGGTAGAGTATATTTGGTAGGAAGACGAATCAGTGCATGCAGTGTAATAAATATTTCTACATTAATCAGTCAGTCTCTTCATTATGCTAGTTAAATGTCACGTGTAAAATGAGGAACTATTCTTTACAGTCTTTAAATATGCATAATTAAAAGTTGCAGTACGTGTTGTTCTCAAGTAAATTCGTCTTTTCACAGCGATTTTAGTCAATTAAAATGATATAATGTCCACAAGCAGACTCGTTGCAGTCTCTACTACATATCAGTGAGCAATTAAATAAATATTTATATGCAGTAATATTATTCAGTATATTAACATGTGAGCAACTATTTTACTAGCTACCAATATTGAATCAAGATGAGATCGTAGATCAGTTCTCCTCTTCAGACAAACAAATTCGCGAAATACATTCTACATTGTTTCCAATAAAACTCATAACTCAACTGTCAAGAAAATATGCCAATATGGTAGTATTGTGAAGTGCTCTTAGCCTTTCAATGTTCAAAACTAAACCTTATGTACATAGTTTAAAAATAACGATCTCGTCAATCGTAGACAATGAGAAACGTAAAATTCCTCCTAGTAACCTTTGGTAACAGCGTTGTTTAATAATAAATACCGTATAGTTCATGATCAAAGTGCTGAGAATATTGAAAATAATGTATGGTTCATTTAAAGATGATTAATAAAATGCTAAACTTCAGGATGTATATAGGTACTTGTCGATATTTTAAGCCAGTTCTATGTAATCTACTTATACGCGTTGGGGAAACTGAGATTAATTGTGGTTAGCACTCGACATGGCCACCTTTATACTCAGAAATTAAGCTGTTTTTTTTTTCTAACGTGGGTTCAGTGAACCCCAGCGTTATGTGCCTCCCCAGAATCAGGTGTATCGTTCCTACATATTTGAACTTCCTGTAAGGAAATTGAACACACGATCTTCCGGTTGAAGTGAGCACATTTTTACAGCTTGCCTAGGTATCCCACATATTTGTTTGATAATCTCATGTGCACTGACAAGGATTGCCACCACAGCCGCGCTGATAGAAAACTAACAGTTTAACATTCTAAGCAGCTCATAAATGGTTCCGTGGTTTATTTGTTCAGCAGTCATTGTTTTCATTTCTTATGTATGTATGCATGTATTTATGCATGTATGTTGTGCATTCAGCCCGAAGGCTGGTTTGATCCTCCACAGCTCCGCCAACAGCTATCATAGATAGCCTAGGTGTCACTGAAGAGGCATGTTACAGAAATGAGGAGTGAGGTAGTTTCCCATTGCTTTCCTCACCGGGACACAAGGTGCTATTACAAATCAGTCTGCCAAGCCCACTGAAATGCATGCACCAACCGACCCTATGAGCGATATTTTCACACCATTCATAACAGGGATTGGTTGCATAAGGAATGGTATTACTAGCATCACTCATAAATCGGCCACTTTCATATTGTCAAAGCCAAAGATGAGACTGAGACAGGTCAATGAAAGTAAAAACTGTAAAGTAACACTGCACTGTAAACACTATATCTGGCCAGTAAAGGCATTAATTTCTTATAATTAAATATATACAATCTAATGAAGCGTATTTGGGAATACTATTATCTTTATCACGAAAGGAGTGGTAATTAATTCGTGGGTCAAGTTTTGATAGTAACACTTGTTAGTAAATTCTCAGCACTTGTTTTAGCGAAGAGATTAATTTAAGTTATTAGTTAATATTGTATTAAGAATGTATTGAGCTTTGTCTAAAATGAAGCTGATCTGGAGTAAAATGGTTATACGAGTATTACAGTAAATCGTCATTATTCCTGTTCAGTGTTTAGTACTCTACTGGTCACTCGTCGTAGCACTATGCAAGATTTCATTAAATAAATTATAATAAATATGTGTAATTCTAGAGGCAGCCTACTGTGGGTACATCAGTTGGGGTTGGACTACCTGCTGCTCGGGTATCTGTTCGCGGTACGCCATCAACTGCGCGATGCGTGCTGCCTCCTGCTCGTCCAGGCTACGCTTGTAATGTCCACCACCACCGCTGCCACTGCTCTCGTAGTGACCACCACCACCACCACCACCACCGTAGTGACCGCCGTAGTCGTGACCGCTGGAATACGAGTGAGACACGTGGGGGTGTTTCACGATCTCGTAGGTGACCTTCTCTTCTCCACCGCCACCACCTACCAGCTTCTTGAGGGCCACCACTGCAGACAGCACCAGTGCCATCTTGGCCACCATGAGCGCTTTACCAGCAAGAAGAGCCACTCCCTTATAGGCCATAGCCATTAGACCTCCCTTCATCATCAAGCCTAACAGTAGAGCACCTCCATACTTCTTCAGCCTTTTAGTTCGACCTAGGGGCAGAAGAAAATTTGTTAGCCGTACTAAAGGTTTATTAGAATAGAATAGAATACTCCCATCCCCTAGTACCGGATCAACTAGGGAGAGAGCATTAAGTTATTGCAATTAATTTGATACATGCATTACATTCTCCTTCTTACAATGATTTGACTATTACTACACTAAATAGTAATTAGTTTGTCTTAGACGTTAACAATGTTAATCTATGACACGCTTGCCACTAGGTGTCACGCGAACACGACTTCTGTGGCACTTCAGATATCATACTAACATATTTTATGCTCGACGATGCCGAAATATAAATATTATATGCCAGAAAACTGAATCTCAATGAGGCTCATTATAGTTCAAGTTTCATTATGATACAGGTTCTCCACGAATCAGAGTTCAGATTTTCATTAAGATACAATTGTTTGACCAATTACGTAAGGATAGCATCGCATCTGCGCTCAGTCCACTAGCTTCCCACTTGTTTAAACAATCAAACATGTCCGGACACACATATTAACATCAACGCACCTTCTACTTCCAATATTCCACAACCTCACGGCACACTCCCGCAAATTCACTTCACCAACTGTACAATGAACAATATGTATTTTGAAATAAAGCTAGGTTATGTAACCTTCTAGTAAAGCTTTGAAAACATATGCCATTGTTAAGGTCTTTGATCCATTCATGGAAAATAAATAACCCAGCGCATGCGTTCTGAGCTCTATTCAGTTAATTCAACTGTCAAGCGAAATCTCGACAGAAATTTATGAATATTTAAAAAATAGAGTTATAAATTAAAGTCGAGCATAAACAGTCGTACGCAACTCGCCTATAATGGTAATTACAACACTCGTACCGAAATTATAAACCTTGCTTCGCTCGTTTTATAAACATGCTCGTGTCTTAATTATTGCCATTATAGGCTTGTTGAATAATGCCCTATTAATGTTTTTAACATGTAACAAGTAGGTCGAAAACCCGGCAATATCATCTATTTCAGCATTACGTTCTAATAAGGAAGTATGTCTCAATTAATTCTATAGTCATACTTTTTACAAATTTTATTAGGTTATAGCAAAAATTATATTCCTTATTCTTTAAATTTGCCGTTTTTTAAATTAATTTTCATTTATGAATGCAAGAACTGTCACCGTTTCTCTGGCAAGCAACAAAATGAATTTGTTTCTAAGACTCCAATTTTTATAGCTTAATAATATGCAATCTAATACCTAAATGAAGTAAAATGATGATTTTAAATGAATATAAAAGATGACACACTAGACAGCAAAAAGTTATAAACAAGACCTTAACTTACACACTAGTTGGTAAAGGGTTGCCATCCCTGGTCTAGGACAATACTGTATGTATCTTCCCCTTTCTATTTCTTACTTTTGTATCACAACATACATTATGACTTAATTGAATGGATTAATGACTACATGAATTAGTGAATGGATGATTTCATGATTGAATTGTGGTCGTGCAGGAATGAAAGAGTTATACTCTTCCCACCCAGTCACGGACAGCCACTACCTGGGGAGAGAGCATTCGTCGATGAATGGGTGACTGACTGAGTGAATAAATGACCTGATGGACTGAATTGAACATTCCATGATGAATGAATGAAATAATGTCCGCCTAAATGAATGAGTGAATGAGTTAATGGATGAATAAGTGACTGCATGAATGAATGGACTGGATTCCAAGTCCTCTCTCCGGTCACGGATAGCCGTCAACTGGGAAGAGATTTTCATGAATTATGAATTGATGAATGGATGATTCCATGATTGAATTGTGTTCATGCATGAATGAATGAATAAACACTCTTCTCTCCGAGTCGCGGATAGAGAGTTTCTTGAATGAATCAATCAATCAATCAATCAATGGATGAATGCATGAATGAAGTGATCTTCCCGAGGGCTTATTAAAACAAGTTGTAGCAATATCCGCTTCCAGGAGGACACATTTACCCATAAAGTTTGTATTACGAATATTGTAAACGTCTTCAATCCAAAACGCTGCATTTCCCATGGACAAGGAAAAAGGAGATTTCACGAAATGCTCCGGGATGAACAATATACCATAGCAATTCTACAAATCAGACTAATAAAGAAGAATTTTCAAATTTACGTCCACTAATTTGAGATGCATAACATATTGATAATGACTAGATAATTTACGCAATGAACATGTGGTGCTCGATTGGTAAGATTAGTAGAGGGAGACCGTGGAGACGAGGGTTAGACTCATCCTTGAATGATTTTAAAGATCAGAGGCAAGCCACAGAGCTAGTTGCAAATCTATCTCTAAATGATAATTCCATGTTAAGAAAACAGTATTGCCCTTATGACAGTACTGCCATATCGAAAGGCACTGCTCGACAGCATTACGGGGAAAGGGTGGCACGTAAATTTCAGAAATACAGTTTTTGAGTTCAAGATAAAATGGGGCAGAAAATAAAATGTAAATTAAGCACAGTTTACTTTTGGTTCCTCCTCATCCATAAATAAATCACTGTATAAAAAAGAAAGAAATAGCACACGTAGGCTAATTAATCACATAAAACTCATCCAACACAAGTACGCACAGATGAAAATGAAAATCCACAGACTGTTTCCAGTCATTCGACCGAGTCAGGAATGGAATGAATGAAGACCCCATATAGCGGCGAGGATAGGAACTTTGCCGGCTGCCGAAGCCTGTCCCACTCCTCTGGAACAATGAATAATGACTGAAGGTGAAATGAAATGATATTGGAGTATGTTCCTGGAATGAAATATGACAGGGAAAACTGGAGTACCCGGAGGAAAGCCTGTCCCGTCTCCGCTTTGTCCAGCACATTTTTCACATGGAGTGAGCGGGATTTGAACCACGGAACCCAACGGTGAGAGGCCGGCGGGCTGCGGCCTGAGCCACGGAAGCTACAAGTACGCACTGATATAAAGACCCAAAAAGCTAATACGTAACGCATAAACACACGACTTCTCTACAACAACAATAAGCTGCCAGGATTCACAGAGTAACGTTACATGTACCAGAGCGACTCATAAGGAAAATGAACGAACGCAACAAAGCGATGACTGTTCCTGCCATACTGTTTCCTTCCTGCGAATGTATTCATGAAATACAAAAGCTTCAGTAGTTATTTTAATTACGTACGGGCATAAAAATGGCTCATCCTTTTTCTTTCTTTCCAAATAATTATAAATTACATTATAATTTTCTGTAATCACGAGGAACGTCTGGATCCATGACTAAATGGTTATCGTTTACACCTCTGACTACACAATATGAATTATTCGTTAAAGACTGCGTATATGTTTAACACTTCAATAAAGTGGTTGAAATAGTACTTCTTATCCTCTGGACACAATGTAAACAAACATAACCATGTGCGAACCACACATCACTTACGACCACCACGAATTCCACCATTTTCTCGCCGATTGATAGTAACATTAAGGTCTGAGATATTGCAGCCGGTCTTTATAGCTTGTTATGTTTTTTTTTTCATTGGGCTATTGTGTATTAGTCTGCTAAGCCAAGACCAACTACAATAATCAGACCTCAAGGCAGGTTTCGATTAATGCCAATGTGGTCGTAGGTGCGGGTCAGGGATATGTTAAATGTGATCGTGGACATGAGTTTAAAGTAAAAATTGTGATATAGGTATTTCTAGTCCACGTGTGATCGTACTTCATGATTTTCAGTATTGATAAAGAAGTATCTGTATCGCGACTTGCTTCTGCGACGAAGCTTAAAATACCTGTAGGTGAATTATTATTTCGTGTTTGAACGTGGTACAGTGTAGGTTATCCATAGTGTTTGAGGGGTGGTGTCATAATTATTGGTGTTTTGTTAGAATGTACAGTGTGCATATATAAGGCTAACATGGATCGGTCGTGTTGTATACCTCTCTGTAGGTAATTCTTCGGGCACGTTAGCCCTCACCGAAGGATTAAGTCTTCGAAAGAAATGGATTCGGTGCATTGGTAGGGAAAATTGTGCTTCAAATAATGGAATTGTCATGTGCATCAAACATTTTAACTCTTATTTTTTTTATTGTCCGCAAAATTATATTTCCTGTTGAGAATAGTGAACCTATTCGCATCTCTAGAAAATACCTTCAATTGTCTCCTGAGACCTATCTAACCGTATTCTACAATCAGCTTTCGTATAACATCTATTCACCTCGCGGAAGAAAGTGCCCTATAGAGCATGAACAGCAACTGCCACTGAGAGACGAAGAAATATTTTAACGTTGATGTGAAGAAGATACGACAGATAATTTTCAGTCTTTTACGACAAAATGTGCGACCATTCGACGTGATTGCGAAAAGTGATAGCGTTCTGAAGACCTACTGTAGATATTCCATCGATATCAAAGTGACGAGTGGCCTGGAAGTGTAAGGGTAGTTTAAAGTTATTGTTTTACCAGCAGAAAAAATATAGTTGGCATTAGGATATTAAGGACAAGACGAACTGAAGTGTGAGAAATGGACAAAAAGTGAAACTCGGGTAGGCTAAGTCAGCTTGTTAGTTATGAATGGAGTAGTGCTGAAATGAGTGACAGAGTCTTTATTTTGGGGAACTTTATAACAAATAAAGCTCTTGTTTCAGGCTTGTGTTAGCCTTTGTAAGTAGCGTTAATAATTAAAATGATGTATGGAACTGTGGTGTTCCTTCGACAAACAATTATAAAGTAGTGTGTAAAAATTCTGGCCAATATTTTTTTCAACAATTATACAAAGAAAATATCAAAAGAATTTGCCAAGAAACTTAAAGCAGGGAACCAAGCGGAATTGTTTGTTGGATGTGTGTAGTGCTAGTTATAGGTAACTTCAATATTTTCGTGAATGATGAATAATAGGATAATGTGCATGCTGTCATAGTGTTAATAACGGGAA
The DNA here is from genome assembly GCF_040414725.1 of Anabrus simplex. Taxonomy (NCBI): domain Eukaryota; kingdom Metazoa; phylum Arthropoda; class Insecta; order Orthoptera; family Tettigoniidae; genus Anabrus; species Anabrus simplex. Next base: position 245,408,067 of record NC_090271.1, read on the forward strand.
AACTAGTTATTTGTTTGGTGTTGTGTCGATGTTTTCATAGTCCGTATTCATATATTAAATGAAGTGAAATTGGTTAGGTGTTGATAACTTGAGGTTTGTTGTAATGCTTTCTTCTTTTGCTAGTGATTGAACGTTGTAGTAACACACCGAAGGTTTTTGGCGACGTAAGGATTGAAAAGTGCTAGGAACGGGAAGGAAGCGATCGTGGCCCTAATTAAGGTACAGCCCCAGCATTTGCCTGGTGTAAAAATGGGAAACCATCTCCAGCGCTACCGACGGTGTGATCCCATCTTCCGAATGTAAGCTCTCAGCTACTCAACCCTGACCGCACGGCCAACTCACTCGGTGTAATGCTTTTAAAATCCACTCAAAGCACCTTACTCTCCTAAATACCGAGCGAGTTACCAGTGCGGTTAGGGTCACGCAGCTGTGAGCTTGCATTCGAGAGACAGTGGGGTCAAACCCCACCGTCGGCAGCCCTAAAGATGGTTTTCCGTTGATTCCCATTTTCACCCAGGCAAGTGCCATGGCCGTACCTTATTAAAGACCATATCCGCTTCTTTTCCTCTCCGAGCCCTTTTCAATCCTTCCGTCACCGAAAACCTTCGAAATACCAGTGATACGTTAAACAAAAGTCTCCTAGATAAAGAACACGTAAAATTACTTTTGCTCTTTTAAGTATCAAATACTAAGTTATTGAAAACCTTCAACAAACATTTTCACGACCATTATTAGGTTACTCCTCGCCAAGTCAGTTTTGGCCCGGTACGGCAGAAATTTTTTTTTCGGTATTGTGATCTGAGTGTTGGCTAAGCTCGCTGAAATGCATAATCTAAATGAGCCTATATCCAAAGCCTTAATATTGTTTATCACAGAGGCTGACTTCAATGGTGTTACATGCTTCGTCCACAGCCTCAGGTCGGATTGAAACAAGTAACAAACAAATTCCTGCCCTTACCAGATAACACAGAAAACACTACATCTCACCAGATAGGCTTGAGCTTGTCCTTTTACTAGATCTTGAAATCAAACATAAGAGTCGCAGAAAAATGGTATAACAGTTTACTTACGATTCATTGTGGAACTCAGTGTGAAGAATTGCAATAAAATACATAAAACACTATTATCCTTCATGTATTGATTCAAAGTCATGAACTGTCTATGGTAGATTTCTAGGCATATTGTATAGTAAAGACGTATTAATTTGAAAAGATATGAATCTTGCTTGAAAGAGCACTAAAATACTATTTCGGCTACCTACGTTGATTCCTATTATTCAATTGTATAAGTACTGTAACACAACACCGAATAACAAAGGCATCAGTAAGAATGGTTTATAAGATAACAAAGTAAATTGGCACGATTTAACTGTACATGTGCATTCAAATACAGATAACCACGAGTGTTGTACAAGAGCCTTTTAATACTGTGAACTTTGGCAATGAATCCTTGTGGTACTATTCTGTAAATGATGCACTTCCTGATCACCTTAGAATGGTTCCCACACTATATTTGTTCACAAGTAAACTGACTCAACGTAACCTGTCAGTTTAACATGTACTACGAACTTTTAAATGAATTTGTGCTTTGCACCTATACACAAATAATCTAAGAGAATGATAAATCAATCATTAATTCTGCATTTTGAATGTTTCCCAGGTCGCATATTCCCTATCTTAAATAATTTCCAAAAAGTCTCAAATTCATGACAAATTACACCATTCTATTATTCGTTTTCCAGATATTGCTCAAGGTGTTGTTTGAAATTTATATCACGTTATTATATTTTAATATTGTAATTATAATATTAATTATTATTGTCATGTGAGTATACTTATTCCTTTGGGGCTCCCTCCATCGGGAGGCAGTTTTGTAAATAAATAAACAAATGGGGCTTGTATGTAAAATATTATTTGTAGAAGGTTTAATTCACATATTCATTTATGCTCATTTTGCCTTTATAATTCATAATTATTTTGAATGCACTGGACCAACACGAGCTGAGGTTCACGGTGCCCATTATGCAATAAATAAATTTAAAAGAATTCTTACCTTCTTCTCCAGCTTCGTCCTCGCTACCAAGTTCATCAGTCAAGGAACGGGGAACACTGAATTCCAGAGTATGACTGCGGAAGAACTTGGAGGCTCTCTCGAGTAGCATCTCGTCCAACGTCTCCTGCTTCTTGTCAGGATCCTGAGGAAGGGTGCTTTCATCCACTTCCGGTACTGGCTCCGCCATCTTCCTTCCATCCCGAGTATCTTCCGGAGTCTTCACCAGTGATATCCCATCTAGCAGAGGAACCTTATCCGTCTTCAGTGCGCGATCTGCAAACTTCAACGCCCTTAATTTTAAACACGTGCTCATTTCTTCTTGCTTTTCACAATTTTGGTAAGCATTGTAAAGTACTTTTAATCCATTAAGGAAACTATCCGATTCAGTTTCTTCACTTGTTTCCGGGTTAGCGAGAACAGAATATAAACTTAACAATGAGAATGCAAACACAATAAAAAGCGGTGACCGACTCATCTCAGAAGATGATTGTCTTTCTTGAGGAGATGTTCTTCTGTTGTTGACAACTTGTTGACTGCTGTGTAGCCTCAAGGGCTTGAGCGTTTTAATACTGAAGTGCCTGTGTTTTGGAGCGTGATAATGCAACACATAGTCCAGCAAAATTAAGAGCGTTCCACGTTAGGAAGTAACCAGGATGTGTTGCTAATTGTGCTGGGGTAAATACGACAAGCTCCGCTGCCCAAACCACAGGCATGATGATACCCACATGCCACACACCCACACACTTGTTAAAAGTGCATATCTATCTTGTAAGGGAAAGGAACTCTGGCCTACATAGTTAGAGAAAATGTTTCACCAGCCTAGATATGTTCAGTTCCTATTATCATGAACATTCGATTTCGATTCATTATAATATCACTTTCCTTGTTGACCATGAAAGTGAAGTTATGAATATTTCGTCAGTTTCGGCAAGTAAGAGTCTTAATGTGTAAAGGGATCGTGGTTTTGATCTTGGCCCGAGATGATAATATAATACGTGCGAAAAGTGTTCTACTGTTCATTAGCGATGTAGCAGATAGTACTGGAAAAGTAGTTACGGGGAGACGATGGCTGAAGGGGTGGAACATTTTGAAATTTCCATAACTTTCGTAATGAAAACGAAAATCCACAGCCTATTTTACAGTCATTCAATGGGGTCAGGAATGGAATGAATGAAGTCCCCATCTACCGGCGAAGTAGAATTGTGCCGGATACCGAAGCCTGTCGCACTATTCTGGGACAATAATTAATGATTAACAGATGAAATTAAATGATAATGGAGACTGTTGCTGGAATGAAAGATGACAGGAAAAGCCGAAGTGCCCGGAGGAAAACCTGTCCCGCCTCCGTTTTGTCCAGCACAAACCTCACATGGAGAGACCGGGATTTAAACCACGGAACCCAGTGGTGAGAGGCCAGCGCACTGATGTCTGAGCCACGGAAGCTATCATAACTTTCGTAATATTTGAAACAAATGAACGGAACTTTGTTCACAAATTCAAAATAGGCTAAGCACTGTAACTGATGCTTTATGGCAATTGTTTTTCTGAAACTGTAACCTCACTCATCACACCGCCTGTTATTTCATGTTCATGCGGTTAAGTATTCATCAGGGCCGCAATTGGAAGTCTAAAATTAAGAGTAAAACTGCCCATAAGGATACTACAATCGTAGCCGAACACACACGCTGCAGAAACCCCAATAAAACACTCTTCAAGGGTTCGTGTGTTAACCGCCTATTAACCGGGGCCGCGTATTAAGAACACACATCGATTAAACACCTTGTTTTTTTCCGACCCCACGGTATTAGGATTGCGAGGCCTGGAACTCTTTCATTTTCTCACACTTCATGGCCTCTCTCTTTGTTTTGCCGATATCATCATTATTCGAAATGTCGGACCTCTTCCTTTTTTTCCTAGTGATTATTTTTAATAGAAGATTGCTCCCCAGTTGTACTTCCTCTGAAAACAGTTATCCCTCTATTAATCGTTACAGGATCAGATAATGCTTCACGTACTCATTCTCTGAGTCCTCTCGGAGTTCTATTTTCAAAACTTTGATCCACAAATACAGTATGTATGAGTTGTGCTGGGGATATGAGAAAAAGCGTATATTGTGCGGATTAGCGGATTAGGCGGGCGCGTATTTTCGGGGATTCTTTATGATACAGTCCAAAAAGCATCCAAATGCATACACAGTCAAAGCTGTGGCAGCACTATGAACTTGACCTACCAAAGGCAAGTCTTGCCCCAGCTTATGGCAAGCAGGTACTGGAGTGCCACATCCTAAACCTTCTTGTTTGACTTCCTTGACGAAGCCCGCTACCTTTCATGTCAGACAACTCCCCAGTTGGTCTCACTAAAATGAGTTATTCCGACTCAATATGGAGCCTGGATCAAGTAAGTGGAAGCAATTTGGTTTCTAACTGTGGAGTGAGGGCTGGAATCCGACTCACTCACTGTCGCTTGGCAGGCATATTCGGTATGGAAGGCTATTAATGTAAAGAAAGCAGTATACTCCGCAAAATTAGTATAAAACTCCGCCGTCTATATCAGCCGGTTTATGGAATATAAGAATGCCAGAAATACTGATATTTTAAGTCAGTAAGAGTAAAGGAAGATGTACACTGAGTGGCCAAAAATTCACGGAAAGGAGTGTCCCATTAGAAAATGTGCCATGTATGACTCCTGAGCATTGCGGCTAGCCGCGGCGTAGCTGACCAGTCTGTCACAAATACAAGTGTCTTGAAGATGGTAACACGTAACACGTCGCGAGTTAACCGTCTTTGAACGTGGGATGATCATCGGCGCACGGTGCATGGGTCATAGGATTGCGGAGATAACGCGAAAATTTGGGTTTCCGAGGTCAACAGTGTCGAGGGTGGATCTTCAATATCACAGAGAGAATGTTACCACCCACGCAAACCGCCGCAGGAGAAGAAAATACGTGTTCAACGAAAGGATATTACGTCACCTCCGCAGAAACATATTGGACGCTCGACGGGCTAGTGTGAGTCACAGCACCGCCCAGTTAAATCTTGGGAGTCAGGAACCCATTTCTACGAGGATTGTAAGGAGGGAACTGCACCGGATAGGCTTCACCAGCCGACGACCAACGGGCCCGCGAACATCGGTAATGGAGCATGGAACAGTGGTGACGTATGTTATGATCCGATGAATCCCTGTTCCAGTTGTATCGAGCTGATGGGCGCGTGAGTGTGTGGTATATGCCCCATGAAGATAAAGATCCTGCGTCTCAATATGTCTGTGTCCAGGCGGGAGGAGGTTCAGTTCTGGCCTGGGCGGTGTTCTCATGGTCGTAATTAGACCCCATTGTCCGGCTCCAGGGAACGCTAACAGGTGCACGTTATGTGGACATTGTTTCAGACCATCTGCATCGCTTTCTGGCCATAGAGAGTTCCCTGATGAAGAAGATTACTGGTGTGGCTTTTGTGGACCTCTCAGCCGCCTATGATACAGTAAATCACAGGATATTATTACACAAACTTTATAGAATGATTACAGACATCAAGGTAACCAAGATGATAGCTACTCTCCTGGAAAATCGTCGCTTTTTTGTCGAATTCCAAGGACGCCGAAGCAGATGGAGGAATCAAAGGAATGGACTACCTCAAGGCAGTGTACTGGCTCCTATTCTTTTCAACATCTACACTAATGACCAGCCATTACCAGAAAATACTAAAAGCTTTATCTATGCCGATGACCTTGCACTTACTACTCAAACTGATACCTTTGATGAAGCAGAGATCTCTTTAACTGCTGCATTAGAAGAGCTAGGTACCTATTATGAGAAAAACCAACTCAAACTAAATCCAGCTAAGACTCAAATTTGTGCGTTCCATGTGCGGCATGCGTAGGCCTCTCAGAAACTCAAAGTACTATGGAAGGGGAACTTACTGAAACATTGCTTTACACCAAAGTACCTGGGAGTTATGCTGGATCGCACATTAACATATAAGAAACATTGCCAAAACCTGAAACAAAAGATAGCTGCCAGAAACAACATTCTACGAAAGTTATCAGGAACAAGTTGGGGAACACAACCACAAACGATTAGAACATCAGCTCTAGCTCTATGCTATTCTGCAGGAGAATATGCCTCCCCGGTTTGGTACAGGTCAGCTCATACGAAGCAGGTCGACATCGCTTTAAACGAAAGCTGCAGGATCATTACTGGATGTCTGAAACCTACACCCATTGAGAAGGTCCAACTTTTAGCTAGTATTGCTCCCGGTGAGATTCGTAGGGAGGTAGCAGCTAAAAAATAAAGGCTCCAGGCATCTTCTTCAGAAGCACATCCTCTCTATGGTTACCACCCAGCCACACAGAGGCTAAAATCTAGGAAAAGTTTTCTCCGCACATCAGTTAACCTTGAGGGGAAAGCAGAGAATGCTCGAGTCACAATGTGGAAAGAAAGAATCCACCACCTTTCCAACTGGATAGAGCCGAAGGAAAGTCTTCCATGTGGACACCAGGAGAAGTGGACAGTATGGAAAGCCCTTAACAGACTCCGTACAGAAGTCGGCAGAACCAAAGTAAACTTGCGGAAGTGGGGCTTCTCAAGTGATTCATCACTTTGTGATTGCGGAGAGCAGCAGACGATCCAACATCTATGTCAGTGTGTTTTATGTCCTTCAATGTGCACTATGAAAGACTTGATTGCAGCCTCCGCCAACGCTATTGACGTCGCCCAATACTGGGCAAGCATCATCTAGCTCTCGAATATTGTTGCTCTGTCTGTGACTGTATAATAGACTTGTATATTTGTATAGTAGGAATGTAGATATCTTGTTGGTTTTTGTTAAATATCTGTAAGTAAAGTTGATACTTCTGACACGAATAAAGAAAGAAAGAACAGGACAATGCACCAAGTCACCGCCCTGTGGTGGTACGTAGGTGGTTGGAGGTGCCCTCCAATGAAGTTAAGACCATGGACCAGCCCTCCGGATTCCTTGATCTTATTCCTATCGAGCATTTATGGGATGCCCTTGATGCTGGTGGGCGCTCCATAAACCCCGCACCAACTACACAAGACCAATTTTGGGTAGCAATGCAAGGTGCGTGGGTCCAGATTCCTCCAGAACGATTCCAACACCTTGTAGAGTCGATGTCTTGCTGCATTGCTGCCGTTTTGAGGACTCGCGGAAGATTAACTCGTTATTAACATCACATTCAGAGTCTTCCGATGACGTTTCGCCTCTCAGTGTAATGATCTAAGATTTAATTTGTGGACTAGAAGTACATGACCTTAATGGAGAAGTTTTAAATAGTTTTGAGGGATGAAGAGAGTATGCCACTAAATTCCATTTTCAACATCTGTTGGTACGATAACTACCGTAGTAGTGGTTCCAATGTACTATCCTAGACAATACTTCTTCCCTTTCATTTTTTGCACAGAATAAGTATTTTTTCCTTTCTTTTCATTTTTCCGTAAATAACGGCTAAGGAGAGCAAGTGTAGGAATTGTAGGTGTGGCCAGGCATTAAGGAGTATGAGGGAGGAGTTGGTAGCGTTTGAGGGAGGAAATTAGTATTCTTCCAGAAGACAGGAAGGAAGGTAGGCATCCCTCAAACAATGTACACTATACAGAAGATGTAAAAGAGGCATGGTAAGCAAAGAGGTACTGTAATTGTAGAAAACAGGTGCTGTATTGTTCTAAGGGGAAGGAGAATGGAGGCTAAGGGCTCTAATCAGGATCAGATTTCAGGACAGGTGTCTGTGAGAAATCAGTACGAGCCACTCCAGTTAGAGCAACAGAGGGAAGATGAGGGACAGGGAACTGTTGCTGAGATATGTGGAAGTAGGAGGAAGGGAAAAGGTAGGAAAGGGAAGTGTAGAGTAGTGGATGAGAAAAGACAGGTTGAATAGGGTCATCGGAGGTAGAAAAGGGAATAGTAAGTAGCTTCTGCAGCTGTCAGGAAAGATAGGGCTGATCAGGAGGGAAGAGGATCAAATGAGGTGGGTAGGACTGAGGTTCTGGTCATGGGAGATTCCATAGTTAAACAAGTGGGAAAACTGTGTGGAGGAAAGGGCACCAGAGTATCCAGGAATTAGGTTGAAGCACATGTTGAGGAAAGTAGAAGAGATGGGGCAGGGAAAGGAGAAGGTGGTAGTGTTTCATGTTGGTACCAACAACGTAAGGCAAGCAGGTCTATGTATCAATATATATGGGGATGTGTGGGATCTGGTAAATGCAGCACGGGGTGAAATTTAAGGAAGCGAAAATTGTCATCAGTGGAATACTGTATAGGTGGATACGGACTGGAAGATGATTGGGGATTTAAATGAAACTAAGAAGTGGGTATGTGGGAAACTGGTAGTGAGGTTTCTAGATCCTAATGGGCGAGTAGGACATAGGGATCTGCCCTCAGATAGCCTTCACTTAAACCGTAGTGGTACGTATAAGTCAGGAAATTTGTTTATAAAAGTTATAGGGAGTACATTCCGGGAAAAGGAGTGGTCTAGGGAGCGGTGATAAGGCTACAGGGATCTGGAAGTCAACTAGGGTGACAAAAATATTGGTGTTGGGCTGTAGAAGTATTGTAAAGAAAGAAATTGAATTAAGTAATTTAACAGATGTATACTTACCAGATATTGTAATAGGAGTTGGATCATGGCTGAGAAATGATATAATGGATGCAGAAATTTTCTCACGGAACTGGAGTGTGTATCGTACAGATAGGATAGGAATGGTAGGAGGGGGAGTATACATTCTGGTGAAAGAAGAATTTGTAAGCTACAAAAAAGTTAAAGATGAGAAACATGAAATATTACGTGTAAGGCTCATTTCTAATGATAATAGGCAACTTGATGTATTTTAGGTGTGCAGACAGGGAAGGGGTAGCGCTGACGCTGATTCAGAATTATCTGATAAGTTAATCAGATATGTGGGAAAAGATATGGAAAGGAATGTGATTGGAGCGCGAGATCTCAATTTACCAAATTTCAGTCGGGAAGGTAACGCGATCGACAGGAAGCATGACCAACACATAGCAAATAAGTTAATATGGAAAGGACAGCTGATTCAGAAAGTGATGGAACCGACTAGAGGTAAGAATATTCTGGACGTGGTGCTGGTAAAACCAAATGAACGAGCTCGATAGCTGCAGTCGCTTAAATGCGGCCAGTATGCAGTATTCGGGAGATAGTGGGTTCGAACCCCACTGTCGACAGCCCTGAAGATGGTTTTCCGTGGTTTCCCATTTGCACACCAGGCCACGGCCGCTTCTTTCCCAATCCCAGCCCTTTCCTGTCCCATCGTCGCCATAAGACATATCTGTGACGGTGCGACGTAAAGCCAATAAAAAAAAGCAGATGAGCTCTATATAGAAACCGAAGCAGTAGATGGTATTAGTCATCACGAAGCTGCTTTTGTAGTAGTTAAAAATGAATATGATAGAAAGGAAGGTCTTAAAAGTGAGAGTATTTGGCAGTACCATATTGCTGATAAAGCGGGCATGAGGGAGTTAACCATGATCGGTGGAAAACGGTAAATGGGATGGGTTTAAATCAATTGTTGAGGAATGCGAAAACAGTTTTATACCTTTCAAAGTTGTAAGGAATGGTAAAAACCCACTATATTATGACGGACAAGTAAAGAGACTAAAAAGGAGACGCAGATTGGAAAGAAATAGAGTTAGACATGGCTGTGGAAATAAGGAGTAACTGAAGGAACTTACTTAGGAAATTGAATCTAGCAAAGAAGTCAGCTAACATGATGGGAAGCATAACTGGCAGTCGTATAAATTATGGTGAAAAATGGAAGAGTATATATAGATACTTTAAGGCAGAAACAGGTTCCAAGAAGGACATTCCAGGAATCATTAATGAACAAGGGTGGTGTGTATGTGAGGATCTTCAAAAGGCAGAAGTATTCATTCAGCAGTATGTAAAGATTGTTGGTTACAGGGTTAATGTCCAGTTAGAGGAGGTGACTAATACTAAAATAGTATTAAAATTTAACTAACTATGATATTTACAATAAGATACAAAAGTTGAAAGCTAGGAGAGCGGCTGGAATTGATAAGACTTCAGAGGATATACTAAGGACAATGGGTTGTGATAAAGTACCGTATCTGAAGTACTTATTTGATTATTGTTTGCATAAAGGATCTCTTCCAAATGAATGGAGAGTTGATATGGTAGTCCCTGTGTATAGACATAAAGCTGAAAATTAGTCTCCAGTCAGTTTGACATGCGTTGGGTGTAAGCTTTGGGAAAGCATTCTTTCTTATGTTAGACATGTTTGCGAAATTAATAACTGGTACGATAGAAGGCAGTTCAAGTTTAGGAAGGTTTATTACCCTGAAGCTCAACTTGTAGGATTCCGGCAAGATATAGCAGATATATTGGATTCGGGAGGTCAAATGGATTGTATTGCGATTGACCTGTCTAAGGCATGTGATTGGGTGGATCATGGGAGACTACTGACAAAAATGATTGCAGTAGGACTGGACAAAAGAGTGACTGAATGGGTGACTATATTTCTAGAAAAAAGTTATCAGAAAATTAGAGTAACTGAAGCTTTGTCTGACCCTGTAATAATTAAGAGGGGTATTTCTCAAGGCACTATTTTTGACCTTTATATTTTCTTATATATATATATATATGTAAATGATATAAGTAAAGAAGTGGAATCAGAGATACAGCATTTTTCGGATGATGTTATTCTATAGAGAGTAATAATTAAGTTACAAGGTTGTGATCAACTGCAAAATGACTTCAAAAATGTTGTGATATGGACAATACGCAATGGTATGATGACATACGGGGTTAAATGTCAGGTTGTGAGTTTCATATTTAGGAAAAGTTATCCGAGTTTCAATCACTGCGTTGATGCGGTGATAGTTCCTTGTGGGGATATCTGTAAGGTTTTAATATAAGGAAAGATCTTCATTGGCGTAATCACATAAATGGGATAGTAACTAAGGGGTACAGATCTCTGCACATGGTTTTGATGGTGTTTAGACGTTGTAGTAAGGATGTAAAGGAGAGGGAATATAAGTCTCCGGTCATACTCCAAGTAGGAGGTCAAATGGTTTGTATTGCGATTGACCTGTGTAAAGGGGCCCATTCACAGTCGAGCGGGTTGGCGAGCCCGTTCGTGACCTTGGTCGCACTGACCGGCTCGAAGGTGTATGGGGGGTTGTTGAGGGTTGGGCTCGAGGTTGGGTCCGTGTTGGCGGTTCGACTGCTAAACCAGCGAACCCGACCGGTTCGCCAACCCGTCAGTGTGTGTATGGCCACTACCAGACCGGCTCACTGTGGTTTCGTCTGTAGCTTTATTTGGTTTCTGTGTGAGTTAATTAGGCCTACCTCAACTAACAATGACTTTTGAGAAGAATAAGCAGTTCCGGGAAGAATTTATTGAAATGTACCGGGCGAGTCCTGTAGCTTTCCCATCCTTGCGTCACGCAATGCATTCCATGTGTTAGTGCGACATTCGAACGCTAATAATAATAACAATAACAACAACAATAATAATAGTAATAATAGTAATTTGAAGAAGAAGAATCCATGGTCTCCCGATACTCTCGTACAAATATTATTAGCCTCTAGACCATTGTGCTATGACATATATGACTCTCGCGCCTCTGCACTTAACTTGTTAATACTGTAAGTAGGCTATGTATCATACATTACTACAGTTGTGGAATTTTCTGTATGTCATAAGTAGTAGTGAATAACATTTCTAAGTAGTAGTGAATAACATTTCCCAAACTAATCACTTTCAAAAGAATATTATCTTATAATACATCACAATCAAAATTGTGTAGGCCCACTTACGTGCAAATATTCCAACTGCAACGTATCGAAGATTGTCCAACACGTCTCAGGAATGATTTTTCCAAGTAGCTGAGGAGATATTACACTGCTAAATTTCAGGTCTTCATAACTTTTCCCTGTCGCTAGAAATCGCAATGACCGAGCTCGATAGCTGCAGTCGCTTAAGTGCGGCCAGTATCCAGTATTCGGGAGATAGTAGGTTCGAACCCCACTGTCGGCAGCCCTGAAGATGGTTTTCCGTGGTTTCCCATTTTCACACCAGGCAAATGCTGGGCTGTACCTTAATTAAGGCCACGACCGCTTCCTTCCCACTCCACCGTCGCCATAAGACCTATCTGGGTCAGTGCGACGTAAACCAACTAGCAAAAAAAAAAAAAAAAAAAAAATCGCAATGTTACAATTAACCTCTCTTCAGCACAGATGGTATCTCTCATGTGTGTCTCCTGTTTCTCTATGTTTGGCCGAATCAACTCCAACAATTTTTCGCAAAAACTGTCGCTATCCATACGCAGAAAGTTCTTATAATCTGCAGGTTCTTGAACGCACAGAGTTCTTAATAGGCTAACGTGTGAAAATCCTAGTTTATCTCTCAACCATTCCTTCATTCACACACGTTTCTTCTTCTTTACTTCATCATTGCACAAATTCTGCAACAGCTACAGCCACTTTGGAATGTTTTCGTTGGGCCATAACAAAAACATTTTTTTGCTAGTGGTTTTACGTCGCACCGACACAGATAGGTCTTATGGCGATGATGGGATAGGAAAGGCCTAGGAGTTGGAAGGAAGCGGCCGTGGCCTTAATTAAGGTACAGTCCCAGCATTTGCCTCGTGTGAAAATGGAAAACCAAGGGAAAACCATCTTCAGGGCTGCCGACAGTGGGATTCGAACCCACTTTCTCTATAACAAAAACTAGGCAATGCACGTACTATTTGCAATACAGACTGGCGGACTGGTCCGCCAACGGGTTCGCCAGTGTATGGTCACCGTCGAGCCAGTCGGGTTCGGGGTGTGGATTTTATACATGGACGGGCTCGCCAACCGGCTCGACTGTGAATGGGCCCCTTAAGGCATGTGATTGGGTGAATCATGGGAGACTACTGACAAAAATGGTTCCATTGTGTGGGACCCTCACCAAGATTACTTGGTTCGGGAATTTGAAAAATTCCTAAGGAAAAGCAGCTCGATTTGTTCTGAGTGATGTCCGACAAAAGAGTAGCGTTACAAAAATGTCGCGAAGTTTGGGCTGAGAAGTCTTGTGAGAAACGGAACGAGCTGCTCGATTAGGTGGTATGTTCCGAGCTCTCAGTGGAGAGATGGCGTGGAATGACATTAATGGACGAATACGTTTGAGTGGTGTCTTTAAAATTATGAAAGATCACAATATGAAGATAAAGCTGGAATTCAAGAGGACAAATTGGGGCAAATATTCGTTTACAGGAATAGGAGTTACGGATTGGAATAACTTACCAAGGGAGATGTTCAATAAATTTCCAATTTCTTTGAAAGCTTTTAAGAAAAGGCTAGGGAAACAACAGAGAGGGAATCTGCCACCTGGGCGACTTCCCTAATTGCAGATCAGTAGTGACTGATTGATTGAGATTTTATTATGTTCGTCTATTTGATAACAATGGGCTCAGAATGAGGTAAATCAGTTCATTCATCGTTTCGAGTGCGTTTATGTGAGCTGGAGATAAAGGCTGATTACAGACTAGTCTGATTTTTTCCCAGGTGTAATGGAACAAAATTTTTGTATGGACGCAGAAATATTTGTCAAATCATCCAGAATTCTTTGCTGCTCGTGAAATACAATATGAGTGAAATAACGCAACTTTTCAGTACAACACAGTACAAGGCCTTTACACTTTCACAAGTTAAGAGCGTGCAACTTTTTCACTCCAGAAAAATGAATGTACCATATTGGTTGCAAGTAAATGGGTAATTCAAATTGATTATTTCAATATTTTATGAAATTATCTGGAATCAAATGAAAAATGTTAAAAATGACTTATACCATAACAACCTAGTTTTGTTGTGGTCCTAATGTTCAACATGTCTACAGTATTATAGGTACATGTTTGCGTTCATAGCACAATATAAGGTGTCTCTCAGGTATAAATCTGGCTAGGTTGATTGTAGTTCAAGAGAACCTTTTTTTAATATTTTGGTTGGTATTTCCATATCGATTGGTAGCGCTGTCCACTGCCATCTTGGTGGCAAAATCATATTAAAGGTTGAAGGTCGACTGCTATATACTTTCATGGCATTTTATTATAAACTTATATATTTGGGACCAATGTAAGTTATGAAAAAATTTACACTGACTGACAGAGCAAATGCAACACCAAGAAGGAGTGGTTCGAAAGGGATGAAAGTTGGGGAAAAAACAGAGACGGCACGGACGAATAATTGATGTTTATTTCAAACCGATATGCAGGTTACACAATGCGCACGGCATCGACTCAGTAGGATGTAGGACCACCGCGAGCGGCGATGCACGCAGAAACACGTCGAGGTACAGAGTCAATAAGAGTGCGGATGGTGTCCTGAGGGATGGTTCTCCATTCTCTGTCAACCATTTGCCACAGTTGGTCGTCCGTACGAGGCTGGGGCAGAGTTTGCAAACGGCGTCCAATGAGATCCCACACGTGTTCGATTGGTGAGAGATCCGGAGAGTACGCTGGCCACGGAAGCATCTGTACACCTCGTAGAGCCTGTTGGGAGATGCGAGCAGTGTGTGGGCGGGCATTATCCTGCTGAAACAGAGCATTGGGCAGCCCCTGAAGGTACGGGAGTGCCACCGGCCGCAGCACATGCTGCACGTAGCGGTGGGCATTTAACGTGCCTTGAATACGCACTAGAGGTGACGTGGAATCATACGCAATAGCGCCCCAAACCATGATGCCGCGTTGTCTAGCGGTAGGGCGCTCCACAGTTACTGCCGGATTTGACCTTTCTCCACGCCGACGCCACACTCGTCTGCGGTGACTATCACTGACAGACCGGAAGCGTGACTCATCGGAGAACACGACGTTCCGCCATTCCCTCATCCAAGTCGCTCTAGCCCGGCACCATGCCAGGCGTGCACGTCTATGCTGTGGAGTCAATGGTAGTCTTCTGAGCGGACGCCGGGAGTGCAGGCCTCCTTCAACCAATCGACGGGAAATTGTTCTGGTCGATATTGGAACAGCCAGTGTGTCTTGCACATGCTGAAGAATGGCGGTTGATGTGGCGTGCGGGGCTGCCACCGCTTGGCGGCGGATGCGCCGATCCTCGCGTGCTGACGTCACTCGGGCTGCGCCTGGACCCCTCGCACGTGCCACATGTCCCTGCGCCAACCATCTTCGCCACAGGCGCTGCACCGTGGACACATCCCTATGGGTATCGGCTGCGATTTGACGAAGCGACCAACCTGCCCTTCTCAGCCCGATCACCATACCCCTCGTAAAGTCGTCTGTCTGCTGGAAATGCCTCCGTTGACGGCGGCCTGGTATTCTTAGCTATACACGTGTCCTGTGGCACACGACAACACGTTCTACAATGACTGTCGGCTGAGAAATCACGGTACGAAGTGGGCCATTCGCCAACGCCGTGTCCCATTTATCGTTCGCTACGTGCGCAGCACAGCGGCGCATTTCACATCATGAGCATACCTCAGTGACGTCAGTCTACCCTGCAATTGGCATAAAGTTCTGACCACTCCTTCTTGGTGTTGCATTTGCTCTGTCAGTCAGTGTATTTTGAAAGAAACATCCCCGTATCCAAAAAAATGATTGGGACCTATATGTCCCTATGTACGTTACAGGTAACAAGTTGGTGGGATTTTCGGAAATTTAATCTAATTTAAGGGTATATACTGTATTTATTATCCACTATTTCTGTACGCATGGTATTCTTGGAAGCAGTTCCATCCCACAACAAAGCAAAGATGAACATTACAGATTGAGCAGAGATTATCAGTACGATTTTCTTGTAATTATTTTTTGCAGTGCCGTCATTTTCATAACTTACTTTTTTTCTGATCCATGACATGTTACAACCACCGTACACTTGTTGCACTTAGTAAGCATGACAAGGAACGATAACTGAATCGGAGGAACCCTCATTCACCGTTTTACAGTAATTACCTCAAGTGGTGATATGAAATTGAACATTAAGTGTACTGGCTTACTGCAAGATATGCAATTACCAGCCAGAAAATGAATATCGCCTCTCTTCATAACTTTGTCCTCTAGAGATTTTTTGGCATATGTTTTCTGTTTATGCGCAGCGTTTCACAAGCTTTCAATTTTTTTCTGCAAGAATAAATGTTGGGGCAGTTAAAGAAGATGCCAATAGGCTATACATTTCACAGTCCTGATTCAATACCCTGGCATAGGAACAGTTGGTCTTCTTCGTCCAGGGTGAGAGCGTCTTCATTACTGGCCTCGGTTTCCTAAAACTGAATTACTTCTTCGTCCGTTATAGGGAAGTCACCATATCTAGACATTTTCTGGAAAAGAGTTTGAAATATTACATACAACTCTTCTGTATAGTTTTCTTGACTGTGATATAGTTCTTCAGGTAGAAGTACAAGCTAAAGAAAACAGAAATGACCAGCCTTATGAGTCTATCAAAAGATTTATCCCTAGCTATAAGTTTGCACACATACATTGTGGCATTCTAACTATACTCACTGAAATGAAAACCTACAACCTGTTTTGCAGTCATTGACCGGGTCAGGGATGTAATGAATGAAACTTATATAGGCTGTTATTACAATGGGGTCGCCACTCCCAAGGTGATTTATTAATGAATGATAAAGGCTATGAAATGATAATGGAGAGTGTTGTTGGAATGACAGATGACAGGGAAAACCGGAGTACCCGGAGAAAAACCTGTCCCGCCTCCACTTTGTCCAGCACAAATCTCACATGGAGTCACCGGGATATGAACCACGGTATCCAGCGCTGAGAGGCCGACGCGCTGCCGTCTGATCCACGGAGGGTCACTATACTCACTAATTTAAAATAATATCAAATAGCATTAAAATGAAAAATATGAAAATAATATTCATTAAATAAAATACTCATTCGTCGGACTATGTACTCACACTTTGTTCTTACCTGATTACTTACACATACAATATTTGATGGGTGCTAGCTACAACTCAATGCAGAAATAACAGAATGAATCTTGAATATCTCTAGGGTGTGGGGTAATAAGCTTACTTTTGACAACATACCATGTAGGTTCTGGGAAAAGGATGTTATCGTTTTGTTTCCCCATTAAATTTTAGGTTATCTAATTCTACCCTTGAAATAAAGCTATACATTAATTTGATAAAAAATATATTCTTGAAATTATTTCGATAAAAATAGCAAGCCTGGCTGCGATAAAACAGATGAGAATATAAAAGTATGACATTACAACTGAAAGAAACTAGGCATTAAGTTTGAAATCCTCTTGACGGGACATTTAAAAATTGTATAAGAAATTTATCCCTCACTGATTCACTTGACTGTACCTTCAACACTTTGTGGGTAATTACGATGTATTTCTTTGAGTTGGTGTCGGCTGTAGGTATTTCAAGCCTAATTTGGTGAAGTATCCTTTTTGTTTCACTGACGGGGTATAGTACAGCTTGAAATTAAATTCACACTCCGAACATTTAATCCATACGGTGACTGCCGACTAAGTATCCATGTGACTGCTGCTTCTCCATCCAGATGACTGACTACTATCATCTCAGTAGTACTCGGTATTCCACTGACTTCATGGCAAGTTTCTCCGTTCATATGACTTTGTGGCAAGCCTTTCCCTCCAACTGAACTGACCGACTGAGGCCTCTCATCCATTTGAATCTCTCAATGTTCACCATCCATTTCACTTCATGGCAAGTCTCTCCTTTTATGAGTTCATGGCAAGTCCCTACGTCCATATGACTGACCGACCAACTGTAGCCAGTCACTGCAACTAACTGACCGACTGAGGCCTCTCCTTCCAATTGACTATCTCACCGTTCACCATCCATTTGACTGAAGCTATAAGACGCTGGTCCAGGTATATACAGCCTTAGCTGACATACCTACGCAATCTCCAGAAATAACTATAATATTACTCCCACCCAGCGACAAATGTCACATACAATGGTGAAATTGCCTGGGGCAATCTAGCAACTTCCCGAAAAATGAGCTCATCGCTAAATGCACACAATGACAGAGAGATGACTCGGCAGTTACACTAGCAGCATTGCACAATGTAGTAATGTCACAATTTATTAAACACAATACTTCCACATATGATATCAAACAGCAACTCTTACTGTACATGTCTTTAACATTAATCTACACACACACATATATGCGTAACAAATTAACTACAATCGCGCAAGCGATAATCATTACAGTACTGAATTGAACAATAATAATAGTTACAGTAATAATAGTTACAATAATACAGACATATTAATATTAATAATAACAATAATACATATATAATCTTGTAATGGGATTTGAACCGTTACAACACACAGTACATACATGCATTACACACATATAGTGATAAATCTTAAAAATGATACAGTTACTTACCTTTATGGTATACTGAGACACTGGTGCACCAATGAGTAATTTTAGGTGCAATTAATTGAAGTATAGGTGGATTATCTTTGAAATGATAGAAATACACTCTCACAAAACCGTTGGTTGTAAAATGATTAAACTTAGTGTTAATAGTAGCTCCAAAAATTAACAGTGAGTTAAGAATGAAGCTTTTCCAGTACATCGAATAATGCATAACTTCAATTGTTTTAAAACACTATTAATAATAAATACAGTCAACAAAAGTGACGCATATATATGAAATGTGAAACTTCAGCAACACAACATCATTCACCAAGCTGATTAATTTACTGTAATAGGTGACATGTAAGAGCCTCCGTGGCTCAGACGGCAGCGCGTCGGCCTCTCACCGCTGGATACCGTGGTTCAAATCCCGGTCACTCCATGTGAGATTTGTGCTGGACAAAGCGGAGGCGGAACAGGTTTCTTCCAGGTACTCCGGTTTTCTCTGTCATCTTTCATTCCAGCAACACTCTCCATTCTCATTTCATAGCATCTATCAGTCATTAATAAATCACTTTGGGAGTTGCGACCTCATCGTTCTAATAGCCTATATATGCTTCATTCATTACATCCCTGACCCGGTCAAAGATTGGAAAACAGGTTGTAGGTTTTCATTTTAATTTTCATGTGGCATGTAAATGAAATAAAACCTGGGACACAAATGCCCTTGTATGAAAGGGCTAAGCAGTAAATTCGAGCTGTAATTCGATTACTCAAGGCAAAGAATGCGCCTGCAGTTGAAAATCAGATGGTGGAATTATGTATCGAAACTGTGATGATTCGTCAGAGTGAAGCAAAATGATGTTCTGAATTTCAATGGGAGATTTTGGAACATCCACCTTACACCAATGTTGACTGCACTGAAGATAGTTTTCATGGTTTCCTATTTTAAATTATAATGTTATTGTTTTTACGACCCACTAATCACTTTTGACGTTTTTCTCGGACGCCGAGGTGCCGGAATTTAGTCCCACATGGGATTTTTTACATGCCAGTAAATCTACCGACACGGGGCTAAACCAGGATTGAACCTGCCAAGTTGGGTTCAGAAGGCCAGCGCCTCAAACGCCTGAGCCACTCAGCCCATCATTTCTCATTCCACACCAGACAAATGCTGGGGCTGTACCTTAATAATTATCGCCATGACCGCTTCCTGGCCAATCTTAGCCCTTGCCTATACCATCATCGCCATAAGGCCTATCTGTGTCGCTGCGACGTAAAAGCAAATTATTTTAAGAAATAATAGTGTTTCTAATTGTCTTTCTTTTCGCCTGCCTATTTTGACAACATTGAGAGGTTTAACATATGGATTTTAGTAATGAATATAAACTTGTGTTCTTGAAGACTTTCGTAAAATACCTGAAGTAGGCAATAACTTGCAGGCACTTGATAAGGTGTTTGAGAGTCATTTCCAGTTCCGAGAAAATTTAGAGTTAACTCTAATTCCTTACGAGCTGGTAATGAACGGTGAACAGACGTTCCGTTTTTAACGAGGTTATCCCTTGATTTAGTGCCTCTGCTGATGTCCCGACAACAACTTAACGGGACATATAATAAATTGTCCTGTCGTCTTCTGTCTGCATTGACCGGAGAAAAAAATATCTAAAACACCTCATTTCCAGAATTGTAATGGTGCTGCACTTTGTTAGCAATTTATCTTAACTATTGAACTTATTTTGTTCACGAGGAAATTATCTGTCAACATACGGGTATATGAAGACGTCATAACACTGTGGCAAACTTTCTGATTTTATTGTCTATATAAATAAAGCATTCAGCATACATTCAACCAAAAAATGAAATGGCGTATAGGTTTTAGTGCCGGAAGTGTCCGAGGCTCGCCAGGTGCAGGTATTTTGATTTGGCGCCCGTAGGCGACCTGCGCGTCGTGGTGAGGATGAAATGACGATGAAGATGACATAAACACCCAGTTCCCCTACCAGCGAAATTAACCAAGTACGTTTAAATTCCCGACCCTGCCGGGAATCGAACTCGGGACGCCTGTGACCAAAGGCCAACACTCTAACCATTTAGTTATGGGGCCGGACATACATTCAACAGAAATATTTATAACTGTTAGGTTCTTCTGTCTGCATAAACTAATGTTGAATAAATATATTTATAAACTACCGGTACCTCAAATATAGCACATGGGAACCTGAAAAGGAAAGAAATTAATTAAAAATAGAGTGACATGTTTCGTTCTTTGAAGAACATCACCAGATTTTATCAAATACCACTCATATATATTTAGAAATGTATAAACTTTTATTTCTGTATAAATCCTTAAAAAAATTAAAATTGGAACTTGCCTTCTTCAAGTTCTAACTGTTATAAATTGAGCTTAAATCCTCAAAAAATTGAAATTGGGAACTTACCTTCTTGAAATTCTAACAGTAATAAATCAATTGAGTTTAAATCCTCAAACAAATTTTAAATTTGGAACTTGCCTTCTTGAAGTTCTAACAGTTATAAATTAATTAAGATTAAATCCTCAAAAAAATTGAAATTTGGAACTTGCCTTCTTCAAGTTCTAACAGTTATATATTGAGTTTAAATTCTCAAAAAATTGAAATTTGGAACTTACCTCCTTGACGTTCTAACAGTAATAAATTAATTGAGTTTAAATCCCCAAAAATTGAAATTTGGAACTTGAGTTCTTGAAGTTCTAATAGTTATAAATTAATTGAGATTAAATCGTCAAAATAAATTGAAATTTGGAACTTGCCTTCTTCAAGTTCTAACAAATATATATTGAATTTAAATCCTCAAAAAATTGAAATTTGGAACTTGCCTCCTTGAAGTTCTAACAGTAATAAATTAATTGAGTTTAAATTCTCAAACAAATTTTAAATTTTGAGCTTGCCTTCTTGAAGTTCTAACAGTTATACACTAATTAAGATTAAATCCTCAAAAAAATTGAAATTTGGAACTTGCCTTCTTCAAGTTCTAACAGTTATATATTGAGTTTAAATCCTAAAAAATAGAAATTTGGAACTTCCCTCCTTGACGTTCTAACAGTAATAAATTAACTGAGTTTAAATCCTAAAAAGAATTGAAATTTGGAACTTGCCTTCTTGAAGTTCTAACAGTTATAAATTAATTGAGATTAAATCCTCAAAATAAATTGAAATTTGGAACTTGCCTTCTTCAAGTTCTAACAGTTATTTATTGAGTTTAAATCCTCAAAAAATTGAAATTCGGAACTTGCCTTCTTGAAGTTCAAACAGTTATAAATTAATTGAGATTAAATCCTCAAAAAAATTGAAATTTGGAACTTGCCTTCTTCAAGTTCTAACAGTAATAAATTAACTGGGTTTAAATCCTCAAAAAATTGAAATTTGGAACTTCCCTCCCTGACGTTCTAACAGTAATAAATTAACTGAGTTTAAATCCTTAAAAAAATGAAATTTGGAACTTGTCTCCTTGAAGTTCTAACAGTAATAAATTAATTGAGTTTAAATCCTAAAAAAAATTGAAATTTGGAACTTGCCTTCTTGAAGTTCTAACAGTTATAAATTAATTGAGATTAAATCCTCAAAATAAATTGAAATTAGGAACTTGCCTTCTTCAAGTTCTAACAGTTATTTATTGAGTTTAAATCCTCAAAAAATTGAAATTCGGAATTTGCCTCCTTGAAGTTCTAACAGTAATAAGTTAATTGAGTTTAAATCCTCAAAACATTGAAATTTGGAACTTGCCTTCTTGAAGTCCTAACAGTTATAAATTAATTGAGTCGAAACTTAAAAGAGATGGATTCAGTTATCACAAAAATTCGATAGAAAAATGTAAGAATGCGTGTTTAACTCAGCTGAAACTTTTTTTTTTTTTTTTTTTTTTTTTTGCTAGTTGCTTTACGTCGCACCGACACAGATAGGTCGTATGGCGACTGAAAAAGATTTGCCGCCGTCTACGTCGTACTAGATTGGTAAAGTAACTTATTATATAATGTTTCACTTGGCATGCCTCTTTATTTTTTAAAATAAAATGTGTGTGTTTGAGTCATCAGTCCATAGACTGGTTCGATGCAGATCTCCATGCCACCCTATCCTGTGCTAACCTTTTCATTTCTACGTAACTATTGCATCCTACGTCCACTCTAATCTGCTTGCCATATTCATACCTCGGTTTACACCTACCGTTCTTACCACCTACACTTCCTTCAAAAACCAACTGAACAAGTCCTAGGTGTCTTAAGATGTGTCCTATCATTCTATCTCTTCTTCTCGTCAAATTTAGCCAAATCGATCTCCTCTCACCAATTCGATTCAGTATCTCCTCATTCGTGATTCGATCTATCCATCTCACCTTCAGCATTCTTCTGTAACACCACATTTCAAAAGCTTCTATTCTCTTTCTTTCTGAGCTAGTTATCGTCCATGAAATATCATTTTAAAATGTTGTATAATTACCTATGTGTAGGCTTGTTCATAATTCGTTCTGTATTCACCAAAGTTACCCAATTTCATCGCAATATTCCAGGATAGTGCCCGTTCTTTCTGATTCTATCCCCTGTGGGGGCGGTAGAATAACACCCTCGGTATTCCCTACCTGTCGTAAGAGCTGACTAAAAGGGTCTCCAGCTGCTCGTTACTTGGGAGCGTGGATTGGCGACCACGGGGCCCTCAATCAATCAACCAATCAATCAATCAATCAATCAATCAATCAATCAATCAATCAATCAAGCAAGCAAGCAAGCAAGCAAGCAATCAATCAATCAATCAATCAAGCAATCAATCAAGCAATCAATCAATCAATCAATCAATCAATCAATCAATCAATCAATCAATCAATCAATCAATCAATCAATCAATACTGATCTGCATTTAGGGCAGTTGCCCAGGTGGCAGATTCCCTATACGTTGTATTCCTAGCCTTTTCTTAAATCATTGCAAAGAAACTGGATATTTATTGAACATCTCTCTTGGTAAGTTATTCCAATCCCTAACTCCCCTTTCTATAAACGAATATTTGCCTAAATTTGTCCTCCTAAATTCCAGCTTTATCTTCATATTTTGATCTTTCCTACTTTTAAAGACACCACTTAAATTTATTTTTCTACTAATGACATTCCAACACACGTTTAAAATAGAATTATAATGTTTTTGTGAGATTTATGCCCACGACACACAAACGGCTTTATGTTCGTCTCTAGACTGTCCACTCCATGCTACGCACTTTCAGTTACGTGAACGAATAGTACCGCGAAATTTCATTGTAATTTTTGTCTTAAATAGAGGATGCTAATTGCATTCATGGAAATCAACATTAAAATTAGCGGTAAATTAATAAATATCATTATTACTAGAGAAATACACATACTTCCAACCTTGCTCCAAACCCTCTCTCTGTATAGCTATTTCGCTGTATAATAGACACGACAGTCTTCTGTGGTATTCCGCTTCATTGTGCCGTCTGTTGTTTCCATTGTGAGGTCCATTGTGAGGACGAATGGGAGTGCTATTCGAAATTAGAACTGAGTATGATATTCATCTTAATGTCGATATGGAACTCTAAATATCGCGTCTCAGCGACTGCCAACATTCTTAATATCACCAGGCATTGTGTGGTCCACTTCATCCTGAAGTCTTTTGGTTCTTTCTCAAGGTCCAGAGCTGGCACCGACGAATGGGAGTGCTTTGTCTGTGAATTATCAATATCTTTGTCAAACATGACTACCGCGGGCATTTCAAGCGGGAAGGTAGAGGTCAAATATATATCGTAAGTAACACCAAAGTGATTTTTGATAAAAGAAAAATAGCATGATCCTTGGATCAATAATTAATAAGTGAGTTATCACCGATGAATGGGAGTGCTATGTCTGTGAGTTCTCAATATCTTTGCCCATCATGATTAGCGCGGGCAGTTCAAGCGAGAAAATAGATGTGAAACGTATATCGTAACACAAAAATGGTTTATGTAGGAAGAAAATTAGCATGATCCCTGAACCAAAACTTATATTAATTAATGTGCTATGGGCACAAGTCAACAGCTCACCCCACCATATAACATCATACATAGCAAAGCAAATCAAAGCAAAGCAGTTAAGTGAACAAAGATTTCACACACAAAAGTGTTACATGGAGAAAAAGGATACTGAACCGCTATGACATAGTCGTAGTAGAATTCTTAGCAAAGTGTGTGTCTGTGCCTGTGTGTGTGTGTGTGTGTGTGTGTGTGTGTGTGTGTGTGTGTGTGTGTGTGTGGGTGTGTGTGGGTGTGTGTGTGTGTGTGTGTGTGTGTGTGTGTGTGTGTGTGTGTGTGTGTGTGTGTGTGTGTGTGTGTGTGTGTGTGTCTACAGTAGTAATGATGAAAACCTACAACCTGTTTACCAGTTGGTGACCGGGTCAGGGATGGAATAAATGAAGCCCGCATTTTGCGGCGAGGATAGGAACTGTGCCGGCTGCCGAGGCCTGTCGTACTCCTCTGGGGCAATGATTAATCACTGATAGATGAAATGATATTATATTGTAGAATGTTGCCGGAATGAAAGATGACCGGGAAAACCCGAGTACCCAGAGAAAAACCTATCTCGCCACCGCTTTGTCCAATGTTTTTGTAGTAATAATGGTATTAATTAATGTATTACTAATTTTACTATTCACTTGCTTAAAAACAATTATTATTTTCAATTTAGGACAAAAATTGTAATGAAATTTCACGAAGCCCGTCCTGTGTGTGGTATAGTACAGCGAACAGGCTAGCTTCCTGGCCTAGTGACTACTCCAGACGCTAGCGTAATGAAATGCTAGGGGGTTTACGTCGCACAGACACAGATAGGTCTTATGTCGACGATGGGAGAGGAAAGGCCTAGGAGTTGGAAGGAAGCGGCCGTGGCCTTAATTAAGGTACAGCCCCAGCATTTGCCTGGTGTGAAAATGGGAAACCACGGAAAACCATCTTCAGGGCTGTCGATAGTGGGATTCGAACCTACTATCTCCCGGATGCAAGCTCACTGCCGCGCGCCTCTACGCGCACGGCCAACTCGCCCGGTCGTAATGAAATGAAATGACGTATGGCTTTTAGTGTCCGAGGACATGTTCGGTTGGCCAGGTGCAGGTCTTTTGATTTGACACCCGTAGGCGACCTGCGCGTCCTGATGAATGATGAAAACGACACATACACCCACCCCCGTGCCAGTGAAATTAACCAATGATGGTTAAAATTACCGACCCTGCGACAAAAGGCCAGCACTCTAATCATTTAGCCATAGAGCTGGACACTAGCGTAATGGGAACCAGCCTTTATGGGGAAACAACAGGACTAGGCCAGGGAAGGAAGCGACCGTGGTCCTAACTCGGTGCAGCCCCAGAAATTTCCCGGTGTGCAAATGGGAGAGTAAGGAAAGCAATCTTCAGGACTGCCCATAGTGATTCGAACCACGTAGCCAACTCGCTGTGTGTGGAAGATGTTAGAGATGATTGGCTCCGCGTCGAATTGTGCAGCAATTTGAGTTCCTTAGCCTTGAAACGCTATATCAAGTTCATGTGTTAAGCAGCAGCCGCTGACTTTCTTCCTCGAGGCGGTACGGTGGTTTACTGGCACACATGTCGCCTTTCAAAGGGCAGAGGGCGAGCCGGCCCAGTTACGAGTGAGGACGCTATGGGCTCTAACCTAAAAAAGAAGGATTCTCTCTCCCACAAGGAGAATCCTCCTCACTTTCATATGGAACATATGATTTGGTCCGCAAAATATAATCCTTTTAAACTTGAAGTAGGTCATCGTCATCATTTCAGTGTGTCCGACTGTGTTGTTCAGTGGTCTTAGACATATTCTCAGCAGTGATTATCGTATAAATCTACATTTCTCCATTTCGTCTCAGGCAGAAGAATTGTCGCTCTTTGTAGCAGGCCTTAGATATATATATTTGCTAGTTGCTTTACGTCGCACCGACACAGATAAGTCTTATGGCGACGATGGGACAGGGAAGGGCTAGGAGTAGCAAGGAAGCGGCCGTGGCCTGAATTAAGGTACAGCCCCAGCAGTTGCCTGGTGTGAAAATGGGAAACCACGGAAAACCATTTTCAGGGCTGCCGACAATGGGGTTCGAACCTACTATCTCCCGAATACTGGATACTGGCCGCACTTAAGCGACTGCAGCTATCGAGCTCGGTGGCTTAGATTATACGTAAAAACCTAGGCTTACGCGAATGAGATCAATGAATTCTGCAGAATCATTTAATATAATCACATACCGTATTTAAAACTGGTATTCACACATTTTTTGACATAAATATGTCTTATGGCTGGAGATCATCCGAAAATTTCTGCAACCTAATGCGACAAAATGTGTGACGGAAGTTTAACCATAGCAACCGTGCAGGCAGTGATGTAAGGTATGGATGGATGGTCAGACAATGTTACCTAGCAACCGTGCAGGCTATTTCTGATGGTTGGTTTCCTTCTGAAATTAAGAACCGTTGATGGGTGGCATGAACGAGAAATATATTTATGATCATTTGGGTTTCGCAGACGGAAGTGCTTTTTTTATTCAATTTGATTTACGTAGCATCGACACAGATAGGTATTATGGCGACGAAATTAAGTATCAATTATTTTTCAAGTGATGCCGACGGAATGATGGTAATAATAATTTCGAGTGGCTATTTCTAGCCGAGTGCAGCCCTTGTAAGGCAGACCCTCCGATGAGGGTGGGCGGCATCTGCCATGTGTAGGTAACTGCGTGTTATTGTGGTGGAGGATAGTGTTATGTGTGGTGTGTGAGTTGCAGGGATGTTGGGAACAGCACAAACACCCAGCCCCCGGGCCAATGGAATTAACCAATGAAGGTTAAAATCCCCGACCCGGCCGGGAATCGAACCCGGGACCCTCTGAACCGAAGGCCAGTACGCTGACCATTCAGCCAACGAGTCGGATGGAATGATGGTGTTAAGTATGTTTGGTAGGTTAGTGCGAAGAAGAACACATTTTAAAATATTATTAAAATAAACAATCATCAATAATTATTTTCCTTATGCTTAAGCAACAAATGTACAGAAGCTGAAACAAGTTCATAATTATTACTATTGAACTAAACGAGGCTGCAGAGCAAGTTATAAATAGAAGATCATCATCATCATCAACATCATCTGTTTACCCTCCAGGTTCGGCTTTTCCCTCGGACTCAGCGAGGGATCCCACCTCTACCGCCTCAAGGGCAGTGTCCTGGAGCTCCAGACTCTTGGTCTGGGGATACAACTGGGGAGAATGACCAGTACCTCGCCCAGGCGGCCTCACCTGCTATGCTGAACAGGGGCCTTGTGGAGGGATGGGAAGATTGGAAGGGATAGACAAGGAAGAAGGAAGGAAGCGGCCGTGGCCTTAAGTTAGGTACCATCCCGGCATTCGCCTGGAGGAGAAGTGGGAAACCACGGAAAACCACTTCGAGGATGGCTGAGGTGGGAATCGAACCCACCTCTACTCAGTTGACCTCCCGAGGCTGAGTGGACCCCGTTCCAGCCCTCCTACCACTTTTCAAATTTTCGTGACAGAGCCGGGAATCGAACCCGGACCTCCGGGGGTGGCAGCTAATCACGCTAACCACTACACCACAGAGGCGGAATAAATAGAAGATAGTGGATACATTTAGTTAATTCACAGAGACTTGCGGATTAAACTCTTAAAATCATAGCAGTCTACAACGAAGAAGAATGTATGTATTTATATTATTATTATTATTATTAGTAGTAGTAGTAGTAGTAGTACGCTTTACCGTGGATTGCAGAGGTGTAAGAAGGTGCGGGCTATAGTGCGTGAACTGAGAAAAGATGAAAGCGTAATTTAAAACAGGAACATTTGAAATATTTCTTCCCTTTGTTTTTTTCTGAGTTTGTAGTTTGCTAAATAATCTGAATGAACAAGAACAAATAACAGTTAAATGGAGAATCGATGACCTCGTTAGCTCTGATCACAACAATGACCTACAGTCAAAATTTAGTTACAATTGAGAAGGTTTTCGACACAATGGCTTACAAATAAGCATGGTAAAAGCTCTAAAGGTACATTATTTCAAAGAGTATAATTGCTCCACTCAGTTACACCTTAGGAGACTGAGCTCCAAAATATGTTACAGTCCATCCTCTCAAAGGCATAAGCTTCTTATCCAAATTTTACATTAGATCACTTTGAAAACAGTGTTGACTGTCATTTCTGCTCGACAGTCTGATCCACAATTGTCTATAAATAATTGAAAGTAAACAAGGCAATGAGCACTCATACTAAGTGGCCTATATGTACAGAACGAGAAAGGTTTAAGAAATTCGGCCATGAACAAAATGCTAGGAGACAAAGCACTTGCACTCCTTTGGACATACACTCTCAAAAACGGCTAAAACCCTACATGGGTTTATGTCCTGAAGTTACAGAGGCTAAGCCTATATTGCAGAGCTTGACTAGATGGCGAAATATATTAAATTCCAAACATGTTTCGAATAAATTTAGAGTTTTAGAAGATCATAGTCACCCCCATACCAAGCTGAATGGGAATTAAAAAAGGTTGAGCACTCGTGATTCCCTAAGTTACATATTTCCCAGCAGGGATTTGAATGGAGTCCTTAGACTTGCCTGAAAATTTACACTTAAAAGGTGATGTTAAACTTTAGAAATTTACATTAACCTCCAGGCGCTCGCGCATGCGGCATTCGGATCACACATTTTACATTTTTGATACTGCTCCTTCGCGGCAGTAGGCAGAACAATGAGAGCTACCGCTAATCCTCAACCATGATTTGAGCCATCTGATCGCGCAATTGGCGAATCTCTGTCTTTTCAGCGTTCATTGTGAAAATGAGTGATCTCATGGGTGGACGCTAAGTGCCGTACGAAAGCCGCTGCGCGAGAGCAATTGTTCTACAAACCGCAGTGCGATTGACATTGTAATTATATATATTTTACTTTCTAATTATTTTTCCTCTGTGCTTTTTTTTATCAGTTTGCTGTTTGGAAGAAAAGTATATTTTTAGTAGGTCATAGAGAGCGAAGGGTTTAAAAATAGCATTGGTCCATCTTTACAGGGAACTATTATCAAAACCTGATGCAATATTTTGGACTGTCCATGAGTTGTCAGATGAAGAGAGGGATGCGGAAATATTGGACGATCCTCTATACATGATTTTGATTTCTGTCAAGAAAGGCATTCGTGCTAATAGCCTAGATTATTTAGGCTCTGATGGGTCCGGCAGTATGACGATTCTTCGTGCTAATTTCAGCATTGTGACCACGGATAACTACTTAGCAGCTATCCCTTGGCCGAACACCTGTTGGTAAACGGGCTGACTTCCTTGGGAACCTTGAAGAAAACTGAAAAAGGAGATACCGAATTCCTCCAGGACAAATCGCGTGAAGTTGAGTCGAGTATTTATTTGGCTTCCAGTTTAGAGTCTTTCCTCACCAAGAAGAAGAAGGCTGTGTTTTTACTATCTTCATTGGATGATACTAAGCAGATGGACCATGACACAAACAAACCCTTGCAGATCCCTGTCTAAAATTCAACAAAGGGAGGTGTTGACACTGCTGACTTGCTTTGTTCAACAACGAAAAGTAATACCGAGGAAGAATCGTATTTCTTGTTTCTTCTATGACATTGTATTTTTCCATTGTTTTAATATAGGAATGAGACGTCTCACGGGAGTGTTGATGTTACTTTGTTGCAAATTGTTTATATTTCAACAGGTTCCTTGTAAAGCTGAGTCAGGTTTATATTTTTCATGTTTGAATTACTTATTCCGTTGGGTTTTTTTTTCTAGTTCAATAGTTAATTAAACATACTTTCATATCTGCCTGAGATGTGCCTTTTTCCATTTTTCCAATTTACACCGTAATAAAATGTTTTAACACGAAAAAAAGCCAACTTTTCTTATGTGGTCCAATTGCCGCAGCGTGAGCGCTTTCGGGACTTTCATAGGTGAGAGCGCCTGGAGGTTAAGAAATAATTTTGAAACCTTCCCCTCAAGTTGACTTTCTGGAGCTATCGCATATTTAAAAGATGTCTGCCATTACCTTGAGCTGGTGGGCCTTTCGACGATGGGCAAGGTTTCCTCCTGCCTCCACTAACACCATATGCGCTCTAAACTGGAATGATGAAGAAGACAAGATGGCTCAAAAGCGCCCAGCTTAAATAGCAGAGGGGAAAGTTCCAGAACTCTCTAGGCGGATGGTCCGTAAACACCCCCAATTTTGATTGGCTACTTAAAATATTTACACATATTTCTGATTGATTGATCGTTTCACGAAGAAGGAAGGTATGATAGCGCTGACAACTTCAGCACATAAATAAACAATTTACAAACACGTAAGGTTTACCAACTTAAACACTAGCAAATTCCTTTAGAAATTAATTGTCCGTCCTCCCACCAGAGAGGGCACATAAGTCGACAGTAGAGACATCTAAAGATTAAAGATCCAAACTTCTTCCAGTACCTAGTTTCAGATTGATATCACAGATGGCCTTCTAGAAGGCGCGCAGTTCAACTGAACGGAGTAGGTGTACCTCCGGTAAAATTAAATTATTATTATTATTACTATTATTATTATTATTATTATTATTATTATTATTATTATTATTATTATTATATTCATGTTGCCATTTCCCGATGAATACAATATATTTCTACATGTGCTTCAGAAGAAATCAGCATAATACTTTTCTTGAAGTATCACCCTTCTAGAACACTGTTTCACTCCAAAATACCTAGGAGTCACGCTGTACCGCTCTGTAACCTTCAGAATACACTGCCGAAACATCAAGCACAAGATCAGCACTGGAAACAACATTTTGAGGAAACTAAGAGGCTGCTGTCTGTTGTTCTGCTGTGGATCATGCGTATAAATCATCCGATGTCAGAACTGCATACTCAGTTCATAGTTAAGCTTGCTGGTTGAACATAGTGCTTAAAGCCAACTCCTGAGGATAAAGTTTACTTTTTTGCTGGAACTTAATCTCAAGTGTTCGTCGTGAAGTTGAAGTTGAAGTTGATCGCGAATGACTTAAGCGGAGACGTAGGCAGAAAACATCACATTCCTTTTATTGGTTTTCTTGCAGTTACATATCTAGTAGAATCTAGTAGTTATACATTAAAATTCAAACTACAAGTAGCATTTTATAATTAAGTGTGCGAAGCCAGTCACTTAGCCTTCGTGGCAATGGAAGATGTCCTTGTACGCAATTGTGTTAGTGAAACTTCTAGCACTGATTTAAAGAAGGGCACATATTATTTCCTTGTCCATCAGAGCAGCAGAGGATGCTAATGAAGAAGAATAGTAGCCTACACTTTATTACGGTTTTAGGAGAGGCATTGTTTTGAAACATAATTATGATTCCCTTGATTTTGTGAATTTGTGAATTTCACATTTTTCGTTATTTAGGTATAAGTACTTCAAGAACTGCTTGATGGAATTTCATAAAATTGAGAACACAAGTCATGGAATTAATATAAAGTATGAAGTGGAGTAGTCTTTTAATGATATGAATACGAACAATTTGATAAAAATATTCAAAAGTCCGCCTTTGTGGTGTAATGGTTAGTGTGATTACCTGCCACCCCGGAAGGCCGATTGTAATCCTGGCTCTGCCACAAAATTTGGAAAGTGGTTCGAGGACTGGATGTCAACCAAGTATAGGGAGCTTCGATTCCCACCTTAGCCATCCTCGAAGTGGTTTTCCGTGGTTTCCCACTTCTTCTCCAGGCAAATGCCGGTATGGTACATAACCTAAGGCTACAACCGCTTCTTTCCCTCTTCATTGCCTATACTTTTCAATCTTCCAACCACCCACAAGGACCCTGTTCAGCATAGCAGATGAGGTAGCTTGGGAGAAGTACTGGTCCTCCTACCCAGTCGTATCCCAGACCCAAAATCTCACGCTCCTGGACATCGTCCTTGAGGTGATAGGGGCGAGATACTTCGCTGAGTCCGGGGGGAAAACCCAACCGCGGAAGTAAAACGGATAATTAAATGAAAATATTGAAAATAAATTATAACAAATTACCATCAACTGCAAACAACTTACAGATTATTTTAAAAAAAACATTTAGGAAAGAGTTACTACACTTAAAAGCCTTAGCACGTATTTAGATTGTTAATATAATTGAAATGTTAAATTTGATGCCATAACTTACTCAAAATGTGTCCAAAAAGTTATTAATACTTCAATAACTTAACGCCTTTATAGTACACTGACTACTTTTACGGTTTTCGGAGACGCCGAGGTGCCGGAATTTAGTTCTGCAGGAGTTCTTTACGTTCCAGTAATATACCGACATGAGTCTGATGTATTAGAGCACCTTCAAATACCACCGGACTGAGCCATGATCGAACCTGCCAAGTTGGGGTCAGAAGTTCCGTGCTTCAACCGTCTGAGCCACTCAGCCCGTCACTTCAATAACTTAAAATAGAATTGCCACAGTGTGCCTCAAAGAATCACAGCAACTTTTTAGGTCATTTTAAATTAGTGTTCGAATTTATATTTAAATTTGTTGCAAATTGTGGAGGATATGTGTAATCAAACGTATGACTGGTAAATCTTCCTACCTCTCCCCTTACGACTGAGCTCAACCTTTATATGGCTGTCTGAGTCCAGGATGAAATATAGGAGCAGTCTCTTCCAAACATCAACAAATCCCTTAGTTGGAAAATCTCCACATATAGGTTTTTCTAAGCATCAGAATTGAATGGAACCGAGCGAACAAGTGGCAGCACTCAAGAACGTGGACTATGATGTGTGGAGGTCACTCAACCACCTACGAACTGGAGTCAGAAGGTCTAAGCTGCCACTTATACGGTGGGGTTTCACCGAAGATAGCAGGTGTCCTCCTTGTCCGTACTAGTGTTCAGAGCCAGTACGAAAAGTGGCTCGCCTTTGAACACAGAACATCTCATTGCCAGTTTGGTCAAAAGGATATTTCATCGCAATTTTTTTAAGATCTACATACATGTAAATAATACTCTATGCACTGAACGATTGGCTACGCAATTTGGGTCACGGAGCTGTCCGTTTGCATTCTGGAGGCAGTGGGTTCTGTCGGTAGCTCTCAAGATGGATTTCGTGTTTTCCTATTTTCACGCCAGACAAATGCTGGGGTTGTACCATAATTAAGGCCACGGTGGCTTCCTTCCCACTCCTAGCCGTTTCCTGTCCCATCGTTGCCATAAGACCTATCTGTGTCGGTGAGACGTAAAACAAATACTTACAGTATTTATCGTATGGCTTTTAGTGCCGAGAGTGTTCGAAGACATGCTCGACTAGCCTGGTGGCAGGTCTTTTGATTTGACGTCCATGGGCCACGTACTGGTGGATTTGGGATAATGGTAATGATAATGAGATACGGAGAGGGTAAATGAAATATTGTATGGCTTTTAGTGCCGGGATATCCCACAACGGGTTCGGCTCACCAGGTGCGGTCGTTCTATTTGACACCCGTAAGCGACCTGCGCGTCATGATGAGGATGAAATGATGATGAAGACAATGCATACACCCAGCCCCCGTGCCATTGGAATTAACCAATTAAGGCTAAAATCCCCGACCCGGCCGGGAATCGAACCCGGGACCCTCTGAACCGAAGGTCAGTACGCTGACCGTTCAGCCAACGAGTCGGACTACGGAGAGGGTGAAACCCGGTATCAGCACGTAGGCTACTCTTGTCGAATAACACCAAGTGGTCTGCTCAAAGTTATACTGTATGTCCCCAACCAACGGCTGAATCACACTGATAAGCGTCTTACGTCCTCACTCCATATGTAAACTGCGGAGAAGTTTGGAATAGAATCCTGACTTTTGGCACGCACTCTAGTGATTATAAGTTGTATACTACCACCTCCCGTACCCTGGCGGCCAACATTCTGATAGTGAAAATACTTTTGATCAAGGGGGCTCCGACTGACTAAACGCGGTGTCAGACTGCAGTATACAGACTTGATTCCTTAACAATCAAGGGAACCAGGCGGACTTAAGCGAATACTGTAATAGTAGCAAATAATTTTATTTCGCGTGTACTTTTACGAATATTGTAGTGGTAGATAACTGACCCGAGTAAACAGCTAATAGTTATTTAGGCAACAGCCACGGAAAGGGATCTTGTGGATTACGAGTGACATGTTAAAGGGAATTACGAAACGAGTAACGTAAACTTATCACTTTAGTGACTTTTGCATACAGTATTTTATGTCGTACTCTGGTGAATTTGTCCGCTTTCGTGGTGTGGTTAGGGTGATTACCTGCCACCGCCGGAAACCCAGTTTCGATCCCCGGCTTGCCACGAAATTTGAAAAGTCGTACGAGGGCTGCAACGAGGTCCACCGAGCCTCGGGAGGTCAACTGAGTACAGGGAGGTTCGATTCCCACCTCAGCCATCCATTCCCACTTCTCCCCAAGGCAAATGCTGGGATGGTTCCTAACTTAAGGCCGCGGCTACTTCCTTCTCTCTTCCTTGTCTATCCCTTCCGATCTTCCCATCCGCCCAATCGGCCTCTGTTTAGCATAGCACGTGAGGCCGCCTGGTTGGGGTTCCGGTCCTCCTTCCCAGTTTTATCCCTAGACCAAAAGTCTCACACTCCTGGTCACTGCCCTTGAGGCGGCGGAGGTGGGATACCTCGCTGAGCCCGAGGGAAAAGCCAACCCTGGAGGTTAAACGAATTAAGAAGGAAATAAAGACTACGCTGAACTTATCTTAAATTAAGTCAATATAATTATTAGTCCGCCTCTGTGGTGTAGTGGTTAGTGGTTAGTGTGATTAGCTGCCACCCTGGAGGCGTGGGTTCGATTCCTGGTTCTGCCACGAAATTTGAAAAGTGCAATGTCTCACGCTCCAGGACACTGCCCTTGAGACGGTAGAGGTGGGATACCTCGCTGAGCCCGAGGGAAAAGCCAACCCTGGAGAGAACACAGATTGAGAAGAAGGACAAGAAGAAGATAATTATCAACATACAGAATTTGATTCATCACGACGCAAATCGTCCATGTTTGATCCATGAACTGACCTTTCGTTTTAGTTCGTGTCTTCTTAATGAAGATATAAGAGGTGTGTGCATGTAGTTATGTTGTAATAACATTTAAATATTAATGTTATTTGAAGCAGCGAACAGTCTACTAAGCTACCAGAGTCATAGATATGGTAAATATGATCCTCTGTGCTAGTTAAATGAAGTTAATACGAACCTAATTATATACTGTGATATGTGCGGTATTTATCTATTAGAAGTGAATTCACAAATACAGGACAGTAGTCAGAATTTAACGGTTGCAGATCACTGCAGCTGTGAAGGCAGTGACGCATTCGATTTGTGTGTAGATGAGTACGGAACCATCCGCCTCCGTAGTGTAAAGGTTAGTGCTCTCAGCTGCCGTCCTCGGGGAGCCCGGGTTCGATTCCCAGTACTGTAAGACATTTAAAATGGCAGGAGGGCTGGTATGTGATTCAAATGGTACACGCAGCTGACCTTAATTGGGGGTGAGCCTGAAAAGAGCTGCACCACCTCCGCATGAGGACACAAGTTTACATTCAGTACGGAACTACAATCAGGCGGAGAAACAGTTTACCAAGATTAAATGTGGTGTTCTTTGCATCATGACCTCTCTGACTATTCGTGTTTAGTTACTGTGAAGCGGAGTTCAACCAACCAGAGGAGATTTCTAATAAAGCAATTGAAGTACAGTAGAGTGTCGGGTTCGATTCTCGGGCAGGTCAGGAATTTTTAACTGTATCTGAGGGCTGCTTCGAGGTCTACTCAGCCTACGTGATTAGAATTGACGAGTTATCTGACGGTGAGATACAGGCCGCGATCTAGAAAGCCAAGAATAACGGCCAAGAGGATCCGTCCTGCTGACCACACGATATCTCGTAATCTGAAGGCCTTCGAGCTGAGCAGCGGTCGCTTGGTAGGCCATGGCCCATCAGGGCTGTTGCGCCAAGGGGTTGGTTGGTTTAGAGTGTAATTTTCCGTCCTCTTTTGAGTAATGTACCTACCCTAGTTCTCTGAGTTCTCTTTCCTAGAAATATTGCCACCCATTCAGTCACTCTTTGGTCTGGTCATCTCAGTTATCTCCCATGATCTACTTTATCAAAATTCTTGGCTAAGTCAACAGCGATACAGTCCACTTGACCTCCTGAATCTGAATTTACCGGGCGAGTCGGCCGTGCGGTTAGGAGCACCCACCTGTGAGCTCACATCCGGGAGTTAGTGGGTTCGAACCCAACTGTCGGCAGCCCTGAAGATGGTTTTCCATGGTTTCCCATTTTCACACCAGGCAAATGCTGGGACACTGTAGATTAATTAAGGCCATGGCCGCTTCCTTCCCATTCCTAGGCCTTTCCTGTCCCATCGTCGCCATGTGCCGGTGTGAAGTAAAGCAACTAGCAAAAATAATTGATCTGAATTATCTGATAGGCCTATATCTTCTCCTATTAGTGACGCGTTGTGTATTCTTAATCTGATTACCCTCCAGGGTTGGTGTTTCCCTCGGACTCAGCGAGGGATCCCACCTCTACCCCCTCAAGGGCAGTGTCCTGGAGCGTGAGACTTTTGGCGGGGAATACACCTAGGGAGTAGGACCAGTACCTCGTCCAGGCTGCCTCACCTGCTATGCTAAAAAGGGGCCTTGTGGGGGGGGATGGGAAGGTTAGAAGGGATAGACAAGGAAGAGGGAAGGAATCGGCCGTGGCATTTGCCTGGAGGAGAAGTGGGAAACCAAGGAAAACCACTTCCAGGGTGGCTGGGAATTGAACCCACCTCTACTCAGTTGACCTTCCGAGGCTGAGTGGACCCCGTTCCAGTCCTCGTACCACTTTTCAAATTTCGTGGCAGAGCCGGGTATCGAACGCGGGCCTTCGGGGGTGGCAGCTAATCACGCTAACCACTACACCACAGAGGCGACTTTGTCCTGACGGAGTATTAATAAAGCAATAACGTCAAGGCTTAATCCCTTGGTGCATGTCTCTTGAGATAAGTAAGAGGTCCTATAAATAGGAGTAAGTAAAGGCGGATATTGAAATATTATAAATAATAAACAACAATAATAATAATAATAATTAAGAACTTTCATTTACAAATTTGTGCTCTTTCAATATTATATGGAACGTTTTATGCGCACGTTATTCCCACGAAAATTGTGTTTAAGAGAACATCAGCGCCCCTATCGTCTGTTTCTATGTCTTTGTTTAGAAACAGAGACCATTTGGTGTTCCGAACTATTCCCTTCGGGATACGCAAAAAAAAAAAAAAAAAAAAAAATGCTAAGAATTTGGAAAGTCCGGGAAAATTGCATAGGCTTAGATTTCACCCTGTATGAGGAATGACGTAGAGGTAAACGGTTGAATGTCTGTCTGCCCCCACGCTGGTTGGATTTTCAAGCACCACCTCAGAAATATATGCAGGAAACCACAAAAACCGAAGCCGGCACCATAATGGGGGTCTTCAACTCTGTATGAGTGTTTTCCTTTTGCCAGTTTTTCAACATTGTACTGAGACAGGTTTTCTGTGAAGATGGGATAGAATTGGGAACGTAGCGACCGTGGCCTTAATTAAGGTACAACATTTACCTGGTGTACAGTGCGACTCTTTACCTGAACGGTTAACGTTGAGGCCTTCGGTTTAGAGGGTCGCGAGTCCGATTCCCGGCTGTGCTGGGGGTTTTAGGGGCGGCTGATTAATTTTCCTGGCTCGGGGACTGGGTGTTTGTGTTTGTCCAAACACTATCCTCATCATATTCAGACAAGACATTGCACTACCAAACACTACACTAGTGATTACATCCCTCTAAGTAGGTTTGGCGTCAGGAAAGGCACCCGGCAGTTAAACAGGGCCAAATCCACATGTGTGTGACACAGTTCGCACCTGAGACTCCACAGGTGTTTACCGCAGAAGAATGTTCGTGGTTTAAAATGAGAAACATCTGAAAATCATCTACACAGCTGCCGAGGGTGAGGTTCGAACGTGCCATGTCCCGAATGCAAGCTAATAACTAAGCGTCGTTCTGCGCAGCCAACTCGCTCGTTCCTGTGTAGTTTGATGTGACGTCAGGATAATAATTTTGTATCTTAGAAGCCGTCGCATATTCGTTTTTCTTTTAACTTTTACCTACTACAATATGAACGCTAGAACAATAGAGCGAATACCTAGCAATCTGAAGGTGAAGGAACTCCGTTTTATAAAAACCAAACCAAACCCCATGGCACTACAGCCCTTGAAGGGCCTTGGCCTACCAAGCGACCGCTGCTCAGCCTGAAGGCCTGCAGATTACGAGGTGTCGTGTGGTCAGCACGACGAACCCTCTCGGCCGTTATTCTTGGCTTTCTAGACCGGGGCCGCCATCTCACCGTCAGATAGCTCCTCAATTCTAATCACGTAGGCTGAGTGGACCTCGAACCAGCCCTCAGGTCCAGGTAAAAATCCCTGACCTGGCCGGGAATCGAACCCGGGGCCTCCGGGTAAGAGGCAGGCACGCTACCCCTACACCACGGGGCCGGCACTCCGTTTTATACGTAGCGCTAATCGAACAAAGCAGCCCTCGGCTGGCAAATCTTCTCCAATTTTCAAAAATATCCAAGCGCTTTATTTATAACGTCCGGATGTTTAAGGCTAAGTGTAGAAAAAAAACTACTTTTCCTTTTGCGGAAATCAAATGATCATACACATATTATGTCTCCTGGTCATGGCCATCCATCGAGGGTTGCTAATTTAATGTAGCAACCAGCCATAAGACAGCCTGCACGGTTGCTAGAATTACACTTCCGTCACACATTTTGTCACGTCATATTTCACAAATGTTCGGATGCACCCGCCCCCAACCATGAGACATATTTACGATAAATAGTGTAGTTACATTCAAAAGACCGCGCGAGTTGGCCGTGCGGTTAGAGGCGCGTGGCTGTGAGCTTGCATCCGAGAGATAGTGGGTTCGAATCCCATAATCGGCAGCCCTGAAGATGGTTTTCCGTGGTTTCCAATTTTTACACCAGGAAAATGCTGGGGATGTACCTTAATTAAGGCCACGGCTGCTTCCTTCCAACTCCTAGGCCTTTCCTATCCTATCGTCGCCATAAAACCTATCTGTGTCGGTGCGACGTAAAGCCACTAACCAAAAAAATTAAAAAGAACAAAGTCAGTGTCTTTATTTCAGCGGATATTGACAGTCTGGAAAAGTGTCCGACTCGTTGGCTGAATGGTGAGCGTACCGACCATCAGTTCAGAAGGTCCCGGGTCGGGGATTTTAATCGCTTCTGATTAATTCTTGTGGCTCGGGGAGTGGGTCTTTGTGTCCGTCCCAACACACTCCTCTTCATATTCACACAACACAATACACTACCAACCACCACAGCTACACGCAATAGTGATTACATCCCTCCATATAGGGTTGGCGTCAGGAAGGGCATCTGGCCGTAAAACAGGGCCAAATCCACATGTGCGACGCAGTTCGCACCCACGACCCCACAGGTGTGGGAAAAGTGGAAGGAAAAGAAGAAGACTGACAGTCTGGAAATGTACCGTGCTTCGGTTCTGTTACGAGGCCGCTGGTAATATTACTGAAAGTGAAAAGAAAATATCGATATCATCAACGACTCGCGAGTCATTTAAGGTCGACATGTCAGCCAAATAACCCTGCATACATGGTCCATATCTGCTTACCGAGGTTTCGGTTCAAACTGAAGTCAGTTCCGCGTTGCTACGCACGAGTCTTTTCCGTAATTGGAGAGAGGACCTTCTTTTTACCGTTGTAACATTCCTGAACGTTACATTGTCGTGGACGCACCTCTGAGGTGGGAGTCTCTGAGTACTGTAATAGTTTACGGATGATTAAACTAAAGACAGACGCAGATGTATGACCTCGTTCCTGAGCTGACCTCGCATAGCCGCGAGTACCTCTCTAGACCTTGACTGTGACCTGGTGTCCTTCCTGTACAACTTCCACATACATGAATGAGATAAGAATACAAGACTAATTCACTATCAACAACAAAACAAAAAATGTGCATAATGTGGCCTTCGCCTTTGTTTAATTATGATACTGTCTGAACTCAGTCATTAAATCCTTGATTTCTCCCGAAACCCCAACAACCAAGAAGAGAATACATATCAACAGGTCGCTGGTTTCTCAGCAAGATGGCCTAGGTTCGAATCCCGGCCGAAGTCACGAGGGATTTTTGAAATGGAAGGTTGTTTCACTGTGGTCCGGCTATGATTACGATATCAATATTCACAAAAATTACAAGCTTGTTTGCTTACATATTAAGGTGAATGGGTTCACTTCCTTCATGTTTTTTGTGTTCGTGCTTTAACGTCCCATTAATACATCAAAGGTTTTAAGCGACGGAAGGATGGGGAAGGACTAGGGTTATGAAGGTGCCCGCCATGACTTTATCTAAGGTACAACCCCACCATTTGCCTGGTGTGAAAATGGGAAACCACGGGAAACCCTCCTCAGGGCTACCAGCGGAGGAATTCGAACCCACCATCTCCCGAAAGAAAGCTACGCTACCCAACCCGCACGGCCAACTCGCTCAGTCTTTCGCTTCCTAATAATAAAAATATATCTGCACTATAGCTTATGTCATATGGGAACTCTCTTCATGTTGTGGTCGTTTTCATGAAGTAAACACATTTCGTTATATCGTAAATAATATTTAGGGACTGCCTGTCCGAGGCGCTAAAGGCATGCTCTATTCACCCGGAAGGACGAGGGTTCGATTCCCTGTCAGCAAGTAAAATGTATAAGAAACGGGATTTCAACTTCCGGAGGTGCACATGGCCCTGAGGTTCACCCAGCCTACACCAAAAATGAGTACCAGGTTAATTCCGGGGGTCTAAGGCAGCCGCGTAGAGCTAATCACTCTACCCCACGAAGTGCCGAGGTTACGGATAGTAGAAATCATTACCTTCCACCCGTCCAAGGGCCTTCATGGCCTGTATGGATATGACTTCGCTTTGCTTTACAAATAATGCAAATAATTTAATGCAGTGAAATTTTCCGCTGTGGGCAGATAGTTGAGAGGGTTAGCAGCCGCTTGGTTGACAATTCTCGGTAGCCTATGGAGGCCGAAACGCTCTCCATTTGGCACAGATAAAGTCTTTGTTGCTTTTATTTTACAGCCCAATTTTTCAAAAGGTACCGCAAAATATTTGCTCACCTTCCGGGAATGACTGATGCCACCTGCTAGTTTTGTACCAGCCCTCAGATACCGTATATGAGCTGAGTCAACCAAAATGCTCACATCAAACTACTAATAAACGAAGATATTCAGAAAAGGAATGGAAATTCAAGGAGATTAAATCCAAAGTCTGGGATATGCATATGATACAGTCATTTTACCTGAGACTGCAGAAGATGTGAAGAAATTGTTGAAGAGTATGGACAAAGCCTCGGAGAAGGAGTACAAGATCAATCCCCCTGTGGGTGGGAGCTGTACAATAACACCCACGGTATCCCCTGCCAGTCGTAAGGGGCCTCAGGAGCTCTGAACTTTGGAGCGTGGGTTGGCGACCACTGGTCCCTTAGCCGAGTCCTGGCATTGCTTCCACTTACTTTCACCAGGCTCCTCCTATCCGCCCTCCCTTGGTCAACTCCTGTTCTTTTCCGACCCCGATGGTATTAGGTTCCCGAGGCCTAGGGAGTCTTTCATTTTCACGTCCTTCGTGGTCCTTGTCTTCCTTTGGCCGATACCTTCATTTTTCGAAGTGTCGGATCCCTTCCATTATTTCCCTCTGATTAGTGTTATATAGAGGATGGTTGCCTAGTTGTACTTCCTCTTAAAACAATAATCACCACCACCACTCGTACAAGATCAAAACAAAATAATGGTCGAACGAAGTCAAGTGATGCAGGAAGTATTAGATTAGGAAATGAAATCTTAAAGGAAGTAGGTGAACATTTTTGCTTGGTTATGAAAATAACTAACAGTGACAGAAATAACGAGGGCATAAAATGCAGACTAATACAAGCAAGGAAAGACTTTCTTAAGAAAAGGAATTTGCTCACCTCGAACATTGATATATGAATTAGAAAGATGTTT
This sequence comes from Anabrus simplex, assembly GCF_040414725.1. Lineage (NCBI taxonomy): Eukaryota > Metazoa > Arthropoda > Insecta > Orthoptera > Tettigoniidae > Anabrus > Anabrus simplex. The sequence goes on from NC_090271.1 coordinate 245,450,525, forward strand.
CCGAAGACGTTCGTCTGGAGCGTGGCGTTGCATGAAAGTGTAACATGACGATAACTAACTCATAAAGAAAATAGAAGCTTTTGAAATGTGGTATTACAGAAGAATGCTGAAGGCGAGATGGGTAGATCGAATCATAAATGAAGAGACGTTTAATCGATTGGTGAGAGAAGAATGATTTGTTAAAATTTGACCAGAAGAAGAGACAGAATCTTAAGACACTCAGATCTTGTTCAGTTGGTTTTTGAAGGAAGTGTAGGCAGTAAAAACGGCAAGAGTGGACCAAGGTAGCAATGTGACTAACAGATTAGTGTAGATGTAAAATTAGTTAACGTAGAACTGAAAATGTTAGTACAGGATAGAGTGACACGTAGAGCTGCATCAAACCAGTCTATGGACTGATAACAACACATCGAAAGCCTAATTTCACTTTTGATAGTCTTAACAAATACATCATAATAAAACCTGAAGCACTCTTCCAGCGTGTCGTCTTTAATATGTAACTACAGTTTTTCAACACCCGTCATTAGAGTTACAGACACTGCAAATTCAGGGGTGTAATTATTCTCATAATACGACAAGTATCTGCCGAGGAAATGTTTTCAGTTATGTTTTAATCGCCAGCCGTAGGCCACCCTATTTGAATGAATCATAACCACTAACCAAGTGGCGAATGAATGCCCTGCATAGCCTGTTAACATACTCAATCTCTTCTGACAGCTACATGCGTGTAGACGAACTATGGTGGCTTTGTATAATAAATTCAGAACTTTTTATATTGTCGGAGGCAATAGGTAAAGAAAACTGGATAATTAAGTCGTAACAAGTAACGGATATGTGAAGACTTGTAAGGAACACAATTTGTATCCTTGAAGTGTAACGAATGTTAAACAATGTCTTTCAATGTTTTAATATTTTCTTCTTCTTCTTCTCTTTCTTCTTCTCCTTCTTCTTCTTCTTCTTCTTTTCGTCTTGGCCATCTGAGGACCACGTTAATTCGTATCAGATTCGTTTCTTCTGGTCTTTCTCGTTGTCCAATATTCCTTTTTCCATACTTTGCAACCTTCTTCGCTCTTCTGTCCATTATGATATTGTTCTGGGCCTAGTTATGTCCTGAAAACCTGTGCAAGCATGAAACGTTTTATTTACAAATCACTTTATTGTATACCTCTCGTTCCTACGTTCCCATTCCTTTTTGTACCTCTTGGATCCGGCGTTCTTTGGTTCACTTGTTAGCGATAGTGGGTTCGAATCCCAGAGCGCTGAAGATGGTTTTCCGTGGTTTCCCATTTTCACACCAGGCAAATGCTGGTACTGTACCTTAATTAATGCCACGACCGCTTCCTTCCAACTCCTAGCCCTTTCCTATCCCATCGTCGCCATAAGACCTATCTGTGTCAGTGCGACGTAAAGCCACTAGGTTCTCTTGTTCCTTGAGAATCCTTCGTTCCATCTTTTCTAATCTCTTAAGTACTCCTGTTCTTACTAGGTGAAGAGTGTCTGCTGTGTGTAAGGCTTCAGGACGGATCGCTGCCTGGTAAAGTCTTAATTTTGCATTATTTAATATTTTAATTATAAACTGTTATGCCTTTCAGTCTTCAAGCTTCCATTCATTAGTTACGCGTCTTCACAGTCTCCTATTTGAACGATTTTCTCCTTTGTTGCCGTTTTCTTTGCCAATTTCATAGAATTCTCGTAAGGTTCTTTTGATCTTACATTCTAACAATATCATCTGTTCCTCGGTATCTCTCAGTCTTGCATCTACCTCCTTACTCAACATATCGTCGTTGGCCCTTGAAAATCCGCTGTGTGGCATTGTTGTGGCAGAAACACTGACCCGCAGCACACATATCACCGACAGCCGTGACCTGTTTCCAGTCATTCGACCGGGTCAGGAATGGAATGAATGAAGTCGTTATCTAGCGAAGAGGATAGGAACTGTGCCGGCTGGCGAAGCCTGTCGCACCCCTCCCGGGCAGTGATTAATGACTGACGGATGCAATGTTAATGGAGAGTGTTGCTAGAATGAAACATGACAAGGAAAACCAGAGTACCTGGGGAAAAGCTTGTCCCGCCTTCGCTTTGTCCAGTACAAATCTCACACGGAACTCAGCGGTGAGAGGCCGGCGGCCACGGAGGCTCTAGCATATACTATCAAAAGCGAGAATTCTTTGAATATACTAGCACAATATTGAATCTCAAATGAGAGAATCTTACCGGCCAAAGTTGTACGCTGAAATATTTCACATAGTGCTTTTAGCAGATGCAAAGACTATATTTTCTTCATTCTGACTCTGATTATCCCAGCAGTCTCCATTCCTCAATCTATCTAGCATCCATTTCAACCCGGCAGAGGTAGTGGTTTCTTGAACGGCGGAAAAAAATCCAGTCGACACTCCATGTTGTGATCAAGTAAAAGATCTCTGGTGACACATTTGGTGTTCATCCGACAAAATTCATTAAAACTTAGCCATAGATGCCCATGAGAGATTCGGTGTACTCTGTCATCTAGTGGGCCCTGAGTAAAACAGAACTTCGAAATTGACGAGCAGACAACTAGAAGGCGTCAAGTTAAAATATCTGCACACGGTAGCTGAGGTTGTACGATTATTATTATTATTATTATTATTATTATTATTATTATTATTATTATTATTATTATTATTATTATTGTTGTAATTTTACCCAGTAACCACGGTGTACATGTTTCATCTGATGTTGATGCACACAATTCAATATTTCTTTCCATTTTTGCACTTTAATTGTAGTCGATATACATTTTTATATCTTCACTCCACTATTAGCGGAACATCCTGGTAGTTACTTTATTATTTTAAAGAACGTGTTAATTATAACATATAGCTCCTTACTGCTTTCTTGAGTGTCGCATATTTCTGCGTCATACACCGCCCTCGATTTTACTGTACAGTAAAGTCTAGATATCATTCTATACCTCACGGTCAATATCCAGCATCTTCATTTCCGTGTGTCTCGTGCTAAACAGAGCGGCTAACCATTCCACTTCCATTTTTATCTTATAAGACGGCTGATGGTGGAGCTGTTGAGGATCCAACCAGCCTTAGGGCTGAGTACTGAACATACACACACAATCTCCTTTACGTCGCACGGACACAGATAGGTCTTATGGCTACGACGGGATAGAAAAGGGACGGTAGTGGGAAGAAAGCACACGTGGCCTTAATTAAGGTGATGTGAAAATGGCGTACCACGGAAGACCATCTTCAGAGTTGCGACAGTAGGGTGGCCTTACGTTCCGGCATTTGCCTGGAGAAGAAGTGGGAAACCATGGTAAAACACTTCGAGGATGGCTGAGGTGGATATCGAACTCCCCTCTACTCAGTTGATCTTCCGGGATTAGTGGACCCCACTCCAGTCCTCGTACCACTTTTCAAATTGTGTGACACAGTCGGGAATCGAACTCGGGCCTACGGGGTAGGCAGCTAATCTCTACAGTACAGAGGCGGGCTAAGATGGCAGTAGGCTATACTGACAGATATTCAGTCAAGGTCCAGCAAAGCTGATGCAGTGAGCTCAATAGTGTTTTGTAAGAATGAAGTCAGCTCTCAGACGAAAAACTATGTATACATCTGTTTGTTTCCAAACCGACTTTATTGTAAGTGAGTGAAAGGTTGGTGGACTAAGGATACCTTACTCGTAAGTTGGAAGTAACAGACAAGAAATTAGAAAGAATGGTTTCTGTTAAAAATAGGTAGGATCAATGACAGGCGGGTTTTCCAAATGAGAATCTGAGGCTTCAGTGGCGGGATCATGTAACGCGAATTGAGGAGGATAGGTTACGAAAGGAAGTAAGGGAATCAGTCATGGATAGTCAGAGGAGTTCAGGGAGACGAAGGCGACGATAAACCCACTTACGAGACCCTCACAAGATTTTATGTCGAGCCGCAATAATTTGTATTTTTCATTTGCTTTACCAATGCACCGACACTGTTGGCAGCCCTGAACATCGTTTCCTGTGGTTTCCCATTTTCACTCTAGGCAAGTGCTGGGACTGTACGTAAATCAAGGCCACGTTCGATTCCTTACCACTCGTAGCCCTTTCCTGTTTTATCGTTGTGTATGACATTTTATACGATGATGCTGGATTTACAGTAGAATGTTAAAGTAGTATAATTTCTTGTCATATTCCTTTCCACGGAATTGCTTGTTGTACTCCAGTTCTTGCTGGGCAATTATGTTCTGAGTTTACTTTCTTATCAATTGTAGTGTTAAGCTAGTAGTAAGCTCAACCTGTACTATTGTAAGACGTAGTTTTAAATACTGTAAATACACTGACTGACAGTGACAATGCAACACCAAGGAGGAGTGGTTCGAAAGGGATGAAAGTTGGGGAAAAAACAGAGACGGCACGGACGAATAATTGATGTTTATTTCAAACCGATATGCAGGTTACACAATGCGCACGGCATCGACTCAGTAGGATGTAGGACCACCGCGAGCGGCGATGCACGCAGAAACACGTCGAGGTACAGAGTCAATAAGAGTGCGGATGGTGTCCTGAGGGATGGTTCTCCATTCTCTGTCAACCATTTGCCACAGTTGGTCGTCCGTACGAGGCTGGGGCAGAGTTTGCAAACGGCGTCCAATGAGATCCCACACGTGTTCGATTGGTGAGAGATCCGGAGAGTACGCTGGCCACGGAAGCATCTGTACACCTCGTAGAGCCTGTTGGGAGATGCGAGCAGTGTGTGGGCGGGCATTATCCTGCTGAAACAGAGCATTGGGCAGCCCCTGAAGGTACCGGAGTGCCACCGGCCGCAGCACATGCTGCACATGCTGCACGTAGCGGTGGGCATTTAACGTGCCTTGAATACGCACTAGAGGTGACGTGGAATCATACGCAATAGCGCCCCAAACCATGATGCAGCGTTGTCTAGCGGTAGGGCGCTTCACAGTTACTGCCGGATTTGACCTTTCTCCACGCCGACGCCACACTCGTCTGCGGTGACTATCACTGACAGAACAGAAGCGTGACTCATCGGAGAACACGACGTTCCGCCATTCCCTCATCCAAGTCGCTCTAGCCCGGCACCATGCCAGGCGTGCACGTCTATGCTGTGGAGTCAATGGTAGTCTTCTGAGCGGACGCCGGGAGTGCAGGCCTCCTTCAACCAATCGACGGGAAATTGTTCTGGTCGATATTGGAACAGCCAGAGTGACTTGCACATGCTGAAGAATGGCGGTTGACGTGGCGTGCGGGGCTGCCACCGCTTGGCGGCGGATGCGCCGATCCTCGCGTGCTGACGTCACTCGGGCTGCGCCTGGACCCCTCGCACGTGCCACATGTCCCTGCGCCAACCATCTTCGCCACAGGCGCTGCACCGTGGACACATCCCTATGGGTATCGGCTGCGATTTGACGAAGCGACCAACCTGCCCTTCTCAGCCCGATCACCATACCCCTCGTAAAGTCGTCTGTCTGCTGGAAATGCCTCCGTTGACGGCGGCCTGGCATTCTTAGCTATACATGTGTCCTGTGGCACACGACAACACGTTCTACAATGACTGTCGGCTGAGAAATCACGGTACGAAGTGGGCCATTCGCCAACGCCGTGTCCCATTTATCGTTCGCTACGTGCGCAACACAGCGGCGCATTTCACATCATGAGCATACCTCAGTGACGTCAGTCTACCCTGCAATTGGCATAAAGTTCTGACCACTCCTTCTTGGTGTTGCATTTGCTCTGTCAGTCAGTGTACTTCGGTTGTGTGTGAATTTGCATATAATGATGCTGGATTTAGAAAGTTAAACTAGTAGTATTTCTTGTAACATTTTCTTTCCATGGAACTGCTTGTTGTACTCTTGTTGGTTTAGTTGTTGTTGTTGGGTAATTATGTTTTAACCTTACTTTATTATAACATGTAATGTTAAGCTAGTAATAAGCTCAACCTATAGTTTTGTAAGCCATGGTGTTAAGTACTGAAAATAATTAAGTTGTGTATGAAACTGCATGTGATGATGCTGGATTTGGAATTATAAACTAGTAGTACTTCTTGTAATTTTTTTCCATGGAGTTGTTTTAGTACTCGTGTTGTTGTAGTTGTTGGGCAGTTATGTTTCTAACTTTATTTCATTATCACTTGTAGTGTTAAGCTAGTAGTAAATTCAACCTATGTTACTGTAAGCCGTAGTGTTAAGTACTGGAAATACTTAAGTCGTGTGTAAATTTGTATATGATGATCCTGGATTTATAATGTTAAACTAGTAATAGTTCTTGTATAATTTTCTTTGCATGGAATTGCTTGTTGTACTCATGTTGTTTGTTTGTTGTTGTCGGGTAATTATGTTAAATTTACTTTATCATTACACTTCTGTAAGTGACCATTGCCACCGGGATATTTCCAATTCGCAATGTATTTATTATCATTATTATTATTATTATTGTTATTATTATTATTATTACTAATAGAAAAATTAGAAGCCGAGTGGACAGCATCAAAACATTCCAGGAGAAACCACCAAAATGTAGACCCAAACTGGTCATATCTGAGAAAGAAAGGAAGATTACAAGTGAAAAGATGAAGAGGTTCTGGGAGAAGAAGGAAAAGAATTATTATTATTATTATTATTATTATTATTATTATTATTATTTATTATTATTGTTATTATTATTATTATTATTATAAGACCTATTTGTATCGGTGTGACGTAAAGCAAATTGTAAAGAAGGATCTGTTGTTTTAAGAGGAATAATTTATCAATAAGACGAGTTTTAAAGAACTTCGAAGAGGGCGTGGAACCTCGCGACAGTCACGCCACATCTCCATCTCTGCATATTTAACTTTGGCTCACAGACAATTCTGAGACTGTATTCTACAGGCTCCGTCGACAGTGGTGCCTAGTATTAATATACAGTAGTAGACATTTAGAACTGTCAGGATACTTGCATGAAGAAAATCGTTTTGGGAATCTTTATTGATTTTCATATGTAATTTTCCAAGTTGGCAGCAATGATCAGTCCTATTTAGATGACTAGGGAGCAGTTTTACAACTATAATAAAGGTTTTTCTTTTTAGTATTATTCTAGCATTGCGGACAGATAAGCCATTACACAAATAGGATAATATCAAATTTGTATCCTGCCCGGTGGCAGTGGTTACTCGGTTCATGTCTCACTGGTCGAAACAGTTGTGACCATCAAAATGTTGGCCGGCAGAGTAGGTGAGGTATACAATGTCTGATCACTAGATTGTGCGTCAAAAGCTTGGGTTTAATTCCAAACATCTCTGCAGTGTTCAGATGGAATGAGGGAATATATATCGCTGTGAATGGTGATTCGTCCGTCGGATGGGGACGTAAACCTCTGAGCAGGTCCCTTGGTATAATTGGACTGGAGGAGGCTGTGTGTCGACACAGGGTTTCACTCTCTCCCTACCTCATCATCATTGTCACATCGATAATCGCAGGTTGCCCGTGGGTGCGAATTGGGATGACCTGCACCAAGCGAGCCGAACATGTCTTCGGACACTCCTGGCACTAAAAGCCATACGCATAATAAATAAAAAAGAACTGCTTAAAACGTTCAAGAAAATACACATGTGAAAATAAGGATACTTGCAGTCCTGAACTGGATGTGAAAAGCGTCAGGATAGTGATTGTGTAAGGCGAGACTGTTCAGGATCAATCATGACGTCAGGGCACTTCAATGCTGTGATGACTGTTTCTTCTCACTTTAATACTTACCTAAGCCAATTTCTTTCTGTTCTCCTGTGTTTCTACGGCGTCCTGTGAATAATCCTAGTTTTCAATCTGTTGGGATCTTGTGTCCCGTCCATTGTCATTTCAGTCTACCTATTGTCTTCAGGATATCTGTTACATGGTGTCCGTATTACCATCGTCTTGGCATTCTATTCCAAGGCAGGCAGTACAGAGGAAGGCATTGCATGCGCATTCGTTCCCGGTCAGTAACAGTGCAGTATACCGTTTACTTGATTATCTGTGCGCTATCTAGTCCGCGTGTGCAATAGAGTTCGCACCCGCTAGCGAATGAAGAAAATAGTATATACTGTACTAGCGGACTCGTGCTGCTCCACACTCAAGAAGTACGGAAGAGACACTTTACCGTACGTTAATTACTGTCCGCACTACTGTATTACAAATCGTCTATAATATGTTGAACTCCGCTTCAAAGTAACCAACGGATAGTCAGAGGGATCATGGAACACCAAAGTTGGATATCCACAGCCTGTTTCCAGTCATTCGACCGAGTCAGGAATGGATTTTTTTTTTTTTTTTTTGCTACTTGCTTTACGTCGCACCGACACAGAGAGGTCTTATGGCGACGATGGGATAGGAAAGGCCTAGGAGATGGAAGGAAGCAGCCGTGGCCTTAATTAAGGTGCAGCCCAGCATTTGCCTGGGGGTGAAAATGGGAAACAACGGAAAACCATCTTCAGGGCTGCCGACAGTCGGGCTCTAACCCACGATCTCCCGGATGCAAGCTCACAGCCGCGCGCCTCTACGCGCACGGCCAACTCGCCCGGTAGGAATGGAATGAATGAAGCCCCCATCTAGTGGCGAGGATAGGAATTGTGCCAGCTGCCGAAGCCTGTCGCACTCCTCTGGGCCAATGATTAGTGAATGACAGATGAAATGAAATGACAGTGGAGAGTGTTGCTGGAATGAAAGATGATAGAAAAAACCGGACTACGTGGAGAAAACCTGTCCCGCCTCCGCTTTGTCCGGCACAAATCTCACACGGAGTGACCGAGATTTGAACCACGGAACCCAGCGGTGAGAGACCGGCGCGCATTCGGGAGATGGTGGATTCGAATCCCATCATCGGCAGTCCCGAAGATGATTTTCCGTTGTATCTCATTTTCACCCCAGTCAAATTCTGTTTTGTATCTTAACTAAGGCCACGTCCACTTCCTTCCCGTCCTTGCGTTGCCGAAAACCTTCAATGTGCTAGTGTGACATTAAGCAACTAGCAAATACTAATAATAATAATATTATTATTATTAATAATAATAATAATAATAATAATAATAATAATAATACTAATAATAACAACTTTTACCGCGAGTCCGTTTGCTTTAACAAATTTGGAAAATGTATTTCCTTCCTTTCTTAAAAATCAGAGAGAGGAATATAATGACTTAACATGGAACAGTTGAAATATAACTTGGGGATATTTACATTAACAACGAGCGCATCAGCTCCATCAAGGCATTGGACTTAGAAGTCCTTAATCAGGTACAAATTTAATAGGGAGAACTCCCAGCAGTTAAAGAATTCCCAGTCATTAACTTACATTTGAAAAGAACGTAATTGCTCCTGACAGGTACAATGTTATGAAGGAATATAATTGCTCCGAGAAGGTACAATATTATAATAGCCTCAGCTCCAAGGCACAGTAGAGGCTAGCCTCAGTGAAGCAATCGGTTACTATTCACAATCACAATTACACTTCGTAACCCCTAGGGTGACCCCACTTCAGGGTGGTCATGCACAGATTGCCACATGGTGGGCTTATCTATTACAAAGTTACACAATCAGTTTTAGCACTGTTCCTTAAGGGAATCAAACGTAGACACGTTTACCCGAAGAACCATATATAATATAGAAGGCCATAATTAATTTTTATTTTTTTTGCTAGGGGCTTTACGTCGCACCGACACAGATAGGTCTTATGGCGACGAGGGGAGAGGAAAGGCCTAGGAGTTGGAAGGAAGCGGCCGTGGCCTTAATTAAGGTACAGCCCCAGCATTTGCCTGGTGTGAAAATGGAAAACCACGGAAAACCATCTTCAGGGCTGCCGATAGTGGGATTCGAACCTACTATCTCCCGGATGCAAGCTCACAGCCGCGCGCCTCTACGCGTACGGCCAACTCGCCCGGTAGGCCATAATTACCCATACTACAAGGCCTTACGAGTAAATGGCAAAGGTTACACAAAACAGGCCATGAACAAAAGGCAAGGAGGCGAAACACCAGTACTCCTTAACGAAGATTCGGAAAGAAAGAACAACATAAGTGGGCTTAAGACCCCATGGTGCAGAGGCTAACCCCATACCAAAAAGGGTTAATTATAGGAAGATTTAAAAGTCGAGACTAGATTTTCAAAATTTAGAGATTGAAAACTTTAGTCACCCAGCTCAAAAGTTGAAGGGGAGGGATCCGAGGATCACCACTCGTGCTCTCTTATATTAAATGTCCAAAGACTGTGCAGAAGGTCCTATATTTCAGCCCAGAAAGTACACATTGCATATTAGAAAACTCCTGAAACATTCCTCTAGAAATACCCGCCGGCACAATCACATGGCTAGGTAAATTCCACCATTACCTTATAGCGCTGGATCTTTTCAAGCCGGCCGCACCCTGCCTCCTGCTCTCTCTATCCTCCGTCAAGCCGCACTCTCAGTAACTGGAGCAACTCAGACAAGACGGCCCTAAAGTGCCCTCCTTAAATAGTTCCGTAGGGGTAAGTTCCAGATTAAAATATAATACAGAGCACTGATAGGCTAAATTTCCGTACACACCCTCGGGTTCGATAGGCTAGAGAACATAGTTACAGCCATGTGATAAGCAGATTACATTAGAGGAGGAACTAGGTAAGAGTTGACAATTTAGGAACGAAAATATCATCAGAAAAACGTTTACCATCTACGACAACAATTAGTTTGTATTTAGTCCACAAGTTATTATTAATAATACAACTTCCCCCATGAGGAGGCTGCCATAAGGACAAAGTATATCAACTACACAGTATTTTATCCTCTAAGTTTGCTAGTATGCCAGATAGAAATACCCATCACAAGGCTCAGGAATAAGTTTAGAACGAATTTGGAATGTGGCATGATGTATGGTTCTTTAAATGTTAAATAGATGGTTGCGGAGTATGATTATTGAAACTCGTATTGCGACGATAGCGATTTCGTGAAATTGTGGCCTTTGTACTTCCTTTTGGTATGCACCATATGATCCGAAACGTCTGCTGGTAGTTGTAATAATTCTTTAGTTCCACTCTTTAATATTTTATCCGCATCTCATAGAAAAGTTTGAGGGATCTTGTTTAGGGGAGTAAATAAGTGGGTAAATAAGAGTAGGTGATATTGAACTATTTAAAATTGAAAAAAATAGATAGCAGAGCCATCTCACCATCAGAGAAGAACGTTTTAGAAGGTTTTTAATAGTTCGTGTTCACTGACATAGATGGCCATAAAGAAGACGCGCAGTATAAATAGCAGGGGAAGGTGTACCCCTGGTCCAATATTAATAATAATAATAATAATAATAATAATAATAATAATAATAATAATAATAATAATAATAATCGGCATCATTACCATCACCAAATCTCGTATGAGAAAACCCGACACATGGAAGGATGTTCATGATACTGTAACGGTTCAAATCCCGTTACAAGATGATATCTGTATTTTTATTATTTTATCTGTATTATTATTATTATTATTATTATTATTATTATTATTATTATTATTATGTTATCTGTGATATTGTTACTATTATTGTAATTATCAGTTTTATTCAATTCGATTTTGCAATGCCTGTTGCTTGCAAGATTGTACTTAGATGTATGCATATATACGTATGTGTAGAATAACACTCAATACCTGTACAGTGAGAATTGTTGTATATATCAGAGATTGCATGTGACGTTGGTACATTGTGCAAGATTGGTGGCGATTCTGCCAAGTCATTGCCAAGTCATGACTACATCATCGTATTTATTTAGCAATGCGCTCAGAGAGTCGGCCGCCCCGGGCTATTTCACCACTGTATGTAATATCTGTCGCGTAGGTGGGAGTATGTCATTGTATTTTCTGGAGATTACGTAGCTGTGTCAACCAACGTCTATATAAGGTGGATGCATATTGTAGCGTCAGTCATTACTTAAACGGAAGCAGTACAGTGAAGAAGTCTACTAGATCAAGAGGCCTTAGTTGGTCAGTCAACGAGTGTGAACGAGAGATGGTGAAGACTCAGTGAGCCATTAATTACTGGTCATTGAGAGAGTGAGACCAAAAGGTTGGTCCGTCACTTAGTTGAAGACACGGACGCAAGGGCTTACCATGAAGTCAGAGAGGGCAACCCTGGACCTGCCAAGAGGTAATACCATATTGACTTACAAATAAGTCAGATGATATGGAGAAGAAGCAGTCACAAGGATGTATCACCAAGCTAGGCGTGACACATCTACAGTAAACACCAGATCAAAGGAATACGTCGTAATTACACTAAAAGTGTTGAAGGTACAGTCAAGTGAATCAGTGAGGGAAATATTTCGCATAAATTGTTAAATGTCCGTTCAAGAAGAATTCAAATTCATGCCTAGTTTCTTTCAGTTGCAATGTCATAATTTCATATTCTCATCTGTTTTATCGCAACAAGACTCACTATTTTTTGATATATTATTTAAAGAATATATATTGTTCTATCAAACGAATTCATAGTTTTATTTCAATGAAAGTAAAATATCTTAACCTCAAAATTAATGGGGAAACCGAACGCCAATCTCCTTTTCCCAGAAACTATATGGTATGTTGTCAAAAGTAAGCTTATTGCCCCACACCCTAGAGATAGTCAAGAGTCTCATTCTATTATTGCTGCACTGAGTGGCAGCTGGCGCCCTTCAAATAACGTATGTGTAAGTAAGCAGGTGAGTACAAGGTCCGACGAGTGTGTATTTTATTTAATGAATGTTAATTTTTATAATTTCCATTTTAAATGCAGATATTTCATATTTTTCAAGTAAAATGCAGATTTACATATGTTGTAAAGTTAGTCAGACAATTTAGGAAAGTTACAATACTTAGACAAACCACCTCTTGTAACTCAGTTTGGGAAAATCCCTCAGGTAAGTAATTTCAAATACTTACGGGGAATCATCCATCCATTGTGATTAAGTCCTAAAGCAGATAGAGAGAGAATTTCTGAATTCCAGAAAGCCTATAGAATCACATTGAAGAGGTACAGCAGAAATTCAATATCTCGGAACGCTAAATTAAAACACTATATCACTATAAATAAGCGTGAAGCGTGATCACTGGAGGCAGATAATTAACCAAAAATTCAGAAAAATAAGAAAAGAAAATCCTGAGGAAAAATATGCATAAAAGGTGTGTGGGTGAAAGGGGGTGGCCTCCTGAATTATATCAGCATTCTAAGAAAATATCAGACACTATTAGAAAAAGACGTTTGGCATTTGACAATGAAAGACTTACTCTAAAGATATTTCATGATGCCTCCTCGCTAAAAGTCAAGAATAATTGGTAATCGAAATTGAAAGAGACATTCAAAAAATCAGCATAACACGTGAAATTATGTGGGACAGGTCTAGCTTTAAAACGTTGGTGAAAACATTAATTTCGCTGAAAAACTCAAGGTGAGACCCACTACTGCATGTACGGAAGAACGGAAGAAAAATACAGCGAGAGGAGGAAGAGATTCTGATGAAGGAAGAAAGCAAATTCATCAGCTAAATAAGTTCAATCACGCTCATTGGCACAACGTTGTGAAACAAAATGCCACCACCAGAATGCGCAAGACATTGAGTTCGAATCCATTTGGTGTGCAGTTGGTAGTGGTTAATTCTTTTCACTACGCAGTTCCGGTCGCGTGCAGCTGTCTCGTTGTCTGAGGAAGTGTGCAGTTGAAGAAAGTCGCCACCGCTGCTTGTACTCTGGACGAGGGAGTTCCTGCCATTAAGGCACACAATGCCATCACTTTATTGCTCCCAGCCTCATATTTTTGGTATCTCTATGAAGTAGGTCAAGTCCGTGGCCGTGTTCTCATGGCATACTCAGAATACCCACGTGCCTACACGTGGTTCAATATTTAACTACTTGAGATCTTCGGAACTTGAGAGAGGGCGCAGTCCACAAGAATGTAAGTGAGAGAGATAAATCTCCTAGTACTTTAGCCATGAATATTCTTGGCAAGAGATGGATACAAACATTATTCTAACATCCCATACCAGGGAGAATATCGTAAGTATCATTTTTTAAACTACAGTATACAGGAGACACAAAAGACTGTTAACATGACACCGAAACCTCCATGAAAAATAACACCAATGAAACACAAACCTTGTTTTAGTTAAAACTATACCGGGCGAGTTGGCCGTGCGCGTAGAGGCGCGCGGCTGAGAGCTTGCATCCGGGAGATAGTAGGTTCGAATCCCACTATCGGCAGCCCTGAAGATGGTTTTCCGTGGTTTCCCATTTTCACACCAGGCAAATGCTGGGGCTGTACCTTAATTAAGGCCACGGCCGCTTCCTTCCAACTCCTAGGCCTTTCCTATCCCATCGTCGCCATAAGACCTATCTGTGTCGGTGCGACGTAAAGCTCCTAGCAAAAAAAAAAGTTATAACAATTACTCATCATCATCGTTTTCCACCTCCGGGTGTGGTGTACAAGCGCTCGCCACTTCTTCCTGTCAAAGTATAATTTCTGTTCCTTTATGCCCTCCCATTTAACGTTCCCCCCTGCTGCTCTCCGATTTCACTGTGCCTATCTATCAATTCCATGGCCTTCCTACTGGTCTCTCCTCATTCACTTTTCTGTCAAAATAATTCTTTACTGTTCTCTTTCTGTCTATCCTCATAACATGTCCAAACCACTGTGGGCGGCGTCTTTCTAAAAGCCGCAGAAATGGGTATTTTGATGCCAGACTGTTTGCCTTGCTGTTGGCTATTGAAATCATATTCTTGGTATCTCTATGAACTAAGTGAAGCCTGTGGCCGTGGTCTCATGGGATACTCAGACTACCCACGGCTTGTCTTACCTGGTCATTAGGTTCATGATTATGAAGGTATTTAGGGGTTGTAGTAAAGATGTAAAAGAGAGGGCATATAATTCTCTGGTAAGACCACCAACTAGAGTATGGTTCCAGTGTATGTGACCCTCACCAGGATTACTCTATTCGAGAACTGGGAAACATCAAAATAAAAGCAGCCTGATTTGTTCTGGGTGATTTCCGACAGAAGAGTAGCGTTACGAACATGTTGAAAAGATTAGCTTGGGAAGACTTGGGAGAAAGGAGACTAGCTGTTCGACTAAGTGGTATGTTCCGAGCTGTCAGTGGAGAGATGGCGTGGAATGACATTAGTAGACGAATAAGTTTGAGTGGTGGTGTTTTTAAAAGAAAGAAAGATCACAATTTTAATTTAAAGTTGGAATTCAAGAGAAGAAACTGTGGCAAATATTCTTTTATAGGTAGGGGAGTTAGTGATTGGAATAATTTACCTAGGGAGATGTTCAATAAATTAACAAATTCTTTGCAAACGTTTGAGAAAAGCCTAGGAAAACATAGGGAAACTGCCACCTGGGCGACTGCCCTAAATGCAGATCAATATTGATTGATTGACATTGATTTGATTAATTGTTCTGATGAATTTCATTTCTGTTGAGTTGATTTTATTATTAGCCTTGTTATGTAGGGTACATGTTTCGAGTCCATAGGCGAGAATTAGGATGAAGTACGTATATAATATGGTTCATTTTGCTTTTGAGGGTATTTTATCATCTCAGAGTAGATTTTGGACTTGAAAATAAAAGTAAGAAGTATTCTGAGTCGTATGAAGTATTTTTTTGGCGTATTGTGTTATATTTTGAAATGTTTTTCTACTTCCGAGGTATTTGAAGTTAGAAACAGATTGTAGCAGAGTTCCCTCAAGGAAAAGGTTTGAATATGTGCCTTTCCTGTTGATAGTCATTTCAACAGTTTTTATTTTACTGATGTTTTGTCCATATTCTTTATATTTGCCATTTCAAGGGTTTAGTTTCTTCTTTATTTCTGCTTCATCTTATCCCCAAATCAGAACATCATCTGCAAATATTAGATTGTTAGGCTCATTGCAATATTCTTCGATGGAATTTTTGATCCGATCCCTGACAATCATTATTAATTTTACACGTATTTTACAGAGGAAGTTAGCCGTGTTGTTAGGGGTGCACAGCTCTGAGCCGGGAATCGAACCCGGACCTCCGGGGATGGCAGCTAATCACACTAACCACTACTGCACAGAGGCGGGCCATCCGTGATCTACCGTATCACAAGCTGTGGATAGGTCAAATAGTGATTATGTCAATTTGCTTGCTGAAATCCTACAAGTTGAGCCTTACTGCAATAAGCTTTCCTGAACCCGAACTGTCTCTATTAAACCAGTTAGTAATTTGGCAAACGTGTCTAATTCTCTCCCATTGCTTACAAACAACACATGCCATTCTGACTGGCCTGTATTTATCCGCTTTATGATTGTCGCCCTTTGCTTACAAACAACACATGCCATTCTGACTGGCCTGTATTTATCCGCTTTATGATTGTCGCCCTTTCCTTTGTACACTGGGCCGATGTCCTAGATGTTAGGCCATTTTAAACAACAATCAATCCTTGTACACTTGGGCTACTATCGTACCTCTCAATTCATTTGGTATCGGTCATGTAAACAGCAATCAAATAAGTGTTTCATATATGGCACTACATCCAAACCCAATGCTTTTAGTATGTCCCTAGAAATCTTATCAATGATTTCTAGCTTTGAATGTTGTATTTCATTATAAACGTCTTTATTATCATAAGTAAATTTCAGTAATTCAGCAGTATTAGTTGCACCCTCTGCCTGAACATTATCCTAATAACCAACTAACTTTACGTACTGCTGACTGAATACTTCTTCTATATGTCCTCAAATATATATTCGCGTTGTTCATTAATTATCCGTGGAATGTCCTTCCTGGAGCCTGTTTATGTCTTAAAGATCTACTGTATACATATCCTTAACATTGTTCCCTAAAATTCATACGACTGCCAATTTTATTTGCCATTTAACTGATAATTTTCTAGCAAGTTCCTTCAAGCTGTCCTTACTCCCGGAACCATCCGTAATACTACTGCTTTCTAATCTATAGCTCCTTCTTAATCGCTTTATTTCCCTGTTATTATATAAGGGGACCTTACCACCTTTACAGGTACATATCTGTTCTCACACACCTCAACAATTGCTTTAAACCCATCTCATAGGCTGTTCACAATTTTATTTACCAACTTAGTCCGCCTATGTGGTATTGGTTAGTGTGATTAGCTGCCACCCCCGGAGGCCCGGGTTCGATTCCCGGCTCTGCCACGAAATTTGAAAATTGGTACGAGGGCTGGAACGGGGTCCACTCAGCCTCGGGTGGTCGATTCCCATCTCAGCCATCCTGGAAGTGGTTTTCCGTGGTTTCTCACTTCTCCTCCAGGAAATTGGCGGGATGGTACCTAACTTAAGGCTACGGCCACTTCTTTCCCTCTTCCTTGTGTATCCCTTCCAATCATCACATCCCCCACCAAGGCCCCTGTTCAGCATAGCAGGTGAGGCCGCCTGGGCGAGGTACTGGTCATCCTCCCCAGTTGTATTGAACCATCCTGTCCAGTAGGGCACAGTATCCCCCGATCCAATGTCTCCCGCTCCAGGACACTGCTCTTGAGGCGGTAGAGGTGGGATCCCTCGCTGAGTCCGAGGGAAAAGTCAACCCTGGAGGGTAAGCAGATTAAGAAGAAGAAGAAGATTTTGAACTTAACATAATAGCTTTTTAAGAATTCACCCATAATCCTTCTTATCGATCATATGGGTTGCCTAATAGTTCTAATTTCACAACCTCCCTTTCTATCACATTTATTTTTAACTACAACAAACATGCTTCATAGCCCGCCTGGTGGCATTGATCGTTAAGTCGTTGAAGTCTAGACAGCCTGACATCGTGGTTAGCTGGTTCGAGTCCCGTTGGTAGAACCGTGGCCACCCCTCCTCTGCTCGGTTGGTCGGTCGGAGTGGAGAGCTGTCGGACTGTGGTCACTTGTGGGCTGAGACCCACTCCGCAACTGCCAACCACAAATTTACACTACAATCACCACTCTTGTCTGATTTTGCATTCGGGAGGAAGTAGTTTCGAACTCCACTGTCCGCTGTCCTGAAGATGGTATTCGGTGGTTTTCCATTTTAACAGAATGTCATTTTGTTAATGAGAACTTAGAATCTCATCACTATCTCCTCTCTATACGACATCGTCATTGGCAGTGACATTCAATGAGATCCATTTGATATCATTGCCATTTACCTCATTTAAGTGTGTGAGTTTGTGTGTCATAATCATTGTAAATCTGTTAATCTACAGTGATGACTGTCTGTTCTAGATATTAAAATCTCGCTGCGTCTTCCTCCACTGTCTATTAATACACCAGTGAAATGAAAATGAAATGGCGTATGGTTTTTAGTGCCGGGAGTGTCCGAGGACATGTTCGGCTCGCCAGGTGCAAGTCTTTCGATTTGACTCCCTTAGGTGACCTGCGCGTCATGATGAAGATGAAATGAAATGATGATGAAGACGACATATACACCAAGCCCCCATGCCAGAGAAATTAACTAATGATGGTTAAAATTCCCGACCCTGCCGGGAATCGAACCCGGGACCCCTATGGGGAATGGGGAATTTAGAAATGGAGCCGGACACCAGTGAAATACATTGTCTACATCTGTATAATGTATATCTATTTGTTGTGTGTAGATTATATTTCGTTGCTGAAAAACTAATACTGCTTTTATGTAAAGAAAAATGAACCTTAAGTACATCATACTGTAGGTATGTAAGTTTGCATGTGGTATTTACGCACTCCATCAGTATAATATATTTAAGGTTCACTTTTATTTATATAGGTAATATCCGTAAACTCAATCCTTTGTAATCAGTATCGCACATGATAAATAAATAAAATATAATAATTGAAATAATTTTTAAACATAAAAGAGAGAAAG
The DNA here is from genome assembly GCF_040414725.1 of Anabrus simplex. NCBI lineage: Eukaryota > Metazoa > Arthropoda > Insecta > Orthoptera > Tettigoniidae > Anabrus > Anabrus simplex. Next base: position 245,469,318 of record NC_090271.1, read on the forward strand.
AAACAGAACTTAGTAGCCAACAGGCCCCAACCCCCCTCCTCCCCCTTCACCCCTCCCCTCACCGTACCCACAAATCCACATGCCTGTCATTTTTAACCGCGTCTCTTTATCATCAGCTCTTTTACCAGAGAAAGGATGCTATCCTATAGGTGGCCAGCTTCACTCCCTCAGGGTGGGGAATGAAACATTCAATAGTGTAGGGTAATTCCTGTTATCGAAATTGTAGCTTAGACATTTGTTCATGCACGCGCTTGAATTGTTCAGAAGGCCTATCTGTACAAAATTAGGATTTCTGTGAATTCAAGTTCCTCTCTACGGAGTGGTACAGTACCATGATATCTAAGCGAAGGTGGCGGCCACGTTTTGATTGTCGGCCGAAGTATGCGGATATTTGCTATGAAAAAATGCGTCCTCTTTGTTTGAATGCCAAGTATAATTGTAGATCACGTGACGGATAATAAGGAGACTCTCTTCTTCTATTTTGTTGAACGCCATACTGAACCCTTGAACTTACCATTCCATCGTTGGTCGGCCACGGCTGCTACAGCAGAACAATCTAGAACTCTTAAATCTTGGGTCGTTGCGGGAATAAATTCGGTCACGATCTTAACCAAACGATGGGGTTCAGAAGAGAGCCTAACTACTTGAAATGAGGAGCAAAATGTGCTTACTAACTTTTATTAAATTGAAAATAGCACGATAACATTATTAATTTAATACGCATTCTTGAAATTAAAAAAATTATAAATTATTGATTTTTGAATGTTTCAAACACAGTCACATTACATAACGTTGATTTGTTTCTTACAATATCGAAGAGTTGCTTCGGAGAAGTTACTATATTAGTGGACAGCGAAACTGAAAAATTGAAAAAGGGAAGACCTGAAAACCGGGCACCTATTATTCCAAACGAGAACTGAGAGTTAATCCACACGATCCGTGGAAAATCTGACTTTCAACAAGTAGAACGCCTGATTTTCTCTCAATTAAGGTTATCCACCAGTCGAATACCCTTCACGGATACGGAACACTCGCCGAATGGACCCTTAATCGAACCAAACTGACTATCAGTTGCTTTGGATAGGTTGCGAAATATTATGGGAAAGCATGGTGTTCACTACGAGTTAACAGCATCATTCACAATTGAAATAAAATCCCACCATGTATTTGTCATTCATGACACCCTTAAGTGATAAGGTAATCCCGATGCTAAATGTGCATCACCCAAACAGCTGTTCGGAAGGAACCAACAACAACAGGATCCGTGAGGATCTTACGTTATGTCGTTCTAAAGGAACAAAACTGCGAAATGCAGGAAACACTTACTAATCATGCATTTAGAAGAAATGCCAAACACTGAAGTTAATTAAAAAGTGGAAAGTCACTTGAAAAGTATTATTATCGAAACGATTTTCAGGTTAGAAAGGGGTTTGTTATGCTTAATAAAATTACCAGTCCACGCTAAAATTTACTACAACTTTAAGGAATTCTTTCCCTTGAAAAACAATGCTACCCGTACAGATCTATCTATTTATTGTCTGTCCCAACACACTACTTGTAAAGTGATTACTTAATTAAATTTAACGATGAATAAAATGAAAATACAACAAGGGTTGAAAATAAAATAGTGTTACTGGCTGACGAATCGAAACCGCATTCGCAACTCAAGTCTCACACTAATACACTAAGTGTCAATATGCACACTATCAAACGAAACGGACGTCAAAACGAGGAAACAATAAAGTCCGTAAAATAAATTAACATCTCGAAGTCATTAAAGCTTAACACGCACGGAGAATCACAGTAAAAATATTTAATCTATATCGGGCCGATATCCAACATTTGGACAACCCTCACTCGTCGATAGCGGTCCCGTTATCTCAATGGAGAGCTACGCATTGACCCTCTTCACAATCATATCATACTGTAGATGCTACCTTCGTCCAGGCCACTTCAACAAAAAAACAAAAGAAACATCTAATCTGAGACTTGAGTGTGTACAGCTGCCATCCCAGACCTATCGTCGGGCTCACTTGAAATCTGTACATCCTAACACTAATCACTATGTACCTGATACCTTCCAAATTTTATCGTCGGGCGTGAACTAGGACGTCTCATCATCAGTGACACCAAGGATAACATGTGACGTCCTAAATCTATCGTCGGGCGTCAAAGTGGGTCGTACCACGCATCCCTTAACATACCAGGCGAACTAGCAATTTCAAACAACTCCGACATTTAATACTAAATCTGGTCAGACATATAACGCACGACGGAACCAACGTCTCTTACTATCAAATGAATGCAATTCGAAAAATACAGTAAGTCTCTACCTCATTACAATACGTGAAGTCAAAAATAAATATACGTAAAGAACGATTCTCCACCTCGAACACAATCTCAGCCTGTGCATTGAAGCAAATAAAATTTCCCAACACACGTTTACCATTTAGTGGATGCCTTCAAAATAATAATCATCACTACCGCATTCGAAACTCTCAAATCGCCTATCGTCAATTCCAACTACTTTTATCAATGACCTATCCAGTGAACAAATTCAATACAACACCAACCGTGAGTCCAAAGTGCTCTTTTATCCTTGAGGTCGCATCATTTTAATATTCATACAGGCTTTACGTAACAAAATCACTGGACGTTTACTACCAAGATTTTAACCTTTTACTAGAATCGTTTTCACTTGGGATCTTTCTATAAATTTACGGTGCTTCACACAGTAGTCGTCTCAAATTCGGATTGATTGCGGAAAACAATACAGCCTGCCTCAACACAGCCTGTTTCCTAAATACTTCCTCTGCAAAAATATAGCTTGTCTCAAACTCCTTCTCCTCGCTTTATTCCAGCGGTATCACTTAAAATCCAAGCTTCATTTCATCCATCTCTCTCATCTCCACATACATATAAATTCGTCGCTCTCAATCCCTTTCTCTTATATTTCCAAGACCCTTTTTCATAATTCAATCCGCTGGTGAAAACAACCATTATTAAACACATCTCTTACTTTACTATTATTACGACTTTCAGACCTCGAGAATCCAGGAGCACACAGCGACTTTTCGTATCATTGATATACACGATGACTCAAAATTCCTTCCCATTAATAATGGTAACTCTATCAAATTTCACCGCAATTATCTAAATATGCCTGCGATCCTTGTAAGCAAATAAATATACTGGTTAAATGCAATTTTAACATAGAAAAATTTCTTTATCCCGCGGTAGACATTATTATTATTATTATTATTATTATTATTATTATTATTATTATTATTATTATTATTATTATTATTATCGACAAACATTTATGAATTCAACTGATATTTGAAATTTAGATATTCGCAACGACTAATTTACACTTATAACTTTCCAAAAATCCACGCTTTGGACACTATCTCATCGAACATTTAACACCAAAATTTTAAACGTCGCATTTTACCGTTCTTGACATGAAATTTACACACTGAAACTTTCACACGCTGACCCAAAATTACAACACCTTTCGCCTGATAATTACGAATATCAACCCGACAATCATCTTGAAAATGTTGTTGGGACAGAACAATTTAAACTAACTACAACATAATATAAATATAGACAGACCTGCACATGGTACCATTCCCAGCATTCTGGTCACATCGTCACCAGCAGACCTCGTGCTTAGCCGTACATTTTCACAGATAACATTTTCATTTCCAAAATCTCACTCTTACAAACACTACCCTACTCACACACGATATTGAAATTACCACATAAATCAGGCACTTTCTCTGTAATTTGCACCACGACTTCCCTCGTTCTGCAGTCGGCTATGACTGTCTGACTCGTTCCCAGAGTTGTCTCTCTCCGTTACTCCAATAAACAGGTGTTCAACAGATAAAGGGAGCAGAACTACTCTGAATAGCTTCCCCAAACCCTCTTCACTTTCAAGCGTACATGAGATGATATAAATAAAACCTGCTGTGTATATTTCAACCAGCCTACACTTTCCTAGTTCGTCGGCTAACGTTCAGAACTTTTCCAATCACTTTCTCTTCTTACCCGAGTATGTGGACCTTAGCCACGGACATGTATTTAATTATTTGTCGATCAATCTGGCGCGAATTTCCAATGACGACGGGCACAAGCTCCCGCGGCTTCAAGTTCCAGATCGACACTGAAAAATCTACGGTGGGGGGTTTCTTTTATAATCTCAGAAGGGACGCTATCCCCACTATGAGGCTTGATTGTGTAATCTTCCAATTTTGCGTCTAATAGACCGATTTTGATGAGACTTGTCCCAGAACTCCGGACAGACTTGGGATTAATTTAGATGTTAGTCTTATAATTTTACTACACTCACAACAGGGGAAATAAATTATTTCTGCCCGTGCGTTTCGCGCGTTTTCTTCATCCGCTGACCTTGGCACGTGTAGCTGGTTCGCTGATCTAACGCTAACATGTACTTAGGCTTAACTGCATTTATGTTTTTCCCTGGGGGCTCTGTCTTCACGTATGGTGTACGAATAATTTTGCTTATTTATTTCTTTATTTACTGTATTGCCAAAATCCCTCGTTGTATAGAATTCCATGAATTTAAAGAATTGTCGGGCACTCGAGTTCCACCGAGGTGTCCCGGTATTTCACGAGCTTGCCGTGAGATCCTTCCCACGCGACATCGGGGCTCTTAGGAGCGCAACATGGCTGCCCTCAAACATAAAATTAGTTTCTTGATATCAAATAAATATTGGAGAAAAAAAAGTATTTTTCTCTCCGTAGAATTATGGGTTCAATACAGTACATGTTTTTGGAAACTCAATGATCAGACTGAGGAGCCAGCAGTCCCAGCATTTGACTTTTGTGACGACCAGTGGGGTTCGCATTTACAACCTAGCTCACTCGCTCACTGCATCTCCAACGATCGTAGTGAATCCATACATTTTCGCAGAAGCACAGAAATGAAAACTGCAGTTCTAGCCCCACGCTACAATAGAACCACTTTCCAGGATAATTTATAGCTCACTGCAAGCTGTTAAACATAAAAAATTGAACGAAATTCCCAGTTTATTCCGCACCCAAAAGAAACCAAATCCATGATAATTTACACTCCCCCCTAAGTTTATAGACTAACACAAACCTGAGTGATTTAAGGGTAAAACATAAATGTAAAACAGACTAATTGCTAGTTCACTCTAGACTGAAGTATGAAACAGAATAATTGTTAGTTCACTCTAGACTGAAGTATAAAACAGACTAATTGCTAGTTCGCTCTAGACTGAAGTATATAATAATTTCGTGTGGCTATTTCTAGCCGAGTGCAGCCCTTGTAAGGCAGACCATCCGATGAGGGTGGGCGGCATCTGCCATGTGTAGGTAACTGCGTGTTATTGTGGTGGAGGATAGTGTTATGTGTGGTGTGTGAGTTGCAGGAATGTTGGGGACAGCACAAACACCCAGCCCCTGGGCCATTGGAATTAACCAATTAAGGTTAAAATCCCCGACCCGGCCGGGAATCGAACCCGGCACCCTCTGAACCGAAGGCCAGTACGCTGACCATTCAGCCAACGGGTCGGACGACTGAAGTATGAAACAGAATAATTGTTAGTTCACTCTAGGCTGAAGTATAAAACAGACTAATTGTTAGTTCACTCTAGACTGAAGTATGAAACAGACTAATTGTCAGTTCACTCTAGACTGAAGTATGAAACAGACTAATTGTCAGTTCACTCTAAACTGAAGTATGAAACGGACTAATTGTCAGTTCACTCTAAACTGAAGTATAAAACAGACTAATTGCTAGTTCACTCTAAACTGAAGTATAAAACAGGCTAATTGTTAGTTCACTCTAGACTGAAGTATGAAACAGACTAACAGACTAGACAGAAGTATGAAACAGACTAATTGTCAGTTCACACTAGACTGAAGTATAAAACAGACTAATTGCTAGTTCACTCTAAACTGAAGTATAAAACAGACTAATTGTTAGTTCACTCTAGACTGAAGTATGAAACAGACTAACAGACTAGACTGAAGTATGAAACAGACTAATTGTCAGTTCACACTAGACTGAAGTGTAAAACAGACTAATTGCTAGTTCACTCTAAACTGAAGTATAAAACAGACTAATTGTTAGTTCACACTAGACTGAAGTATAAAACAGACTAATTGCTAGTTCACTCTAGACTGAAGTATGAAACAGAATAATTGTTAGTTCACTCTAAACTGAAGTATGAAACAGACTAATTGTCAGTTCACACTAGACTGAAGTATAAAACAGACTAATTGCTAGTTCACTCTAGACTGAAGTATGAAACAGAATAATTGTTAGTTCACTCTAGACTGAAGTATAAAACAGACTAATTGCTAGTTCACTCTAGACTGAAGTATGAAACAGAATAATTGTTAGTTCACTCTAGACTGAAGTATAAAACAGACTAATTGCTAGTTCACTCTAGACTGAAGTATGAAGCAGAATAATTGTTAGTTCACTCTAGACTAAAGCATGAAACAGACTCATTGTTAGTACACTCCAGACCAGATGTACTCACGCTGGGCCCCAGCATTTTCCTGGTGTGAAAATGGGAAACGATGGAAAACCATCTTCAGGACTACCTCCCGATTACTGGATACTGGCTACACTTTCGTGACTGCCGCTATCGAGCTCGATGAGCGAAGTTCTTCCAGTCACTCTCGATCACTGCGACGATACCCGAGTTTGAAATCGAGGCAGAAAATAATGAAAGAAAGAGGGCAGAAATACACGTCGTTTTCAATTTACGTCGTAAGAAATAATTTATTGTGTTCATTCCAGTTTATGTATTTTTGACCGGATAGAATACAGAGTTAGGCCAACAACTTCCAAATATTTATGTACTGTACGTAATGAATTATTCCGCCTCTGTGGTGTAGTGGCTAGCATGATTAGCTGCCATCTCCGGAGGCCCGGGTTCGATTACCGGCTCTGCCACGAAATTTGAGAAGTGGTACGAGGGCTGGAAAGGGGTCCGTTCAGCCTCGGGAAGTCAAATGAGTAGAGGTGGGTTCGATTCCCACCTCAGCCATCCTTGAAGTAGTTTTCCGTGGTTTCCTACTTCTCCTCCAGGCAAATGCCAGGATGGTACCTAACTTAAGGCTATGACCACTTCGTTCCCTCTTCCGTGGCTGTCCCTTCCAATCTTCCCATCCCCATAAAAGTCCCCTGTTCAGCATAGCAGGAGAGGCCGCCTGGGCGAGGTAGTGCCATCCTCCCCAGTTGTATACCCTGACCCAAAGTCTCACGCTCCAGGACACTGCCCTTGAGGTGGGAGAGGTGGAATCCCTCGCTGAGTCCGAGGGAAAAACTGACCCTGGGTTAAGAAAGAAAGAACTTAATTATAATATTCAATATTAATGAGGAGTTACAGAAACATTTCTAATATGATACGGAGTGGCTAAGCTGTGGCTTTTGGTTGCTTGTTTTTAAATTACCTGATACATTCACCAAAATGCAGTCATGCTTAACGGGAATAACATGAGCTAGGTTATTTAATTGAAGGCATACTCTCTATTTGCTACATACAATTAAATTTTTGTTGTTGTTCTGTTGTTGTTGTTGTTGTTGTTGTTTTTGTTGTTGTTGTTGTTGTTGTTGTTGTTGTTGTTGTTGTTGTTGTTGTTGTTGTTGTTGTTGTTGTTGTGGTACTTTAATCTTGGATAGTAAATATCTATCTCCTCACTCATGATGAAACTCCCTGGCCATTATCATCGGATGCCTGATAAGTTGTAAATGCTATTTTCAGGAATTCAGTGAACAAGGAAAGTCACATAACACTACAACACTGTAGAAAATCAAGCATTAAACTAGTTAAATTATGCAAATATATTACATTTTGCTGGATGAATAACAGGAATTTTAGTTTTTAAATGGAAATACTGACATTCCCATCCAAGAAATTGTAAATCGTTGCTTGTACGCTTAAACGCCGTATCTTTTAAATTGTAACAGTTTTCTTTGAATGTATAAATATAAGAAAATAAAATCATTCACATTATAAATTGAACCGGAATATGTTGTAAAGGTCGATTTTCTTGCGATTATAACGTTTTTAAAAAATACTGCACCCGAATCAATATACTGTATTTCTGAGTGGTAGAGGAGAACTTCGTAGGCACAGTTGAATGACACTACTCCACTTCTCTGCCAAGTGTGTTCGCTCTCCCGCTTCACTGTCACGTATGCATGCTACGTAAGCTGCCCGCATTTACATCAGGCCACCCCGGACGCACTGGGCTATCCTCAACGGGCACCCGGCTGAGCACCTCTGATTTAGACTGAAATATAAAGCAGACTCATTGCTAGTTCATTCCAGACTGAAATGTAGAAAATACTATTGCTACTTCACTCCAGACTGAAGTACGCAACAAACTAATTACTACGTTACTCCAGAATGGAACAGAAACATGAATAAGAGTAATTCCTAGCGAAAAAGTCACATATTTCATTTATCGATCCTACGTCCAAAGGAAATAATTGACGTTGGTGTACACCCTGGAAATTGATGGTCAGCAATGAAACGCTATTTTTTTGTTTGTTGCTATTTGCTTTACGTCGCACCGACACAGATATGTCTTATGGCGACGATGGGATAGGAAGGCCTAGGAATTGGCAGGAAGCTGCCGTGGCCTTAATTAAGGTACGGACCCGGCAATTGGCTGGTGTGGAAATGGGAAACCACGGAAAACGACCTTCAGGGCTGCCGACAGTGGGGTTCGAACCCACTATCTCCCGATTACTGGATACTGGCCGCACTTAAGCGACTGCAGCTATCGAGCTCGGTGCACTGAAATGATAGGTATGTCTTCCTTTATGGTTCCTTCCACCAAATATTTATGTGGCAAACTGAAGAAGTTTAGGCATTAACTTGTTGGAGTTCTAGGTATATCACACTTATCATGTGTTTATTAAAATGGGACTTTCATGAATATAACAAAGACAAATATGATATTGAGAAAATAGCTGCATCACGACGTGTCACTTGGAGTGTGCTCGATAGTACAGGAAAGATGTCAGGATTGGAGGATGTTGTGTTACTTTTATTCAGTACAGAATACCAGTAGACAACAATTTACTGCTATTTTCATCATAAACGAGAAGAAAGGAACTCAGAACCATATGGCTCTAAAATCCTTGACAGAAGGTGATGACGTATTTTATTTCTTCCAACAAGTATGTCGTTTATTGCTGAAATAGATAATTGGATGAGAATTGCCGTAGGAGTAAGACGAAAAATAAGAATAATAGCAATAAGGCGGACTTTAAGGGCAGTGGTAAGTATACAGGGAAGAAGAAGGATAAAAGGAACAAATATTCCAGAGAAAGAAATTAGCAGAGGAAGGAAATAAGGATATAAATAAGGACGGGTAAATAAAAAATATCTAAAATGAGAAGATGTAGAATAATATGATTAAGTGAAAAGGAAAAAAGAGAATTCACTCCGAAATCCAGAAAAGCAATTAGTGGGACGTAAAAACAAAAGAGAAGTCAGAAGAAAACAAAGAAAGATTAAGCATAAAATTAAAGATGAAAGAGGAAAAGATGATGGAATGGAGGAGTATCATGAGGAGAATAAACAAAATGATTAATTCCAGGCAAAGGAAATGAGTGGGCAGGAAACAGAAGAAGAGAATGGGAATGATACAGAGAAGATGCACATCGATAAGCTGGAGGATAAGGGGAAGAAAGAGAAGTAAAATAATAATAATAATAATAATAATAATAATAATACAAATATACAAATAATAATATTATTGGCGTATAATTTTATAGCTTTAGATTTATGCTATAAAGTTTCGGTGCTAGGCTTTTAGTCTTTATATTCCTATCTTTAAAGTGCTCTCAGACGTAAGCGCGTCGACCTCTCACCGCTGGATACCGTGGTTCAAATCCCGGTCACTCCATGTGAGATTTGTGCTGGACAAAGCGGAGGCGGGACAGGTTTCTCTCCAGGTACTCCGGTTTTCCCTGACATATTTGATTCCAGCAACACTCTCCATTATCATTTCATAGCATTTATCAGTCATTAATAAATCACCTTAGAAGTGCGACCCCACTGGAACAACAGCCTATATATGTTTCATTCATTACATCCCCGACTCGGTTAATGACTGGAAACAGGTTGTAGGTTTTCATTTTCATTCCTGTATTTTTGTTTCAGTTCCCATTTAATACATTATCTTAGTCATTCTCATAATAACCATCATTATCTGATTCAGTTCCCTATACAGCGAAGAGAATATCTCGAGAATGTCTCAAGATTACCATTTCTCCTCTCTTTCGTTCAACTCAGAATCCTTTCATCTCAAATGTAATGAAATCATTTCACCTCGGACACCGTATCGTATTTATCTTTCTTTCCCATGCGGTATTGACTGAACTCCAGTGCCATCAACTAAGCAAACATCTCGTGAAAGGACTCTCTAGTACACTCCTCTACAAGAGCTTACCGTATATTCGGAAAGTAGTATGTTCGAACCTCTTTACTGGCGGCCCTGTAGATGCTTTTTGTGTGTGTGTGTCCCCCGTTATTTTTATTTATGTTGCTCTACCAGCTTAGAGGGGGACTAGAGTTATGTTTACACTTTTCTCTACAGTACACCTACACAGATAGATTTTAAGGACGATGGGATAGGAAAGGGCTAAGAGTGGGTAGGAAGCGGCCGTGGCCTTAATAAAATTACAGACCCCGTCTTTACCTGGCGTGAAAATGGAAAACCAAAAGCATCTACAGGGCCGCCAGTAGTGAGGTTCGAACATACTACTTTCCGAATATAAGCTCACAGCTGCGCGTCCGTAACCGCACGGCCAACTCGCTCGGTGAACTGGAAATTATCCTGGATTTAATTCCCTTTTCCATCCTAAAGTGAACTAGGAATTGCTCTCATTTCTGTTTCTGTTTCAGCCTGAAGTGAACTTGAAATTACCAACGATATCTTATCTCTCTATCAGGTTAGAAAGAACTGGAAAGTATCCTCAAATTTGTTTCTGGACCAGCTTGGACTAAACTAGCAATTAATCTGGATTTTATTTCCATTGCAGCTTGGAACCAATTATTAATAAGAGTAGCTTTCGTTTCTAAAGTATATGCTTTATTTTTGTAGAAGTGGAAATATCCCACGCTATAGAATGTTTCATTCCCCACCCTGAAGCGGTGAAGCGGATTACCTAAAGGCGAACTCTCTCTTTCTGGCAAGATGATTTAGAAATGTGGAGGAAGAGCTGATGATAGAGGGAGATAGTTAAAATGTACAGAAATTTGGAATTGTGGGCACGTTAAGGGGGAGTAACTGCAAAATGGCCGTAATTTGTCTGGAACCGTTATTTGTTCAAACATTATGTAAGGCACAAGTAAGAAATACATATAATGTAGAGACAATAAATACATATACAGACAATATATTTCACTGGTATATTGATACATAGAGCAGAAAGTCTCTGATGTCCAAAAGACAAAAAATGGTAAATAAAAAGTAAAAGAGCCGTCATAAATAGAAGCATGGTGTTCCAAGGAAAACCCAGGAAGTGCTACGAACTAATCACCATAAACATATGCGTGCTTGTCGGGGTACAACTACCGTAATTTACAGCAATTAAGCTCACGTGACACTGCGATAGGAGAGCAGGTAGTTTAAGTCCCAACAATTGGATAGCAAAGCAAAGTCACCTTCGTACAGGCCATGAAGGCCCTTGCAGGAGTGGAAGGTAAAGGCTTCCACCATTGTTAACCTCGGCACGTGATTGGGTAGAATGGTTGGCTCTACGCCCGGCCGCCTTTGCCCCCAGGAATTAACCTGGTGCTCATTTTTGGTGTAGGCTGAGTGAACCTCAGGGCCATATGCACCTCCGGAAGTGGAAATCTCGTTTCTTAAATTTTACGAGTTCCTGACGGGGATTCGAACGCACGTCCTTCCGGGCGAACCGAGCACGCCTTTACCGCCTCGGCCAGGCAGCCCCTCAACAATTAGATGAGAAGCGAAAAATTACGACAACAAAAACGCTTTCATAGTCATTTACACTAGAACTGATGAAGATACCGAGGGAAATACTCTCGAAGTATCCCCAGGATAAAGTTTATTAGAGAAGCATTTACCTTATATCCGCATCATATAGTGGCCCTGTCCCAACGATTCTCTTATAACAGTTTAGAAGGTCTCTAGCTCAATTATACAAAATTTAGTTACGTAGTATGCCAAAACCACTACAAAATTCATTCTACATTTTTAATGTTAAAATTAATCTCCACTCACTGGGAGGTATTACCCGAGGTTATCGAACTTAAAACGTTGTCAAAGTTCAAAGTTCAATCAATCAATCAATCAATCAATTAATCAATCAATCAATCAATCAATCAATCAATCAATCAATCAATCAATCAATCAATCAATCAATCAATCACCACTGATCTGGATTCAGAGTAGGCACGCAGGTGGCAGATTCCCCATCCGTTGTTTAACTAGTCTTTTTTCAAATAATTACAAAGAATTTGGGAATTTATTGAACATCTCCCTTGATAAATTATTCTTACAAGTGAGTATTTGGCCAAATTTGTCTTTTCAAGGCTTTAAGTCCCCAGCTGACGGATGAATCACCATCAACAGCATAACGTGCACTCACGCCACATGAACACTGCGTAGAGCTTTGTCGTTGAATCCAGGCTTTTCGCGCAATCTGGTGATTAGGAATTGTATACCACCACCTCTCCTACCCTGACGGCCAACACTCTGTTGGTAGAAATGTTTTCGAGCAACGGGAATCGAACTGGCAAACCACGGTGTCAGACCATTATAGACTTAACGATCATGGCCATCAGGTGGGCTCCTCTTCCTCTAAATGCAAATTTGCCCCAATACTTCTCCCTCAGGTCCAATTTTATCTTCGTATTGTGATCTTTCCTACCTCTACAAGTTCCGCTCAAGCTTATTCGTCTACTAATTTCATTTCACGCCATCTCTCATCTAAGTGCTCGAAGCATATCACTTAGTAGAGCAGCTCGGCTTCTTACTCCCAAGTCTTCCCAACACAAAATTTGAAACATTTTTGTAACACTACTCTTTTGTCAAGTGAAGTCTGTCTGCAGACAAACAAGGGTAGAGAATCTCCAGGACGAGGAAATTAGACAGAAGTACATGTGTATATTAGTGAAAAGTTCCAAACAGTGGACAACAAACAGGTTCAGGAGAGAGAAAGAGAATGGGTGCCGTACAGGGACACTGTAGTAGACGCAGCAAAAAATTGCTTGGAAACAACTGTGTGCAAAGAGGGAAAGAGCTAAAATCTTGGTGGAATGATGAAGCGAGAGCAGTTTGTAAACGTAAAAGGAAGGCGAATCAGAAAAGGCTCCAAAAAAAGACTGGTGAAGACAGGGAATTGTAATTAGATGAAAGAAACAGAGCGAAATAGATAACTGTTGAATACAAGAACAAATCGTGAAAAGATTTCGGTAATAACCTGGAAAGGGTAGGTCGAACAGCAGGGAAACATTTCTGGACAGTAATAAATAATTTTAGAACAGGAGGAAAAAGGAAATGAATAGCCTGTTGGGTAAATCAGATGAACTCATAATAGACCAAAGGGAATTACTAGACAAGTGGAAGAAATATTTAGAAAATCTTATCAACATGACAGGAAATATTTTTGGTGACGTAGTGAACAACCGAGCTCTTGGGAAAGAGGGCAATGGTGTTGGTGAAATTATGCTTTGGAAAGTGGAAAGGATGGTAAATAAACTCCATTGTCATAAAGCAGCAGGAATAGATGAAATTAGACCTGAAATTGTGAAGTATACTCGGAAGGGAGGGATAAATGGCTAAACTGAGCAATAAGGTTAGCGTGGAATCTTAGTAAGGTACCTTTTGATCGGACTAAAGCAGTAATATTGCACCTATATATAAGCAAGGGAACAGGGAGAATTGGAACAACTATCGAGGTACCTCATCGATCAGTATACCAGGCAAGGTGATCACTGGTATTTTGGCAGAGAGGGTACGATCAGCGGTTGAGAGGAAGTTGGAAGAAAACCAGTGTAGTTTCAGACCACAGAGCGGCTGTCAGGATTAGATTTTCAATATGCACAAGGTAACTGAAAATTTCTACTAAAGTAATGGACAGTTATACTTATATTTCGTAGATCTAGAGAAGGATTATGGTAGAGTACCGAGGGAGAGGATGTTCGCTGTACTGGGCGAATGTTATTTGGGGTAGATTATTAAAATGAATCAAAAGTATTTATATTAACAATTGGGCTGCTGTGAGATTTGATGGTAGACTGAGTTCTTGGTTCAAAGTACTTACAGGGGTTAGACAAAGCTGTAATCTTTCACCTTTGATGTGCATAGTTTACATGAATCATCTACTGAATGTTATAAAGTGGGCGGGAGGAATTCAGTTGGGTGGAAATCTAAAAAAGCAGTTTGGCCTGTGCCTACGACTTAATTTTAATGGCAGACTGTGCTGAAAACCTACAGTCTGAAGTTGAACACAAATGTAATGAATCTGATATGGAAATTAGCCTTTTGAAGACTAAAGTAATGTCAGTAAATAAGAGACCTAAGAGAACTGAATGTCAGGTTGGGAATGCAAAGCTGGAACAGGAAGATAATTTCAAGTATTCAGGATGTATGTTCTTCCAGGATGGTAGTGTAGTAAGTGAGATTAAATCAAAATGTAGTAAAGTTAGTGCAGTGAACTCGCAGATGCGATCAACAGTATTCTGTAAGAAAGAAGTCAGCTCCCGGATGAAACTAGTTTTACACTGGTCTGTTTTGTTATCAACGTTGCTTTACGGAATTGAAAGCTGGGTGGACTCACGATATCTTATTCAAAAGGCAGAAGTAATACATATAAAAGTAGCGAGAAAGATTGCTGGTACAAACAGGTGGGAACAATAGCAGGAAGGTACTCGGAATGGGGAGATGAAGACTAAGTTAGGAATGAACTAGATTGATGAGGCGTTACGAATAAACCGACTTCGGTGGTAAGGACATGTGAGGCGAATGGAGGAGGATAGGTTACCTAGGATAATAATGCACTCGTTCGTGGAAGGTAAGAGTAGTAGATGGAGACCTAGACGACGATGTTTAGGTTCAGTTTCTAATGATTTAATGATTAGAGGTGTAGTACTAAACGAGGATCCAGAACTAGTTAGAAATAGAGAATTGTGGCGTCGTTTATTAAATTTACAGAGGCTTGCAGAATTAACGTTAAAAGGCATAACAGTCCACAATGAAGTTGTTTGTATGTATGGATTGTTTGGTTGGAAATCACCCAAAACAAATCGTGCTGCCTCCCTTAGGATCTCTTTCAGTTCTCGTATCAAGTAATCCTGGTGAGCGTCCCATATGCAGGGTCTTTCATAAAGAATGAACCGATTTCACCAAGATATATTTTCCCAACTGTCAGCAGTACAAGATTAAGCCTAAGACACATGTGTTTGACTGATGTTCAAGTTTAGTCCTACAAGTGTTCAATATGACCACCACCACCAGCAGCACGGACCACATCAAGGCGATAAGACAATTATTCCCAAACGCGTTGCAGCATATCATGATCCACTGAGTTAATCACACGTGTTATCCGCTCTTGAAGGTCATCCAGTGTAGTGGGTAGTGGCAGAACATAAACTTTGTCCTTGACGTATCCCCACAGGAAGAAGTCACAAGGAGTGAGGTCTGGGGATCTGGGAGGCCATGCGAGTAGAGCACGATCCGTAGCAGTGTGTCGACCAATCCACCGTTGAGGCGTCGGGGAGGGGCGGGAAAGGGGAGGGGAGGAAGGCGCGGATCACTCTACTGACTACTAGAAATGTGAGGCCACGCCCTTTGTAACGATATGCGACTCGTTCCGCTGCGTGGCTTGAGTACGGCGCAATAAGACTTCGAAACTGGCTCATTCTTTATGATAGACCCTGTACTAGAACTATTCTCCAATAGGTTTCTTATCAGAGACTTACACATTCTCCTTTACATCCTTACTACAACACATAAATACCTCCATAACCGTATGAAGAACTCTGTGTTATTTATTTACAACCTCATCAATGTGATTACCCCTACGAAGATCATTCCTTATATCAAAACCTAGTTGTTTGAAGTGTTCCGCATGAGGTACTATAACCCCATCAACACAGTGGATTTTCTTGGTGTTTTCTAGAAATTTTTGCAACGCATTCAGTTACTATTTTGCGTAATCTAATATACCGCATTTTCGTCAGTATTCTCCGGTAATCTGCCTTATTGAAAGTCTTCGATAGGTCAACTACGAGCGAGGTATAGTGTGGAACCTAAGTAAGCTTTCAAAGTAACACGAGAAATAACACCGGAAAGCGTACCTGTTAAAGAGAGCTCCATACAGCAAAAACTGTGAAAACTTACAAGTTTCACGTATTAAGATTTACAAAAACATTCTCTTCAAGTTTCTGCCACCTGAATAGTGAAATGCTTATCTTTATTTTATCTGAAAGGTGCACGTTTGCATTTTCATAGTGATAATACCATAACATAGCCGTACTATTCTGTATAGAAAGGGAAGATAAAATATAATGGCCCCCAACAATGGGATCAATTCATACTTGTCCTTCCTTAAACCATAAAAAAACCGTTCGGACATAATCTTGCTTAGAAGTCAGGAATCAATTTAGACGTTAGAGAATCTATTCGGATGTAACGGTCTTTACAGATGTCGGCATATTGGAAGTTCTTCCCTAGGATTCCTTTAAATTTTTAGAATTTTCGGATTAAACACCTGCAATTATCAATGAAACGCATTGAGGATCCGCCAAAGGAAATTGTGGAGGAAATTCCTAAGCATGACTTGAAAGAATAATGAAGACCGAAGGACATGTATTAAGGATGTGGCCATTGCAGCAAGTTTTTTAATGGAGTTAAGCCTGTCTCGAGTGGGAAGAGACTTCAATAGATGGGCACACATACTCACAGCGTGGGACCCCATGCAAGGAACGTAGAAAGACAGAAGGTAAGGTGATCAGAAAATATTCGGAAAACAATGGTCAACAAAGTCAAAGCAGAAAGTGCTGGGAGAGACTTGTCAATAAAGTCGTAAGAAAAATTAGACTGACATTTCCCGGAATGTGTAGACGAGATTATTTGAGCTAGCCACTTTCGAGAACTTGAACGAGACACTTCTTTTATATGGGATATTCTGGGCTAATTCCAATTATAATTAGAACTCGCACTGAGTTCAATCCGCTTCGATCCGTATGTTGAGGGAATAAGTCCAACGTCAAATTGACTACACTACTGAAGACCGTGTTGTAAACAAGTAACACCACACCACCATCATAGCTGGTGCTTCAGGCATTTATCAGCTCTCCATAGGGGGTGGCATTGAGGTGTACCGCAGAATGACGTGGTGCTGATTTGTTTCAAGTTATTAGTAAATATTTATCACATTGTCAAGGCTAAGGTCTCCACGAGCTGACCGGGAACCTATTAGCAGGTCGGCGAGTTCACGACTGACACAGTTCGCGAACATTATGCTGGTTGCCAGGTGTCTAATACTCCCTCTGAACGTGACTTGCCGGTAACCTACTCCAGCAGGTTGCATTGACCACCAGTATCATCCGAAGTCCTCATTTATTCACATCCTACACTGAGTTAGTAAACCGGATAGACGAGTCACATAAAAATTCACTACTTTGCCACTTAGAAGGAGCATGTTGTGTTCATACATAACATACGTAATAATGAAATTAATTAGTGGTACTGATGACAGAGATGTTCAGTGATAATCTCGAGCTTCAGATCACTGGACATGTAGACGGATTTTTGAAAGGCAGAAGGAAGTCAATTTTGCGTTCCATGCCATGTTATGTCGGCCTAAAAGACCTTTGGTGGCACTTCCGGTATTTACGCAGTAAAATGGCGTAAGATCGTCCAAGAGATTTCTTTTCCCCTGCCGTATGATATTGAAATATGAATGGTCGAAACTGACAAACTAAATGTCATAAATTATTACTATTATTAAAGTGCTGTGTGTTTAGTACGGCCTTGCATGGCTCAAACACGTGGACTATTGTTGTATGCGATAAGGACCTATGGAGGCGTTTGAAATGTAGTGATAGAGGAGGGTGGAAAATATCTCATGGACAGCAAAACTCACAAATGAAGAAATTCTTAGCAGAATATGTGAAGAAAGATCTCTGTTATCAGCAGAAAGAGAAAGGATCAATTTATTAGCATATCTATTCTACAGCCACAATAGTTTTATAGTTACCGGGCGAGTTGGCCGTGCGCGTAGAGGCGCGCGGCTGTGAGCTTGCATCCGGGAGATAGTAGGTTCGAATCCCACTATCGGCAGCCCTGAAGATGGTTTTCCGTGGTTTCCCATTTTCACTCCAGGCAAATGCTGGGGCTGTACCTTAATTAAGGCCACGGCCGCTTCCTTCCAACTCCTAGGCCTTTCCTATCCCATCGTCGCCATAAGACCTATCTGTGTCGGTGCGACGTAAAGCCCCTAGCAAAAAAAAAAAAAAAAAAAGTTTTATAGTTAATGTAACGGAGGGAATGATTCAAAGCAAAAGACGAAGAGCAAGACTAGGACTGAAATACTCTGGACAGATCATAGAAAATGTAGGAGCAGGCTCATATGAGGAAACGAAGAGATTAACAGATTACAGAGAGGAACGGAGGAGAAGAATTGCTGCCAACCAATCTTCGGATTGAGAATTAAGATTTTTTTTTGCAAGGGGCTTTACGTCGCACCGACACAGATAGGTCTTATGGCGACGATGGGATAGGAAAGACCTCGGAGTTGGAAGGAAGCGGCCGTGGCTTTAATTAAGGTACATTTGCCTGGTGTGAAAACGGGAAACCACGGAAAACCATTTTCAGGACTGCCGATAGTGGGATTCGAACCTACTATCTCCCGTACGCAAGCTCACAGCCGCGCGCCTCTACGCGCACGGCCAACTCGCCCGGTATTAAGATTATTATTATTATTATTATTATTATTATTATTATTATTATTATTATTATTATTATTATTATTATTATTATTATTATTACTTACAACTGGTGCATTTAGGGTTGTTGCCCAAGTGTCAGATTCCGTAACAGTTATTTACCTAGTCTTTTTTTGAAATAATTTCAACGAAGCTGGAAATTTATTGAAGATCTCCCGGTCCTTAATCGTATCGTAATCTGTTTACCCTCCAGGGTCGGTTTTTCCCTCGGACTCAGCGAGGGATCTCACCTCTACCGCCTCAAAGGCAGTGTCCTGGAGTTTCAGACGCTGGGTAGGGGGATACAACTGGGGAGGATGACCAGTGCCTCTCCCAGGCTGTCTCACCTGCTATGCTGAAGATTGAAAGGGATAGACAAGGAAGAGGGAAGGAAGCGGCTGTGGCCTTAAGTTAGGTACCATCCCGGCATTTGCCTGGAGAAGAAGTGGGAAACCACGGAAAACCACTTCCAGGATGGCTGAGGTGGGAATCGAATCCACCTCTACGCAGTTGACCTCCCGAGGCTGAGTGGACCCCGTTCCAGCCCTCGTACCACTTTTCAAATTTCGTGGCAGAGCCGGGAACCGAACCCGGGTCTCCGGGGGTGGCAGCTAATCACACTAACCACTACACAACAGAGGCGGACCCGGTCCTTAATATTAATCGTTATTGGCTTTACGTCAGACTAACTACTTCTACGGTTTTCGGACGCCGAAGTGCCTGAGGTTCCTACATTTCTTCTTAAGCCAAATTGATCTTCTCCTAACTCAGTTTCAAATTGTCGTTCCATTGTTCTCTAAACAATACGTGTTAACATTTTGCAGTCGTCAGATGCTAAACTAATGGTGCGGTAGTTTTCACAATAGTCAGTGTACCGGGCGGTACACCTCCACCATGCAAATTCAAATATTGCGCTAGTTTAAACTCCTCTACAGGAGAACGCCTGAACTTTAACAAACTATATTAATCCAATGGTTTCTCGAAAGATGTCACCACAGTAAATTTGGTAATTTTGAAGTGTCTGAACGGTGTTTATTTCGACTTGTGTTTGTTTCCGCCGGATCAAGAAGTTTGGACGTTCCCTAACAGATGTCTCTACAAAATTTAGCAAAAACAAAACTTATGAATGTTAAATTTCTTCAGGACAGTTCATTCCTTTACACCAGAGTGCGTTATTATAGTTTTTGCTCAATTTTGTTTTGTGGTTTGAGAGTTGGCAATGTTAATCCTTTCTTTCTGCCAGTTTTGAAATTAGCCAATCCCGAATTTCTTAATTTAAATTTCGGCCAGTCGGGGCTTTCTTCCCCAACCTGCTCTGTAAATGTGTTCTGTAACCCATAAACTGCTGAGGGTGTGTCTTATCATTCATGAAAGGTCTCGAATGTTCCTCGAGGGTATATAAACTGCTGATTTTTAGGTTTCGGGGCCACTTCAGTAACATCTCTCCTAGTGTCATTATGTAGCAGGGGGCGGGAAGCGCCTCTTTCTTCGGGCAGCAGTTCATCCATAAGGTAATGGCTATTTAATAACTTCATTTCTCGCCAGCTCAGCAGTTTAACCCCAGGGGCAGGTTCGAAAATTTGTATCTTTAAAATGTAATAGACACCTGGTAAAACTTCGTCTCTTTAACTATAAATAGGGATGTGTGTTGTGTTTGAGACGTCAGTCCATAGACTGGTTTGATGCAGCCCTCCATACCACCCTATCCTGTGCTAACCTTTTCATTTCTACGTAACTATTGCATCCTATATCTGCTCTAATCTGTTTGTCATATTCATACCTTGGTCTACCCCTACCGTTCTTACCACCTACACTTCCTTCAAAAACCAACTGAACCAGTCCTGGGTGTCTTAAGATGTGTCCTATCATTCTATCTCTTCTTCTCGTCAAATTTAGTCAAATCGATCTCCTCTCACCAATTCGATTCAGTATCTCTTCATTCGTGATTCGATCTATCCATCTCACCTTCAGCATTCTTCTGTAACACCACATTTCAAAAGCTTCTATTCTCTTTCTTTCTGAGCTAGTTATCGTCCATGTTTCACTTCCATACAATGCCACGCTCCACACGAAAGTCTTCAAAAACATCTTTCTAATTCCGATATCAATGTTTGAAGTGAGCAAATTTCTTTTCTTAAGAAAGCTCTTCCTTGCTTGTGCTAGTCTGCATTTTATGTCCTCCTTACTTCTACCATCGTTAGTTACTTTACTACCCAAGTAACAATATTCATCTTCTTCCTTTAAGACTTCATTTCCTAATCTAATATTTCCTACATCACCTGCCTTCGTTCGACTGCACTCCATTACTTTTGTTTTGGACTTATTTATTTTCATCTTGTACTCCTTACCCCAGGCCTTCATCCATACCATTCAGCAACTTCTCGAGATCTTCTGCAGTCTCAGATAAAATAACAATATCATCGGCAAATCTCAAGGTTTTGATTTCCTCTCCTTGAACTGTGATTCCCTTTCCAAATTTCTCTTTGATTTCCTTTACTGCCTGTTCTATGTAAACATTGAAAAGGAGAGGGGACAAACTGCAGCCTTGCCTCACTCCTTTCTGGATTGCTGCTTCTTTTCCAAAGCCCTCGATTCTTATCACTGCAGACTGATTTTTATACAGGTTGTAGATAATTCTTCGTTCTTGGTATCTGATCCCTATCATCCTCAGAATCATAAATAGCTTGTTCCAATCAACATTATCGAATGCCTTTTTTAGATCTACGAATGCCATGTACGTGGGCTTGTCCTTCTAGATTCAATCCTCTAAGATCAGACGTAAAATCAGGATTGCTTCACGTGTTCCTACATTTCTCCTGAAGCCAAATTGATCTTCTCCCAACTCAGCTTCAAATTGTTTTTCCATTCTTCTTTAAATAATACGTGTTAAAATTTTGCAGGCATGAGATACTAAACTAATGGTGCGGTAGTTTTCACACCTGTCAGCACCGGCTTTCTTGGGAATAGGTATAACAACATTCTGTCGAAAATCGGATGGGACTTCTCCTGTCTCATACATCCTGCACACTAAATGAAATAACCTTACCATGCTGGTTTCTCCTAAGGCAGTCAGTAGTTCAGAGGTGATATCATCAATTCCAGGTGCCTTGTTCCTATTTAGGTCACTCACAGCTCTGTCAAACTCTGACCTCAAAATTGGGTCTCCCATTTCATCAGCATCAACAGCCTCTTCATGTTCCAGAACCAAATTATCTACATCGTTACATTGATACAACTGTTGGATATGCTCCTGCCATCTTTCTGCTTTGTCTTCTTTCCCTAGAAGTGGCTTTCCATCTGAGCTCTTAATATTCATGCACCTAGATTTCCTTTCTCCAAAGGTTTCCTTGATTTTCCTGTATGCAGCATCTGCCTTTCCCAAACCCATACAGTCTTCGACATCCTTGCACTTCTCCTTCAGCCATTCTTCCTTAGCTACCTTGCACTTTCTATCCACTTGATTCTTTAATCGCCTGTATTCTTTTCTGCCCTCTTCATTTCTAGCATTGTTGTATTTTCGTCGTTCATCAATCAGGTCTAGTATCTCCTGAGTTATCCACTGATTCTTAGTTGATATTTTCTTCCTTCCTAACATTTCTTCAGCAGCTCTACTGACTTCATTTTTCATGACTCTCCACTCTTTCTCTATTGTGTTTCCTTCAGCCTTTTCATTTAGTCCTTGTGCAACATGTTTCTTGAAACAATTTCTCACACTCTTTTCTTTCAACTTGTCTAGATCCCATCTTTTTGCATTCTTTCCTTTCTTCAATTTCTTCAACTTCAGATGGCATTTCATGACCAACAAGTTGTGGTCAGAGTCCACGTCTGCTCCTGGGAAAGTTTTGCAATCCAACACTTGGTTTCTGAATCTCTGCCTAATCATAATGAAGTCTATTTGATACCTTCCAGTGTCTCCAGGTCTCGTCCACGTATACAGCCGTTGTTTGTGGTGTTTGAACCAAGTATTGGCAAGGACTAAATTATGATCAGTGCAGAATTCAACCAGCCGACTTCCTCTTTCGTTCCTTTGTCCCAATCCGAATTCTCCTACTGTACTACCTTCTCTTCCTTGGCCTACCACTGCATTCCAGTCTCCCATCACAATTAGATTCTCGTCACCTTTTACATATTGAATTAAATCTTCTATCTCCTCATATATTCTTTCGATTTCTTCATCATCCGCTGAACTAGTAGGCATATAGACCTGCACTATTGTGGTGGGCATTGGTTTGGTGTCTATCTTGACAACAATAATTATTTCACTATGCTGGTCGTAGTAGCTTATCCGCTGCCCTATTTTCTTATTCATTATTAAACCAACTCCTGCATTTCCCCTGTTTGATTTCGTGTTGATAATTCGGTAGTCGCCTGACCAAAAATCCTGTTCTTCCTGCCAACGTACTTCACTTATACCAACTACATCTAACTTTAGCCTATCCATCTCCCTTTTCAGATTCCCTAACCTACCACACCGATTCAAACTTCTAACATTCCACGCTCCGACTCGCAGAATGTCAGTATCCTTCTTCCTGATGATCGCCCCCTCTCGTGTAGTACCCACCCGGAGATCCGAATGGGGGACTAGTTTACCTCCGGAATATTTTACCCGGGAGGAAGCCATCATCAGTACATCATTCATACAGAGAGAGCTGCATGTCCTCGGGAGGTAGTTACGGCTGTAGTTTCTCGTTGCTTTCAGCCGTGTAGCAGTATCAACACAGCTAAGCCATGTTGAGTATTATTACAAGGCCGTATCAGTCAATCATCTAGACTGCCGCCCTTGCAACTACCGAAAGGCTGCTACCCCCCTTTCGATGAACCATTCGTTAGTCTGGTCTCTCAACAGATACCCATCCGATATGGTTGCACCTGCGGTTCGGCTATCTGCATCATTGGGACACGCAAGCCTCCCCACCGCGGCAAGGTCACATGGTTCGCAGAGGAGGATAGAGAGTGCTAAACCCTCTCGAGCTCCCACTCCTATTGTTTTGAGGTGACTTTGTTTTCACAACCGTTTCTTCCTTTCTTAATGTAATGTAAATAAGTTTTCTTATCGTATCACCTCCGTAGCCCTTGCATAAGCGGCCTAGTGCCAAATAGGTTTTAAAAATGTATTAGGAGTGCAAGTTACGCCTCCATTCAACTCAGAATTTTGGGCCATGTAATTGACCTGTTTCTTTACTGAATAGGCCTCAGTAGGTTGGATATTATTACCCCTGTTTTTGTGTGCCTGGAGGGCAGATTGAAGGTGTAGTTTGGTGTGGCCTTTGAATAGGTTTGAACTTTGAGAGCGGGTTTGTTCTTTCTTAAAAGTGGATTTTCTGTGTGCCTCGAGGAGGCTTTACTGGGTAATTGGGAGCAAGTGCTCCTTGGCATGATTGGGATTTTCTGCCCCTTTGTTGAACCTTATATATAGGTAAAGTTGGGCTTATAGCTCAAGGTTCGTGAGTGTCGGGCTCGAAGCCCAAATTTTGTAATGACCTAAAATTGTACCTTCTTAATTTGTTGATCTGCTACTTGGTACCTTTTATATTCTGTTATTTATTTACCTTGAAAAGAAAATATAACCTTTGTTAAAGTTTTAAATTAACTTTAATTTCGTAAGTTGAGACCTATTCCCCCCAGCCGCTTCTTTCACCTCTGCCGTTCCACAGATACCTCGGAACAGTCAGCACCGTACTTTTTGGGAATAAGTATAACAACATTCTGTCGAAAATCGGATAGTACTTCTCCTGTCTCATACATCTTACATATGAAATGAAATAACGTCGCCATGCTGTTTTCTACTAAGGCAGTCAGTAATTCAGAGGGATTGTCATCAATTCCAGGTGTCTTGCTCCTATTTATGTCTCTCAAAGCTCTTCCAAATTCTAACATCATTTTATCAGCATCAACAGCCTCTTCTGGTTCCGGAACAGTATAATCTACATCTTTACATTGATACAACTGTTGTATACGTTTCTGCCATTTTTCTGCTTTGTCCTTCATCCTTATAAGTTGTTTGACATCGAGCTATTAATATTCATACACCTCGTTTTCTTCTGTCTAAGGTTTCCTTGATTATCCTGTATGCAGCATACACCTTTCCTACCGCCTTATTAAACCTTCAACATTCTTGCACTTCTCCTTAAGCCATTCCTTCTTAGCTGTCCTGCACTTTCTCTCCACTTCATTCTTTAATCACCTGTATTCCTTTCTGCCCTCTTCATCTTTTGCTTACTGGGCGAGTTGGCCGTGCGGTTAGAGGCGCACGGCTGTGATCTTGCATCCTGAAGATGGTGGGTTCGAATCCCACTGTCAGCAGCCCTGAAGATGGTTTTCCGTGGTTTCCCATTTTCACACCAGGCAAATGCTGGGGATGTACCTCAATAAAGGCCACGGCCGTTTCCTTCCAACTCCTAGGCCTTTCCTATCCCATCGCCGCCATCAGACCTATCTGCGTAGGTGCAACGTAAAGCCACTAGCAAATAAAATAGCAACTTTTGCTTCAGCGGGCGAGCTGGCCGTGCGGTTAGGGGCGCGCAGCTTTGAGCTCGCATCCGGCAGATAGTGGGTTCGAATCCCACTGTCGACAGCTCTGAAGATGGTTTTCCGCGGTTTCGCATTTTCACACCAGGAAAATGCTGGGGCTGTCCCTTAATTGAGGAAAAGGCCGCTGCCTTCCAATTCCTAGGCCTTTCCTGTCCCATCGTCGCCTTAAGACCTATCTGTGTCAGTGCAACGTAAAGCAAATAGCAAAAAAGCATCTTTTGCTTTCTTGTACTTTGGTCGTTCATCAATCAGTCCTGAGTTATCCACTGATTCTTAATTTTTCCTTTCTTTCTAACTTTTCTTCAGCAGTCCAGAGACCTCATTCTTCACGAATGTCCATTCATCCTCTATTGTGTTTCCTTCAGCCTTTTCATTTAATCCTTGTGTAACATGTTCCTTGAAACAGTCTCTCACATTCCTTTCTTTCAACTTGTCTAGATCCCATCTCAGTGCGTTCCTTCACTTCTTAAACTTCTTCAACTTCAGATGGCATTTCATGACCAACAATTTGTGGTCAGACTCCACGTTTGCTCCTGAGAAGGGTTTGTAATCCAATACCTGGTTTCTGGATCTCCGCCTAATCATAAATAATTATCTTTCATACCTTCCAGTGTCACCAAGTCTCGTCCAAGTATAAACTCATTTGTGGTTTTTGAACCAAGTATTAGCATTAGTACTGTGATTGATGCAGAATTAAACCAGACGATTTCCTCGTTCATTCCTTTGTCCCAATTCGAATTCTCGTACTGTATTACCTTCTCTTCCTTGGCTTACCACTACATTCCAGTCTTCCATCACAATTAGATTATTTTTCACCTTTTACATATTATATTAAATCTTCCATCTCTGCATATATTCTTTCGATTTGTTCATCATTCACTGAACTAGTTGGCATATAGACCTGCACTATTGTGGTAAGAATTGGTTTGGTGGCTATCTTGACAACAGTAATCATTTCACTATGCTGGTCGTATTAGATTACCCGCGGCCCTATTTCCTTTTTCATTACTAGCAAATGTACCCGTGCTTCGCTACGGTATTCTACATTGTAGGCCTATACGGATTTCTCCGTAAATTACTGTAAAGACAGTGACTAAGATTATACTGAATTGCATGACCCTGAGCACTATCTCGAAAACAAAACACGGAGTACGCCATACATTGTTTCAGATGTAAGGTAGGCATTGGGGAAGTTTTGAAAATAATGACAGGCCACATACCCTACTGCCATCAAAATCGAGTTCGGGAATTTCTACTATAACGGCAAACTCACTTCGCAACCGCCATTCACAGTAGAGATTGAGTTTTCATTATAAAGACAGGCCCCTCTTCCAAATGCCAGTCACAATCGAGTTGGAGATATTTGAATATAATTGAGAAATGCAACCCTATCTAACGTATCGACAATTGAAATACGACAGTAAATAATAGGACCATATCTGTAGGTCTCTCCAAATTGAACTGCAATTGTGCTATCAGTTTTATATTACGACTTACTATTTAGAAAATACAGCCCAGAAACGAAGGTCTGGCGCGTCGATATATTCCGGGGCCAAAAGTTATACCCTTGAACAGTTTGGAATTTTTCCTCAAAGCACAGTGTGTCCAGATTTTGGGATTAGCAACTGTATACATACGGATAAATTAAGAAAGAAAGTAATACAGTTAAGAAAGTTGAAATTAATAGGAAATGGGATTATAATTGAGGACAGTCGGATAGGACAAATACGTAAATACCAAGTGGATGTATTGGAAAATAAAATACCCCTCAATAAATTGTGTTGGTATGAGTTACGGATAGGAGAAGGCGGCAACAGTGGAGAAATTTAGGCGCAGGGAGTCTTAGATAAACAGATAAGAGGATGACTTAAGCCTAAAGTGCTAAGGCAGAGGCAAGAAATTAAAACGGAAAACGGAAGTAATAATGATAAGCAAATACCAGAAAACACCTTACGGTGTGATATAATGGGCTACACTCCGCAGTACTGTTCAAATACTAACAACGCCCCTTTGTGCTATCCGGGGACAATTGTAACCTCCAACGGTATTCCGCCAATATCCCGCAAAATGGCCGATTAACGTCTCTCGTGTTTTCTACCCAAAGAACAACCACGAGTTTATAGGAATGATGACGAAAATGGCAATACGTTACTTACCTGCTGGCAAGTTGCCATGGTAACCTGTAGGTTTATTGTCGGTCTATCGGGCACTCAATGCAGAGCATGAGACCCGCAGAAAATAGTAAGTTTCTCCGTCATATAAAGAGTAAGCAAAGTCATGTACATAATAAAAGTTGTTTATAATGGAGGGACGTTTCACAAATAGTCAACGGTTTTACCGAATATCAACAGTGTAAGAGGAAATGGAAGAAAACTATTCTGGTTTTCTTATAAACCTCCAGTCTATTCAGACATTTTAAAGTCATATGCACATTAAAACCTTCCTCGGGATGAGAATACTCAAAATTTGAAGTTTAGTTGAGATCTATCTAGCTGTTTCGCCGTGATGATGGAACATATAGACGAACAGACACGACCTAAAACGGGTAGATATCTAAAAAGTTGGCAAAATCACACGAAATTACAGACAACGGACCCCCTACAACTTTATTTATATGTATTAAACTAACTCCTGCATTTCCCCCGTTTGATTTTGTCGCCTGACTAAAAAATCCTGCTCTTCCTGCCAATGTATTTCACTTATACCAACTACGAGTACATCTAATTTTAGTCTCCATCTCCCTTTTCAGGTCCTCTAACCTTCCAAAACGATTCAAACTTCTAAAATTCCACGCTCTGACTCGCAGAATGTCAGTATCTATCTTCCTGATGATTGCCCCCTTTCACGTAGTCCCCACACGGATCCCCGTATGGGGGACTACTTTATCTCCGGAATATTTTACCCGGGACGAAGCCATCATCAGTATATAATTTATATAGAGAGCTGCATGTCCTCGGGAGTTAGTTACGGTTGTACTTTCCCATTGCTTCCAGCCGTGTAGAAAAATCAACACAGCTAATCCATGTTGAGTATTTTTACAAGACCAAATCACGAAAACAATTCCACACATGACAAATACCACCCATGCCCTACATTAGTTTCATGCACTTCACCTGATGATTTTTTTATTATTTTTTTTTTTTGCTATTTGCTTTACGTCGCACTGACACAGATAGGTCTTATGGCGACGATAGGATAGGAAAGGCCAAAGAGTTGGAATGAAGCGGCCATGGCCTTAATTATGGTACAGCCCCGGCCATTTCCCTGGGGTGAAAATGGGAAACCACGGAAAACCATCTTCAAGGCTGCCGACAGTGGGACTCGAACCCACTATCTCCTGATTGCTGGATACTGGCCGCAATTAAGCGACTGCAGCTATCGAGCTCGGTGATGATAAGGTTGGGCAAGGGTTTTCGTATACAGAGCGAACTAGTCCACTACATACTCAACGCGAGCAACACCTCTGTCTGTTAAAGCACAAATGGCACCACAGCTAGAGAGGAATGTTCTCGAAGAACCGAGCACTTCCTACGTTACCGGTACAAATACCAACCTTAATGGATATTGCAAATGCAGTAAAGAAGAATATTTAAGTACCACCGTTAAAGGCATGCTTTTAACTGTTCATAGAACACAGATTATACTGTTCCTTTTCCTTCATACGATCGCACTGTCTGCATTAAGTAACGAAGAAACGTGTGCTGCTCCTATCTATGTTGTTCTGCACACAAGTTGAGAAGAGGTAATAATGTGAGGTTTAATGATACTTACTTCTCAGTCGTACGCAGACTTAAAGCTAGTTAAATATCGAATGTTACTGCCGTCTACTAGGGTCAGCGATACTGTCTCCTACCAGGAGAGCCCAGGTTCGGCGACCGGCGATGTCAGGGAGATTTTTTTACTAGTTGTTTTACGTCGCACCGACACAGATAGGTCTTACGGTGACGATGGGACAGGAAAGTGCTAGGAGTGGGAAGGAAGCGGCCGTGGCCTTAATTAAGGTACAGCCCCAGAATTTGTCTGGTGTAAAAATGGGAAACCACGAAAAACCATTTTCAGGGCTGCCCACAATGGGGTTCGAACCTACTATCTCCCGAATACTGGATACTGGCCGCACTTAAGCGACTGCAGCTATCGAGCTCGGTCAGGGAGATTTACCTGGATCTGAGCGTTGGTTCGGTTTGCACTCAGCCTATGTCATTACAAATTGAGGAGCTTAGAACTATATTTAATGATCATTGCGATCCCAAGAATAAAACATTCAGGATTGGGCAAGGCAAACATTTGTTCAACAGTATGAAGGTCCTATTTACCAGTGGAGATCTAAACATTCAGCTCCGAGTTCGGAAGTTGAGATGCTATATTTTCCCAGACCTTCTCGATCGGTTTGAAGGATGGGCCCTCAGCCATTTTCTGGAGAGGCGGATTGAGACTTTCAAAATATACATGTATAGAAGAATGCGTAGAATATCCTGGATAGAAAGGAAGACAAATGAGGAAGTCCTCAGCTTGTTAAATGAGAGAAAAGTGCTTCTAACATCCGTCAAGGAACGAATCCTTAGGTACATCGGGCATACATCATGAGAGTTGAACTATAACTTCTCAACTCATCATCGAGGAGAAGATTGAAGGAAAACGCTATGTGGGTTGGCGGAGAAATTCCTGGTTTAACAACCTGTGCCGCTGGCATGGACGAACTTCCATTGAAATCCTTCCAACAGCAGTTTCACGAATTCTCGTAATCAATTGGATCACCGACCTTTGTAAGGAGATGGCGTCCTAAGAAGAAGATACGGGACTCTAGTTCATAAATGCTCTTCTTTTCTAAGTCCAACTGGCCAGAAAGGAATTCAAATTTCACAGCTGGATCATTCGGTTCTTACTTTGCAGTTTAAAGGCTATGTTATCTATTCACCTGTGCTTACATTTACAGCTACCCGGACAATTTATCGTAATCCTCATACCCTCGTTCTTTGAGGGCGCCGGCTGCCATGTGTGACTCTTTCTTAAAACATCCCCGAAAGGACATGCACTCAGGACATGGGCAAGTGTTTCGTGCTCGCTGTGGCAACGCAGACAGTGTGTGTTGTCCTGGGGCCTACTTCGTAAGAAACGCATTGCGGCAACATTATCTGTCATCAGGGTTGCTTCCCACCATAATACTGAACATTAAAGACCCTGGTGATCCGATATCCATTTATTAGCTGGTGTGTATTCCTTACCCTTACATGGCCCCTTACTTCCGTGAAAAAACTCACGCTTCCGCAATTCAGTACGGTGCTTCTTTGAATCAGGAAACTGAGTGCAGTTGTTGATGATTAGGTCGGTCTCTTCAATGACAAGTTGACTCATCAGTCATAACGCTCCGCTTTCAGATCTGGTGCCATATCTATAAGTGTAGTTGTCTCACCTCAAAAACTGGCGTTGAAGTCGAGCTTTCCAAGAGGCCTATGTATTTCCTTGCCGTGCATAACACTTGTATAACATGTTATGTGGCGTTGAAGGGCCTCTTTCAAGGTGAATTTTATTATCCTTCTACATCGGGAAGGATCCTTTGTGGAAGTATGTGTATACGTACTGCTTGGAATGGATATGTAAGTGTTAGAGTGACTTAAAACTATAAAATTTGGAATTTTTTATCTGCATACAGCAAGGTCAGTTAACAAGAATTTCTACACGGTTTCATAGTTTCTTCAAGGTGTTTTGAGGATCAAATATCAATTCGTTGAAGAAGTTTAGACCTAGTAACGTATTGCTTTACCAAGAGCTTTTGTCCAAATTTCTTGTTGATTTATATTGACGTTTCCGTCCGAATATTTTCCTTTCTTGACACATAGAGTTACAGATTTAGAAATAATGATGTCGAGGTCTATTTCTGGGAAACGATCCGGGAGAATTTTTGACGGTTTAGCTGCAACTTCCACGCCGTTACAGATTATTACCGTGTCATCTGCGAAACTCATGACATTCAGCCTTTGTTCTCCTCTGCTTACAGGGACTAGCTACGGATTCTTCAGATACATTTGCAAGAATGTGATCAGTCGCTAAATTATAAAGCGCAGGATCGAGTGGAGATCCTTACAATACACCACGTATAAATTGCATGGGATTGAAAATTATGTCAGTGTTTCCCGGGCTTGTAGGCCGTTGTCCCGGAGCATGTGATGATCCCGACGTTTCACCGAAGACTGCATTCGGTATTGTCAAGGGGTCCGACTGACTTCGATAGCAGCGAAGCTCTCAGTGGAATGAAGTGGTGTTGTAATTCCACCTCTATACATACTGTAGTTCAGGCTACGGTACGCTGCTCGCCTATTAGTCGCCATGCTGGGAGGGTGGTCGCTGATTGGTTGTTCTTCGGCCGATGGTTGAAGCATTAAGGAGCCTGATGTACATCGACCTACCTTGGCGGGGACAGGAAACTGATCACCCGTTGTTTTTTCTGTTCTGCCTCGGCCATCGTGTTCTTCAGGATTTAAAGCTTTTAGGACTGGAAACCAGGCTTTATTTACTCGTTCAGATTCTTCCTTACAGTAGAAGCTGTTGGTGTGCTTTAGGATTTCAATGGCTTCCCTCTGTAGCCGGGTGTGATATGACACAGTAATTGACAGTAATTTAGTGTCGCTGCACTGTACATCATGGCCTGCTAGCAGCGAGTGTTCAGTGACTGATGATCTATCTGTTTGTCCTAGCCGGCTATGTCTGTTGTGCTCCTTCAATGGCGCGGCGATGCTGAATTTTGTAGTGCCTATGTACACCTGGCCGCAGCTGCACGGGATCTTGTAGACACTTGCTATGGAGAGAGGATAGCGAATATCCTTGGTAGACCTGAGTAGTTTCTGGATATTCTTCGTTGGTCTTTACCCCCATGGGACTCCAGAACTCCCTATTCTGTCAGTTCTTTTCCTAATATACGGCAGAAAGGCTATAACTGCCGGCGGCTCCTCTTCTTTCTACCTGGTTGTTGGACGTCTTGGATGGAGTGCTTGCTGGATATCTTTATGGCTGTACCCGTTAGCGAGTAGGGCCATATTGAGGTGACTGAGCTCCTCGTTTAAGTGCCGAGGTTGACAAATTTTCCTAGCACGGTCGGCTAGCATCATAATCACTCCTTATTTTTGTCGTGGGTGGTGGTTGGATGTCTTCTGAAGATAGTGGCCTGTATGGATCGGCGTGCAGTACACTGTTTGTCCAAAGTTTAAATCGGCAGTCTTAATTACCAGAACATCGAGGAAAGGGAGTTTTCTTCGTTTTCTGTCTCCATAGTGGACTAAATGCTGGTGTTAATACTATTCTTATGCTGCAGAATCAGTGTTAGATGTTCCTTTCCGTGGCTCCAGATCACAAAGGTGCCGTCTACGAAGCGCAGCCACACCTTAGGTTTCAGTGGTGCCGTCTCAAGTGCGTTTGTTCGAACATTTCCACAAAGAAATTTGCGATCATTGGACTCAGAGGACTACCCATGCCTCACCCTTGAAAACGATCTCTTGTTGTACAAGACTACAATACGTCCGACCCTGGAGTACGCCAGTCCTATCTGGCTCAGTGCAGCTAAGACGCACCTGGCGAGGTGTAGCGCATTCAGAATAAAGCGCTGGGCTATATCTCAGGGGCACCATGGTTCACAAGTAACTCAGATCTCCACAGAGACAATAACATAGTTCGCATTACCGAGTGCATTATGAAGCAAGCTAGGAAGCTCAATGTCAGACTCGGTAACACCCGGAAACCCTCATTAGGGAGCTCGGGATTTATTAAACCGGAGGCTCCGCTATTAGAGGTCTAATGTCTTAGTCTCACATCACCCCACCCCGCCGTAATGCACCCTCCTCACAGCCGTAAGGCACCAGGTCATATTCTGACCATCTATGACCCTACGATAACAGACCACCCGAAACAATAAAACAATCCAGTCACTAGATTACAACAATATCAACAAATAGCACTTAAGGCCTCGATAGGCCGACGGGCTATAATTTCTCAAGGTTCAGGCCATGCCTGTACCAATGAGACCGTCCCTGCTACTTCATTTCACTGAGATCTTCGCTTCTGTCGAAGTCAGTCGGAACCCTTGTATGGCCGAACGTAGTATTCGGCGAAACGTCGGGACCATTGCAAGCTCCTGGACTACGGCCTATAAGCCCGGAAAACACTGTAGCGCCGGCCGTGAAAGCCTGAATTGTTATATGCATGGGATTAGTTTTATGGTTTCATGTTTCGATTACCTAACTATTGACTTATTATAACTTCGTAATGCTATTTCTCAATGTATCCGCAAATTCCTGCTGAATCGGAAGTCTTCGTTAGATGGAAGTTCCTCATTTTCTGATATCTAAAAAATATCACGCAGGACTCGTTTTTATTCACCTTATTTGAACGCAAATCCACTTCTAACCTCAACGTGTTTGGGTGTGTACTTGAGGATTATTGAATCGCCTCCGGTTCTGACTGAAAATAATATACGACAAAATCTTTGATGTAGCACTCTTACAGTTATCCTCCAAATTATGCTACAGATGTATATTGGACGCCAGTGAGCTGCGCAGTCACTTTCTCCACCTTTATGAATCAGAACTGTACTAGCTCTTTCCAGAGGAGTGGACTGTTCAAAGGTGGTTTGCAATGTTCTAGAAACTATCAAAGAAATAATTGTATAGGCAATTTTTTTCTTATTTGTCCATACAATGATGTGATCGGGACCGCCGGCCGTGTGTGCCGAAATTCTCTTAATTGCAGCATTTAACCCTTCTTTAGAAATAATACCATTAAAAATTCCATTTTGCTCCGGTCTCACCTTAAAGTTGGGTTCTGAGAAGAGATTGGAAAACTGTGAAGGTCTGTCTGGAGTGCATGAAGGTGCTTCGAATCCGAACACTGTGCGAATAGCCTTCGCACATTGATTGTAATGATGAAATTGACTTAACAGATTCAAATAATTGCCCTTCAGTTTCTTTTTGTCTCTCTTGGTAGTTCTCTGGATTGGAACTAGTTTTAATGATTGCTGACCAATAAAATGACGTTTCCTTTGCCTGTCTTCGTAATATTTGTGAGCACGATGTTCAATGGTGTACCGCTGTGGCAAGGAATTACTGAAGGTTACTAGGTAATGTATCAAAGACAACATCTTTCATATCCGCTGAATTTACTGTAAATATTCAATATATCTACTTGTTAATTGAAGTCTCTCATGGCTTCATAATTTAGACGGATTCCTCTAGGTGATTTTTCCGGACTTACTAATTTCGCTTAGTGTCCAGCAGGGCGTGGTTGTCTAAATTGAATATTTAATCCTCTTATAGACTTAAAACACTTTCCTCAATGTGAACATCGTTGGGGATTAACAGTAGGTTGAATCATTTTATAAGTCATGTGCGCTGATTAGCCAATATCCATGCCACCTCACATAAGAGTACAAGTTACGGTACGTTGTGATTTGACTGCCCAAGATTCCAGGCGAAAATTGGCAGAAACAAACATTAATAAAAGGGTGGTTCTATGAATCCGGGAATTTTTTAAAGACCGCACGCAGAGAGTGAAGGTGAGAAATAAATACTCCTATGAAGTGTCTATAACGTTGAGAGTATCACAGGGTAGTGTTACTGGGCCACTCCTATTTATGGCGGTTATCAACGATCTGCCGAACGAAATTCAAAGTGACTGCAGATTGGTCGCGGACAATTGTATAGTATACAGAAGAAAACAGAATGCTGGAGATAATAGATTATTACAAGCCGGTCTAAATATACTACATAAGTGGGCACTCGGTAAGTAAATAAAAATAAATTGTCGAAAATGCAATCTTACAAGAATGGGAAACATAGGCAAGGGGACTTTCAATATTGTCTTGGATCGGATGGTCCTGTAGGGTGTGACTCATTCAAGTAGGCCTACGTAGGAATGCACGTAAGAGAGATCTAAAATGGGACACTCACGTAGGAAGTGTAATTTCTAAAGCGTACCTCCTTACACTTCATGATGAGGGTGCTAATGGGCAGCAGTTCCCAGGCGAAGGCGCAGGGCTATATATCACACATTAGGCCAGTCCTGGAATATGGAGCAGCCATAGGGGATCTACCAAACAGCGAAAGGTTGCAATTTTCGTGCTGAATTATTTCAATTCTAGAAGTAGTGTGACAAGTATGATAGAAAAACTTGGGTGGGAGACACTGGAGGTTAAAAGGAAACGAACACGGTTATGACTCTTATTATTACACGACTGATGTTGCGTATACGACAACCAGCCCTCAAATTCAAGTAAAAATCCCTAACCTGGTCGGTAATCGAACCCAGGGCCTCCCACTAAGAAGCAGGCATGCTACCCCTGCACCGCGCGGCCGGCAAATGTACACAGTAAGTACCATGAAAATAAAAATGGTGTTAAGATACAAACATATGCACTTTGAATCCGTACTTGAATAACACGTTATATGTTCTTGGTCCGCCTCTGTGGTGTAGTGGTTATCGTGATAATCTGCCACCTCCGGAGGGCCGGGTTCGATTCCCGGCTCTGCCATAAAATTTGAAAAGTGGTAAGAGGGATGGAACGAGGTTCACTCAGCCTCGGGAGGTCAACTGAGTAGAGGGGAGTTCAATTTCTTCCTCAGCCATACTCGAAGTGGTTTACTGTAGTTTCCCACTTCTCCACGCAAATGTCGGGAGGTACCTAACCTAAGGCCATGGGTGCTTCCTTTCCTCATCCTTGTCTATGCCTTCCAGTCTTCCCATCCCCACACTAGTCTCCTGTTCAGCATAACAGGTCAGGCAGCGTCGGAGAGGTACTGGTCTTCCTCCCCAGTTGTATCCGATCCAAAGTCTCACGCTCTAGGACACTGCCCTTGAGGCGAGAGAGGTGGGATACTTAGGTGAGTCCGAGGGAAAGGCCAACCTTCGACGGTAAAGGGATTGCGAAAGAGAGAAAGAGAATTGTCTTGATTATCAAAGTAAAAGTATACAAAACGATGAGCCAAGTATTCCATTTAGATATCACGTCATATACAACATACCAGAAACTTCACATATATTATTTACATTCACATAAATTAATATAGCGTAATGCACAAAAACAGAACATCTGCAAAGAAATCTCTAGATTACGTATCGGACGAGTCCGCTGCGCCTGACTTTTTATGCTGATAGGCATCCCAACGAACGCCAGTGGTGTGATGGTCGATTCTCCTTTGCCGTATTCCAAGCTGTAATCGCCTTTATATCATTTACTGCAACACCACAGTAAGACTTTTTTCAAAAACATATATGCGACACGTATTTGCATCAAACTGTCATACGGTTATGTAAAAGTACGCCCCAGTTATAAGCTTTCGATTGGATATTAAATTCAGGCTAAAAGCAATGGCATACTGATAAAAGACACTCGTGTGAGTTAGTGAGTTTGTACACTAAGTATGATTTCTGATAAGCTCGATGTAACAGTCACTGTGGTGTTACGGACAACGTACAGACGTACACATGTATCATTGGTAAGCGGGTTCGAATTCATAAGCGCCAAATATTTATATTCATATGTTAAGCACTGAGGATGAAATACAAGCCCATTAGTGCCACATTCGGCCATGCAGCATGCATTTTCAATATGTACTGGCCTGACCCTTGGTGTAGCCTAGCAGTGCTGGTCAATTCTTCACTACGTATTCAACAGATGAGTATGTTGGCATGCTCCTCATCTACGGTGAAGCAAGGCAGAACTCATAAGAAACACAACGTCTGTCACACGAAAGATTTCCACACAGCTGACAACCAATAAATAAATAAATACATAAATAAATAAATCACGACGTGGGGGTATTCGGATATATTGGCTTTGTGGATAATTCTCGAAGTACAAAATGCGAATGGTATGAGTAGGCTCAAGTAGGATTCGAACTCACATACCAACCTAGGATTCGAACTCACCTACCAACCGCAGTTGTATTAGCAGCACCACACTTATGACACCAAGGTGACTCCGGCTAGCAGCTTACCGGGAAGATTACTACATGGATAACTACTTCCGCTTCATAAATGTACACATGTTGTCTATGAATGCCATCGCTTTTAGCGTTCATTTCATATCCTAATGAAAGCTTATAATTGGCACGTACTTTTTACATAACCGCATGGCAGTTTGATGCATTGTGCAAATACCGCTCGCATACATGCTTATGCAAATGTGATGGTGCAGTAAGATGTGGTTAAGGGCAACTGTTGCTTGGTGTGTGGCAAAGGAAAATCGGCGATCACACCACCGGTGATGTTTATTGGGATGCAGAACAACAGAAAAAGTCAGGGGCAGTGGACTCGCCCGTTATAAATACATAAAAACACGGATAGCATGCTTTAGTTAGCTTTCTACAGCCTACATAGAATGAATTATTTTCTCTTCATGATATTCATATTTTGTCCTACCTCTGTAATTCTTACCCCTGACACTACACTAAAACACAAATGAATAATACTTGGGTGTCTGAACATATGTGTTTTGTTTAATATGTACTTATTTATTGTCTTACCTATTTTCATCTTGTACTCCCCTTCCAAGACTCTGTCCATAACTTACAGAAATTTCCTTAGACCTGCTGAAGACCGAGATAAAATTAAAATATAATCCAGAAATCTCAGAGAATCGATTTTATCATCCTGAATTGTGATTCGTTTTCCAAATTCAAATTTTATCACTTGTGCTTCATAATCACTGAAAACGAGGCGGGTGACTAGTGCAGGATACTTTGGAGTAGGATTTGATAGCGCGCGTCAATAGGTGATCGTTGGTAATTTTTAAGGATATAAGGCCGCTTTGATGTTGTAAATATATCTACGTTTGAACAGTTCTTTCGTAATTGTTGTCTGGCCGAAATGTCGTTTGTGCCTTGACGACGGGCACTGTTCAATAGTGGGACTCGAATCAGATAATTCAACTGCTGAACTCAG
This sequence comes from Anabrus simplex, assembly GCF_040414725.1. Classification (NCBI taxonomy): domain Eukaryota; kingdom Metazoa; phylum Arthropoda; class Insecta; order Orthoptera; family Tettigoniidae; genus Anabrus; species Anabrus simplex. Next base: position 245,507,759 of record NC_090271.1, read on the forward strand.
CACGAGCTGGGTAGAGAACATTGAGCAAATACGCTATCTGTGCACCGCAGGTCTCACACTAATAGCCACACATTTGCATAAATATTCGGTTAATATAACATGTTGTTAAGGAGCGGAAGCAGTTGACTCCAATTTAAAGTAATGAGAGACTATGCTTTAATGAGCTGTTACACTGCATGGTATGTAAATAGTTTTACTGACCTAACATACGAAATACTATAATCTGCGGGAAGGCCTTTTGTTTGCTGGGAACATTACTCACTCCTGGTTAAGAATTATATTCCCATGCTAACACTAAGTAAAGCTTGAAACAAAAGGTACCCTTATATTAAATGATCATCCACCTAAGATGGCGGCTTCTTTCAGAATACTTGTGATTAGTACCGGATGTGGTATTCTAGGAACTGTGTAACTAAGAAATTAGGTTAACAACTTGGAACTTATTTCCCTTTCAAACACACAGAAGTTCTCAAGGACTGAAGACGTATAGGTAATTAAATCGTGCCTTCGTGAGAACCTTCGGACGGGAACGGTAATTACATTAACAAAAATTTGGAACTAAGGAATTTTCTCAGTAGCAGTCGACTTAAACCACACGTGTGGCACGTCCTCATTTCGATTAGTTCTCCTACGAATCGCTGAGGGTATGTTGGTGCCAACAGCTTGAGACGATTACAGAATTATCGCAGGATATTTTCCTTTATGTGACTATTGTCTTGTAAGGCAGATCTTCCCGTATAGGTGGTTGACGTCTATCACGTTCAACGGTTGACCGAGTTGGAGACTGAAAATGGATTCTCCGGCGCCTCAAGGCCAAAACTCTAAAAACAGTTGGATACCCGTTTTTATTGTATAATTAATCCAATTTTAGGTCTTAAAGCAAGCATTGTCAGTGAATTAACATTAAAGTAGTGTGTAACTGTATGTGAGATATGGGCTCTTCTAGAATAATAAAGTCACGTAGGCCCTCTCACCAACGATCGCCGAAGGCTAGCCAGTGATGCTAACCTAGGCACATGTCCCGTATGCATAGGGTTGACTGGCTCATTTCGTTACAAAATAGGAGCTTAGGGACTGATTTATGAATCCACTTCCAAGCGTAGGGGATCCGTTAGCCAAATACCCGATAATAGAGCAGTAATTAAATAATACTGTATCAATAATTAAATCTGTTACCAGTTCAATTTTTATTGAATCTTGTACTTCACATCACGTTTCAGAGTCTAGGCTTCATCGTCGGGTGGAGAAATGATTACATTCAATTGTTGTTAGGTTTTTCAAGGATTCCACACATTCAAACGTTTACTAAAAATTGTTCGTCCAGTTTGTCCGTTCGTTCTACTGGACCGATGTGCTTCATTTGTGTTTTATTCTCTCTGCAATTACCTGCCGGTGGATCATCAGGCATTAATAGGTCTGTAAGTTCAGTCAGCTATGAGTTGTCTTAAAATCAAGTCATCGGGCGAGTTGGCCGTGCGGTTAGGGGTGCGCAACTGTGAGCTTGTATCCGGGAGGTAGTGGGTTCGAACAAACACTTTAATACACCAGTACCGGACATTTGTATGTCTACAGCATTGAGTAGAGTGCGAACAGCGACGGTGGTGACACCTAGCGTGTTGGTGTGAACTGCGTACTTGTCTATACAACAGTTGAGAGGAATGCATCTACACACATTGGAAATATTTTTGTTAAAATAATTGAACAATCATAATAATTAAGAATGAAATTTGAAAATATGAAATTCCTTCTTCATAAACCTCCAAAACAAGAATTATGTTAGCCGAGTCTTTCGCTATGCCTTAAACATTAAAATCAGAATTTGTTTGAGGATCCACCCAGCCTCTGGAAGGAATATTTAACCAGCTAGTCTCTCCTCTTTTTTTTTTGGGCCTTTTCCCAATTACTTGGAGCAGGACATTGTATGGACTTAGCCTAGTTTTGCGGCCGGATGCCTTTCCTAACACCAAGCTTATGTGGAGGGATACATATTCACTATTGCGTGTTTATGTGGTTGTTTCTCGTCTGATGTGTTGTATATATTTGAAGACGCTTATGAATACGAACACAAACCCGCAGCCCCCGATCTATAGGAATCAACGGACTCGATTAAAATCGCTGACCCAGTCGGGAAATGCACCAGGGCCCTCTGAACCGAACGCCAGTAAGGTGACCATTCCGTGGTGGTGATTATTGTTTTAAGGGGAAGTACAACTGGGCAACCATCCTCTATTAACACTAATCAGGAGGGAAATGGAAGAGGTCCAACACTCCGAAGAATGAAGGTATCATCAAAAGAAAGAGAAGGGCCACGAAGCGCTAACCATTCAACCAAAGCGCTAGAGGGGCAAGATAACTTAACAACGTCCGTAATTTATTAAGATTTCGGGGAAGAGAAGCTGCAGTAAAGAAACATGAGTTTTGGTCCATTATTTTGACTTCTTCTTCTTCTTTTTCTTCTTCTTCTTCTCTTTCGATACGGCCGATCTTCACGAACTCTACAAGGGAACTCACCTCACGCCGCTCTCTCATTTTTGCTGCACTTTAAATTTTCTGTTTTATACTTTATTCATATATATAACCCATGACCTTTGAGTCATAATGAGCCAGAGTCGAAAATTCATTACATGAGGCCCCATATAAATTACAAGTCATGAAGAGTCCTAGTCACATTATTGTATTTGTAACCAGAGATGGCAAGTATAGAACAGGTAGGGTGATTTCATTCTCACGCTACAGAAATTATGTCACCCACAGGTGTAGAATGTGAAGGGATACAAAGTAATTTGGTGGAACTATTTTTTGTTAAAAGTCCATTTTAATAAGAATTGGCGACGAAACCGCCGTGGTAAACGTCAGGAAACTGTAAGTGAAACAATTTGGTTGTCAGTGGTAAAAACCGCTAAATAGCTCCAGAAGGAAAATTGTCGAAAGACGCACCTGTTTGTTTAAACTATGTTACATCGACCAAAATATAGTGCCTAGCTTATGAATGAATTTAACGACGCAAATTTGATAAGAGAAATCCTTAATGCTTATCATCAACACAGCTACTAAACTAAGCAACTATGTGTTATGTCATAATAGGCCATAATTACATTTTCTGTGAGGTGAAAAACAGTGTCAGTAAACATTTGGCGGTAAATGTGGATGGAATGGTAGTGGGAGATCTTTTTATAAAAACACGCCGCGCCATTTGCAATTCTTGCATTGTTTCCAGTAAATTTCAGGAGACCGCACGTCGTTTAGACTAACATTGTACAGTTGTCAAGGGAAGGTAGTTTTGGCCAAAGGGGGGTATATAACGTAATCTCCATGTGGAGGTAGATCAGCAGTCAAATTAACGGTATTCCGAAATTTGGAACCGTCGTGTAGATTCACATCCAGGCAACAGGCGATCATTATAATGCCAAAATCCTTCAGTTGAATTAGAAATTATCATAGCTTTACTCTATTCCATGTGCGGATCGATGATTTGACGAACGTGTTCGGTTCGCAAGGAAGAGAACGCGTGAAGGGCATTTATTTATGTTGTTATTTTTAGGTGAATGATATCAAATAAAAATGAAAGGAAGATTATGATTTGTAAAGCCACTATCTGTCGAGATGGCTAGATAAGGGATTTAGAGAGGCTGGTGAGCCTGCTATGATGAGAGGTCACGTACGACTTCAGGTATGTAAACTACCCTGTCGAAAAAAGCATTTGTTTATTTCATTATGTCACCAATTTTATTTGTGTATCTGTGAAGCATTTTCGTCACCCCTTTTATTTCCTGAAAATGTCAGAGGAATACGACGAAAGGTCAATTTTTATGTTCTTTTTAGATAATCGGGAAAGCCGCGAAACTAGCGTGTGAAATGTTGTACAGTAGTAGATATGATGGCTGTAAAACGAAATAATGTCTAGAGCGAAGTATCATTTCCGTAAGTTTATCTATAGAACATGTCCTGACTGACTAACTGATTCATCATCGCCGAGCCAAAACTACTGGACATAATGAAATGAAATTTTGAGGATACATTTATATTACAATGTTGGTGCTCGATAAGGGAGGATTTTGGGATATATCGTCGCTAAGGGAGTGAAGAGGGGAGTGAAATTTAAAATGAGTGTATCTATATCTCAAAACTTTTAAAGCTTGCAGATGTAAAAATTGGTATTTATAATCTCCTTTAAAAATAAAGAAACACGTATTTTTTGTTTTCGGAAAATCCCAATAGGAGGGGTGAAAAAGGGGTTGAATACCTTTATTGAGGATACTTATATCTTAGAAACTGAAGATATTGCAGATCTGAAAATTGGTATTTGAGACCTCCATAAAAAATCAAAAAACACGTATTTTTTGTTTTTGGGAAATTTAAATAGTGGAGTGTGAAAGTGGGGGGTGGTTTTTTAAAATGAGTGTATCGATATCTCGAAACTTTAAAAGTTGTAGATGTAAAAATTGATATCAGGATCTCCGTTAAAAATAAAAGAATAAGTATTTTTCTTTGTTTTCTGTAAATCCCAATAGGAGGGGTGAAAAAGGGTGAATAATGGGTTGAATTCCTTTAATGAGGATACATATATCTCAGAAACCGAAGATATTACAGACCTGAAAATTTGTATATGGGATCCCCTTTAAAAATAAACACGCCATTTTTGTTTTTGGAAAATCCAATTAATGGGGGTTAAACAGGAGTGACAAATTGGGGTGAATTGTTTGAAAGACTATATCAACAGAATATCTCAGAAACGTAAAACGTTACAGACGTAAATATTGGTGTTTTGAATCTCCTATAAATGTAAAGAAACATAGGTGATTTGTTTTTGGAAACTCCATTTAAGGGGAACTAAAAAGGGGGTGAAATTTTAAAATGAGAATTTCTACAACATATCTCGAAAAACATAACATGTTACAGAAATGAAAAATGGTCTTTTTTATCTCTATTAAAAATAAAGAAACATGTATTTTTAGTTTTCAGAAAAACCACTTGGGTAGGGACTAAAATGGTGTTGAATTCTTTTAATTAGTCTACTGATATCTCAAAAACTGAAAATGTTACAGATGTGAAATTTGGTATTTGGAATCTGCTTTGAAAGCAAAGAAACACGTATTCTCGGAAAATCCAATGAAGGCGGTGGGGAGAAGTTTAAAGAATTGAAAATTTAATTGAATTAATAATATGAGGACACTTACATCTAATAAAAACTAAAGTTGTTACAGACGTGAAAACTGGTATTTGGATCTCCTTTAAAAAGAGAAAAACGCATTTTGGGGGGGAAATCATCTTGGGGGGCGGAAGAGGAAAAGAGTTGAATTCCTTTCCTGAGGACACATATCTCAAAAACTGAAGATGTTAGAGTCGTGATAATTGGTATTTAGAAGATCCTTTACTATTAAAGAAACAAGTACTTTTGCCGGAAAATTCACTTGGGGGGGGGGGGGTTGGGGGGGTAGGAGTGTGAAGGAAAGTGAAAAAAGTTAATTACTTTTACGGGGATACATATATCTCAAAACTGAAGGTAACAGACGTGAACTTTGGGGTTTGGAATCTCCTTTAAACATAAAGAAACACGCCTTCTTTTTGGGGGGTGAGGGTAAATAATCTTAACGGTGGTGGGGTGAAAAAGGAGGTGAGACCAATTGATTTTACTGTTCATAATGTACTTATAAGGACCATCCGTGGCTCAGGCGGTAGCGCGCCAGCCTCTCACCGCTGGGTTCCATGGGTCAAATCCCGGTCACTCATGTTAGGTTTGTGCAGGACAAAGTGGAGGCGGGACAGGTTTTTCTCCGGATACTCCGATTTTCCCTGTCATCATTCATTCCAGCAACACTCTCCATTACCATTTCATTTCATTTGTCATTCATTAACCATTGCCCCAGCGGAGTGTGACATGCTTCGGCAGCCGGAATAATTCTTATCCCCACCGCTAGATGGGGCTTTATTCATTACATTCCTGACCCGGTCGTATGACTGGAAACAGGCTGTGGATTTTCAATGTACTTATTCTGATCATAAACCGATCATTTTTAATAATTCCTATATTCGTTTCCAAGAGCCATTTTTTCCTTCGGAGAACGTTCTTAGATTACAGTAGATTATCCTGGCATATAAATAAAAATTTAAACACCTTTGAAATAAACGATAGGAATAAGATTGACCGTACAATTGTTCACCTGTATAATAAGGTCAATAATGCACGGAAGCATGCCATTCGTATCGCCAGAAATCCCTCGCACTTGCCTACGCTCGGCAATTGTGCTGGTCATATTGTCAAAGATCACAATGGCAGCAGGTGTAATTTATCGTCAAGTAGAGGTCTTGCATCTTGTTGTGGGGTCCAGAGCATCTATAATAATAATAATAATAATAATAATAATAATAATAATAATAATAATAATAATAATAATAATAATAATAATGTTCTGGACCGTCGTAAAATTTGCGGACCGCGCTGGAAACGGGTCCTGACCGGGTAATGACTACGATTGCAGACCGGCCGCGGGTTCAGTACCGCCAAGGCACCCAAGACGACACCACGCCGGATCTCCTCAAGGATTTGATCCATATTAAAAATGCTTTCAGGAAAAGATGGCAAAGGTTTAGGGACCCAACTGACCGGGTGGAATACCTAGACCCAGCCCGGGAAGTACGATATAGATTGCTGGAAAGAAAGATTGAAAAATGGGAGGAACTTTGCCGTAATCTCTCAAGAAACGAGTCAGATCGCGAATTTTGGCAGATTCACTCAGAAAACGAGTCAGATCGCGAATTTCGGCGGATTATGTATAAAATGTTAAGCATGCAATTATAAATTTCAGTATAATACCGTAGCGAAGCACGGGTATCTTGCTAGTTTCCTATATTTGTTGTTTGCCCAAGTTAAGATATTAATATATCACGAAATTACGTTCAATGTAAGGATAATTCCTGTAAGTGTATTACGTGGTTTACCATTTAGAACGGGTGCGTGGTAATGATGGAATGTCAGCTGTCGCTGAAAGCACGCCCTCCTGTGTTCGGGGCTGTACATTTTTTAAGGGAAGGTACGAGGGGAAATTGTGGTGTGATTTGTGAAAGGGAAGTGATACTCCAAAGGTCTGTTAAAATCTGAGGAGAATTGATGGGAGGAAAATAATGGTAAATTTTTTTGTAAGTCAAGTTGAGAGATACGGTTTTGGAAATATTGTGTTGTCAAATTTAGATATGAGAGGGGAGATGGTTAGTTTGTCACAGATTGTTTTATGTAACAACATAGTGGAGCACGTAAGAGAGATATTCCATATTATTGCCGTGTAGGGAAATCGTGGTAGCAAGTGGTTCAAGTCTTGCAGAGATAGGAAGGAACGTGGATCGGGTTGTTGAAATCCTGTAGTGTTGAACAGACTTTGTGCCGGGAATTTTATTGTAGGGAACTTGAGGATTTGTTTTGTTTAATTTAATGATATGGGAATAGGGTCATTCCTTAGTTAGGATCACACGTGAGACCGTAGGACCGTGATGGATAAGAATATTTCAAGTGACGTTTTGAATTAAATCTCTTCGCATATTATGTGTTGGTTAAGTGTTGTATTTTACGCGAGTTGTCAACGAGGCGAGAATTCATTTTTGATCCAGTTAGAGATAACGTGGTTGCTTTCAATGGGATGATGGAAGAAGGGTCTTGTTTCTAGGTAGTAAGCCAGCTGTTTGGTGAGTGATCCAGTTCATTTTTCAGAAAGAGATTGACTGAGATTTTGTCATTTATAATAATTGTTGGAAATTAGATTTCACAATTTAAGAAGATAATCCTTTAGTGGATAACTTCAGATTCATTATCGGTGCTACGTAAATGACACGATGTTATGTTATGTTGTGAATAACCATTTTCAGGGGAGTCAAAATTTGAGAATCCGTTGTGATGTGGCTTCGTGTTGTTGAGGGTTGTCCGAAGTTTTGCGATTATTTTATTTGAATGCCACGATAGCTTGTCAATCCGTAGAGTTCGTGATGGATGATTGTGTTGTTGTTGGTTTCCAAGGCACAAGTGTAGGTTCATGGCGTATAAGGTTATGTTTGTGGAGCACATGGGGTGCAGTGGTCCGTCTACCCTAGAGTTGGGTGAGTGGATTACGACACTTGAGTTTCATCGGCCTGATATCATATCGAAAGAGGTGCCGGAATTAGTTCGAGGCCCTCACGTGTCTCGTTAGCTAACATGACATCGTCCGCATATAATAATGTCCAACTTTACATGGAGATATTACTCCCTAACTGTGTGCAAACCGCTAAGCAAAGAATATATTGCCAGCTAGGTAAACCTTCGCCTGCTATTACCGCAGTGGTCATTTAGAGACCTGATTTTACAATTTTGCTTTACGTCTCACCAACAGAAATAGGTTTTATGGCGACGATGGGATAGGAAAGGCCTAGGAGTTGGAAGGAAGCTGCCGCGGCCTTAATTAAGGTACAGCCCCAGCATTTTCCTGGTGTGAAAATGGAAAACCACGGAAAACCATCATCTGGGCTGCCGACAGTGGGATTCGAACCCACTATCCCCCGGATGCAAGCTCACAGCCGCGCGCCTCTAACTGCACTGCCAACTCGCCTGGTAAGCTAAACGTTTAAAAATGACGGCGACTATAGGCAAACCTGCAAATTCAACTAAACTTTGTACACATATGACTTAATACTATGGAGATAAATATGTAGGATAAGGACATACCTAATGAAAATGCGTGAATCACGTCTGCAATGGTTTGGGCAACCAACGTGAAGTCCGGAGGTTGTGGGTTCAGATCCCACTGGTTTTCCGTTGCCCATTTTTATTCTGTACTTAACATCTCTTTAACATGTACTATGTATGTATAACACGACCTAATATGTTGAAAGTCGCTTTCGATTATAACGTAGTCATAAAAATTCCCTATCCGCCAATTCTTCTTCTTTGAAGCCGTCTATCCCTATTTTTGGTCAGACTAACTGTTTGGCTCAGACAGAGATATTCACTGCAGTACTGTATCGGTGTGCCGTCTTTTGGATTTGCTGCTTCTGACTAACAAAATACTTATGCCGTAATTGTAATAAAGCTAGTGTTCTTTGTTTCTTTGCAGTTGGTTTATAGTCGCACTAACACATCGAAGTGACGCAAGGATAAGAAAGGTTTGGGATTGAGAAGAAAGGGGCCGTGGCCTTGATTAAGTGTTGTCTACAGGGAAAATTGGAAATCACGGAAAACCATATTTAGGGCTGCCGATGATGGAAATCTAACCCACTATCTCTCGCATTCAAGCTCACAGCTACGCGACTTTAACTATACGGCTACCTTGCTCGTTGCAAATGTTTTAATTTTAGGTATACTGCACTTATATTTTCCACTTCTCAGAAATACTTTACATTAAATACCAATAAAATAAATCACTTATCTCGTGAATGAATCCACCTTAATAACGGTAGTTCTTTGTAAAGGAAAAAGGTTGGACACACGTAGCTTATGTGCATCAGGGAAATTTTCCTATTGAATTACTATCCATAAGTGTGTGAATGACACTTTGTTTTTAATTCAAATTCAGCCTCTTGTTATTTCCGGATAGATTCAGTATCTCTCGGCAGAGGCCAGAGCAAAATCTAGCTACACCCGAAGTCCCAGTATTAACAATGGCTGTGACAATATAGAAGATTTTTTAAAAATAACTGTTAGGTTTCTTGGTCTCCCGAAACTGCAATTTGTCGTCCAGTGAGGAAAACAAACTACCTCACTCCATGTCTCGTAGGCCTGATAATCGTGTCGCTAACGGATTTTGTGCTTTCCCTATAACCGCATAAACGTTGGTGGGCCTGTTTGAGAATCCAGCCTTATGGCTGAGGACTTAACAGACAATTTAAGAATTTCACAGGATTGGCTGAAGTTAGGAACTCCATACAGAAGTTGATCTGCTGATTTCCAAAATTCCTGTAAAACTGTCCTTACTACCTTCTCGATTTTCCCCCATTCCGGTAGTTTTTACTATGTGTAAAGCCCAGTTTTACGAACAGAACCCTTACTGCCGTCAACTTTATGTGGAAGGATGTAATCGAAATTGCATGTTTCTGAATGAACTAAACCTTTTCATTCACCACCTTTATGTATCCGCTCAAATCTGGGCAGAACTCCTATGGTTTTTTGTGAAGGAATACGTGTAACACGAACAAAAATACCCAACATCCGAGCCAGATGGATTAACCCGCTAAAAGGGCACTCTTAACAGAATGCCTCCATGCTGGACAATCAGTTAAGGAACCTGCCGAAGATACACTTGAGATCTCTAGTACATCTATAGGAACATTAATGGAGCTCAAACCCTCGTTGATACGAAGTATAGGATATCACTTTGCTCAGGGCTTAATACTATACCATATTATTTTTACAATATGTTTTACCTCGCACGGACGCAGATAGGTCTTAGGTCGACGATAGAGTAAGAAAGGACTAAAAGTGACAAGGAAGGTGGTGGTGGTGTTTATTATGGTTTTAAGTGAAAGTAAAATTAGGCAACCGTACTCTATTAACATTAACCAGAGGTTTAAAAATGGAAGGGACACGACACTTAGAAAAATGAAGATACCGGCCAAAAGAAGGCAAGGACAACGAAGGGGGTGAAAATGAGACTCTCTAGGATTCACAACCTAATAGCGTCAAGGTCGAAAAGAGTTCAGCAAGTGAGGGAGGATAGACTGGAAAGGAAGTAGCCGTGCCCTTAATTAAGTTACAGCCCTAGCATTTCCTGGTGGAGGTTCGAACCCCACTGTCGGCAGCCCTGAAAATGGTTTTCTGTGGTTTCCCATTTTCACACCAGGCAAATGCTGAGGCTGTACCTTAATTAAGGCCACGGCCACTTCCTTCCCACTCCTAGCCCTTTCCTGTCCCATCGTTGCCGTAAGACCTATCTGTGTCGGTGCGACGTAAAACAACTAGCAAAAAAATTCCTGGTGGGAAAACGGAAAACCACGGAAAACCATAGGGTTCAAACCCATTGTCTCCCGAAAACAAACTCGCAGCTGCACGGCCCTAACCGCACGGCCAACTCGCTCGGTAGGTTTAAGAAATGAATCGACATTTTTTTTTCAATCTTTCCTGTTTCATGCGTTCGTTCGTAACTGTGCAGGACTTCAAATAAAGGAAGGAGTGTTATCTGAAAAGTGGTCTCCTAGGCTTTTCTTCGACGAGAATAAGACGAGGAGAATTTTATTCAACGGTCTTCGCGATGACAAATTGGGTTACGAGGCCTAGTTTCTTGGAAATGCAGCATTAGAGTGGCGGGCACCAAGTAGCACAGTAGCCAGTTGTGTGTGGAACAAACGTATGCTTTTTAATTGCTTGAACACAAACAAATATTTACAAGGCAGTAAATGTCATCTTCAGCGGCAGGTCGCTTTCAACAGGATGTTTACATTAGACTGTACAGCTTGGGAGGACTAGAGTCGTAAAGTGTAGTCTACTGACTGCGATGTGAAGCCGTTACCAAAAATGTTGGATGTCACCTTTCATTGAGAAGATGAAGATAATAATAATAATAATAATAATAATAATAATAATAATAATAATAATAATAATAATAATAATACCGGGCGAGTTGACGTGCGCTCAGGGGTACGCGGCTGTGAGCTTGCATCCGGGAGGTAGTGGGTTCGAATCCCACTGTCCGCAGCCCTGAAGACGGTTTTCCGTGGTTTCCCATTTTCACACTAGGAAAATGCTGGGACTGTACCTTAAATAAGGCCACGGTCGCTTCCTTCCAACTCCTAGGCCTTTCCTATCCCATCGTCGCCATAAGACCTATCTGTGTCGGTGCGACGTTAAGCAACTAGTAAGATAATAATAATAATAATAATAATAATAATAATAATAATAATAATAATAATAATAATAATAATAACTTTACCCCACACAAGTTCTTTCACGTGCCGTCAAATCTGCGGACACGGGGCTGACGCATTTCAGCACCTTCAAATACCACCAGACTGAGTCAGGATCGAACCTCCAAGTTGGGCTCAGGTAGATGGGTAGATAGGTAGGTAGATAGATAGATAGATAGATAGATAGATCGATAGAAATTTAAGTTATTTTGGGGGTCAAAATGTGGAGCTAAGATATTTCATAACAAGGACAGATTGAGGAAGTTTGAATTATTTTTACCTTTTTCACTTATGTTAGCCTCTATGGACTGCGTGATAACATTCAATTATATTTCGGTTTCTAGATCTTTTCCCACTCTCGGATTTGATATCCTCTCAGTATTTCTAGGGCCAGTCAGACAGCGCCTTTCCGTGCTCTTCCGGTAGAGGCCCTCTCCGTCTTTTAGGTTTTGATTCCACCTTAAAGCCTTGATACGTTTTTAACATCTGCCTAAATTAAATTTACCTTATAGGATGCCAATCTGTCTCAGATCATTTTCACATTCCTGGAACTATCTCGGACTGTTGACTATGATTTGATGAAATTCAATATTATTTTCGTTGGCAGATCATCTGACATCCTCAAGATATATGAGTAGACAGCGGTATTTTCTTCTTAATTGATGATGTGATTAGTTCGTCTTGCTGTACTCCTCTTTATTAGATCTCAATCGTACCTTCTTCTTCTACTTCTTCTTCTTCTTGGTATTATGATTAATTTTATTATTTTATGTAAATAACTGTTGTATCTGTCATTGAAGAGTAAATCATTTCACGTGTGTGAGACTACTATTTCTTTGAACGCTTATCCAGCGTCTTATTGTAATGTTGGGATGGTGGTCTTATATCCCGATTCTTTTAGGTTTCGTTTTCATTGGTAGGTACGCAATATAAAGTATCCGAAGTTCACAATATGGACATGAACGTTGTATCATACATTTTGGCAAATTGAAAATGAAAAGCTGAACTGCTAGTCACATTTGTTCCTGGCATCCAGAAGTTTTAGAATCATTGATGACAGGCCGGGCATACTACCATCAGGTGACCTAGTGCTTTTAAGTCTTAATACCTATCTACACAATTGTCCTTGTTCCAATTAAACACTTATTTATTCAATCTGAAATTGAAATGTATTTATTTATTATTTATGTATTAATTCATTTATTTATTTGGAGTTAATTACAAGATGGACGAGAGGTAATTTTGGCTGTAACCAGTGGTGGTTCCTAGCTATTCTTACACTCTCAAGTGCAGGAGATGTTTTCAGTAGAGGGGTACTTGGAGAGATTATTGACGTTCAGCACTGGTGATTATGGTATGTTTGGAATTGTGTCAAGCCAGTGTAGCCTCTGGAGTTTGTTTTCGGTAATTTTGATACGATTTTCGATATGCCGAGATATTTTTGGGAAAGAATTTGTCGCACTTCTCGGTACCTCAATTTTCACAAATGTGTACTACATAATATTGCTTTATACGTGTATATCCCACAAAGACTAATCAGACAACAACTCACAGGAAGTGCTATCATGCGGGAGTACAGAGAGACACTATTTTATAGCTGTGTGATATGGTGATTTTAGTAACTGGATTGATTTATTTACTGGAGTCAGAAGCTATACAAATTTTAACATGTAAAATAATGGAATATGTATTACTAAAGAAAAAATGAGTAATTCCATTATAAAGGGATGAAAATTAAATAAAACACTGTTCCACAAAACAAAGTTCTATTTCTGGAAGAAAAATGTTTGATTTTATTAACTTTTTAACGCTGAATTAAAATCTGGTTTTAGTATTCATACATCAGGGATAGTTTAAGAATAATACGATTTTTTATTTCTTTTGGTATTTTCATATCATTACATATATAGATTTAAGTTAGAGTCATAGAAACACTGACAGAAATTCAATTAAGTGGTCTATAAACATTAATATAGTAACAAAAGGGGATAGTTGAAGAGCTCACATGATGTTCCCATTTTTTAACAGTCATTCATAGGAATGTTCATATAAAAATGGAAAATATGGACAGAAATTTGCCACCACAAGGTTTCATGTCTTATTTCTTCATTTTGTATTGAGCATCTTTCTTGTCCGGAATTATACTCCAGCAATAATCGGGTAAAATTGTGGGCATCCATTTCCCTTCACACCGTTTCTCCGTGGTAGCTATGTATTTATGAAGACTTTCTCCATGCTCATCTGATACATCACTACAACTCTCTGGAAAGAAGTCGAGATGCGAGTCCGTGAAACGTACTTTGAAGGACATATTGCATCCTAGATCTTTGTAGGCTAAGCTTTGACCATTTATTCTACAAAATCTTCTACTTCCAAGGCAGTTTTGGGTTACTTTCTTGAAACATACACAGGCTCCATTTCCTTTGCCAGTCGTACAGAAATATTGAATATAAATACAAAGGAAGAGAATATTCACAGAATTACTCACTTAATATATCTGAAGAAGCCAAATAAACAATTTTAAATTGGTAGAAATCATTGCATTCTCACTGTGATTTTGAGGTTAACCTGCCACACTGTCTGAACAGTAACATCAATATCTGAAAAAGGATCAGAAATATTGAAGCTAATGTTGCCAACTATTTCATTTTTTATTAAAAGTACCACATTTGGCGCAAACAATGAAACCGAGTAGGATATATATGTTCAGATTTATGGAAAACTATCCCTTATAGCGCAATTATGATTTCAGATTTGAATTTAGCAATGTAAATGCCTTGAGAATTGGACATTTTCATCCCAGAAATAGGATCTTTGTAGAACAGTGTAACCTTCGCCCAGAATCGGGCTACAGCACTGTTAAATTCATACGGAAGTCAGCTTCGTGTTGGTACGAACACTGTTCATTCCTCTTTTAAAGTATATATCAAACACTTTCGTTGTACTTGTCTAAAAATTGCTTTAATTTTAAAACCTCCCTGTTTCAGTAACGCTCACGGGCTTTGGCCTACCAAGCGACTGCTTCTCAGCTGTAAGTTACGACGTGATATGTCGTCAACTCGACGATTCCTCTCTGTCGTTATTCCTAGCTCTCTAAGCCTGGACCGCTACCTCATAGTCAGATAGCTCTTCGATCTTCTCTTAGGGTGAAGGGAGATCAAACACTCCTCAGATACAGGTAAAAATCCTTGAACTGACCGGGAATCGAAACTGGGCTAGCAAAGTCTCTACCTCTACCCACGGAGCAGGCTGCTGTAGACGAATTCTACGTCAAGAACCACACGAAAGTTGATCGGGTTTTATCCTTCCGTCAATCTTGGCTGCGCCACCTCTGTGCTGGAATAGTAACAATGTCGTCCTCTGCATGGTGCAAGTAGTAGAACAACTGTCACTCTGTCACTCCTGAGTGTTCTTCAACCGGGTGACACCTAGCCTTGGAGCGCATACAAAGTTAGCCAGGATCCATCTCCAGGGTGGGGCTAAGGAGCTGACCAAAATACTTGCAGTTCATAGGAAGTGGCAAAAATTGAGTTGGGGTGTAATAGCTCCGTGACACAGACACTAGTTTTCACGAAGGCGGCTGAATCCCGGCCAATGTGCGTGAAATATTTGTAATGAAACTCATGTCCTAAGAATTGTGGAAGCTCCACGGTTACGACGTTCATATATTATCAACAGTCATGTAAAACAAGAAACTTGCTTCCTTACATTTAAATCTACATGAGGAGATCTCTGAAAAATTAACGAATTTGGTAAAATAAATGTATTCTTCTCCTGGTGAAATAGACTGACAGAGCAGTGATTAGCAGGAATCAATGTTAGTGTTTTGGTGGGCCCCATCCCTTCTCCCTGTGGTAACCCATCACTATGTTGGCCGGCTGGGCAGGAGTGCTGGTGGTATACAATTTATAATGACTAGATTGCGAGCCGAAAGCCTGCATTCAATTCCAAACCTGCACTCAGTGCCCATATGGTGTGAGAGTTATTTGTCCCTCGTTTAGTGAAGTTAAGCCTTGAGTAGACCTTGGTGTTACTCGACAGACGTAGGCTATGCGGCTACATCTGTTTCACCCTCTTTCTACCTCATCATCATCATCATCATCATCATCATCATCAAACCACATGCAGACGCGCAGGACAACTACCAACGGGACCCGAACCTTCTAACCACTGCTGTGTCAGATCATTTAGTCTAGAGGCCTTAACAATCATGACTACACGGAGAAAAAATACATTTATTTTATTAAATTTGTTAATTTTTAAGGGGTTTCCTCAAGGATATTTACAAGTAATTTAATCTGAGGAACCAAGTGTCTTCATTCAGACGAAGTGAGCAGTGCAGTGACTGGCCCTTCATTCTCTGATTATATTGATGTTAAAAGTCAGTTCGGGTCATTTTGATTACCTGACTCTCCATTCATAGAAAGAGAAATTAGGGCTTAAAATAATTTACCAGGAGAGATTTTCGATAAATGTTCAACTTCTTTGAAATTACTTAACAAAGGGTTAGGTAAGAAAATTGATACCTTAGGGAACCTACCACCAGGGCGAAAGTCGTAAATGCAAATCAGTGGTAATGGAAAAGAAAAAATCTCCATGTCTACAATGTGAAATGTGGCTCATGTCTTCTATACTTCAGAAACAGCTGATGTTTTTTGCACCACACAAAGAAAATAATTCCATTCATCTCCCTGCAGTACTAATTCCAAGTAGCTTTGGTTACCGTCCGCATCTGTGGTGTAGTGGTTAGTGTGATTAACTGCCACCCGCTGAGGCCCGGGTTCGATTTCCGGCTCTGCCACGAATTTTGAAAACTGGTACGAGGGCTGAAACGGGGTCCACTCAGCCTCGGGAGGCCATCTGAGTAGAGGTGGGTTCGATTCCCACCTCAGCCATCCTGGAAGTGGCTTTTCGTGGGTTCCCACTTCTCTTCCAGGCAAATGCCGGGATGGTACCTAACTTAAGGCCGCGGCAGCATCCTTCCCTCTTCCTTGTCTATCCCTTCCAATCTTCCTATCCCCCCAGCAAGGCCCCTGTTCAGTATAGCAGGTCAAGCCGCTTGGGCGAGGTACTGGTCATCCTCCCCAGTTTTATCCCCGACCCAGAGTCTGAAACTCCAGAACACTGCCCTTGAGGCGGTAGAGGTGGGATCCCTCACTGAGTCCGAGGGAAAAACCGATCCTGGACGGTAAACAGAAGAAGAAGAAGAAGAAGAAGAAGAAGCTTTGATTACCTAAAATTAGGCTTATAATATATCCAGATGCAGTAGTAAAATGAAATGGCGTATGACTTTTAGTGCCGGGAGTGTCCGAGGACAAGTTCGGCTCGCCAGATGCAGGTCTTTTGATTTGACTCCCGTAGGCGACCTGCACGTAGTGATGGGGATGAAATGATGATGAAGACGACACATACACCCAGACAGAGAAATTAACCAATTATGGTTACAATTTCCACCCTGCCGGGAATCGAACCCGGGACCTCTGTGACCAATGGTCAGCATGCTAACAATTTATCCATGGAGCCGTACGATCTAGCAGTGATATTATGGTAGGCCCACAAGTCAGATTTCACTGTCTGCATAATCTACAATTAGTGTCTGCTGTGGTAAGCTATTAAATGCGTGAGATATTTTGCTCCAGAAAGGTCTTGTACTTGATGCTTGTCATTGTTCAAGATATTCACACCGTCTTAGTGTATCTAACCCGTTAGCCTGG
The DNA here is from genome assembly GCF_040414725.1 of Anabrus simplex. Classification (NCBI taxonomy): domain Eukaryota; kingdom Metazoa; phylum Arthropoda; class Insecta; order Orthoptera; family Tettigoniidae; genus Anabrus; species Anabrus simplex. Next base: position 245,525,332 of record NC_090271.1, read on the forward strand.
ACGCGAAAACTTATGAGGTCCGTTAAGGAATGTTTGTAATATATAGACTTTCTTACCAGGCTCTTGGAATGTGAGCACGAGCTGACTCTCCATAAAGGAACGGACTAGTGCATCTAACGTACATCAGCTCCTTTACTGCAGCGAATCAAATCAAACCAGATCAATCGAATCTGCAACTGATGTACTTACGTGGGCTGTTCATTGTGGGTAGGGGACAGAGCACATCAATGGTATCCGTAAAATGCGACTACAACGGGCTCTCAAATTGGTACCGGGCGAGTTGGCCGTGTGGTTAGGGGAGCGCGGCTGTGTGAGCTTGCATCCGGGAGATAGTGGGTTCGAATCAACTGCCGGCATCCCTGATGACGGTTTTCTGTGTTTTCCCATTTTTACACCAGGTAAATTCCGGGAATGAAACTAAATTGAGGCGACGGCTGCTTCCTTCCCACTCCTGGCCCTTTCCTATCCCATCACCGCCCTAAGAGCTGTCCGTGTCGGTGCGATGTAAAGCAAATTCTAAAAATAAAAAAATAAAAAATTGGTAGCGTGCGATCTTACTGAGCCTGGCACAGTTTCCACTTACTTAGGCCTGCTCTTCAGTTGCGTATTTCCTACAGCTCCCTCTGAGTACGGCTGGTGATATAAACCCACAGTATCTCCTCCACGTCGTAAAAGGCGACTAAAAGTGTGGCCTGTTTTGGTGACTATGGGTGCTATAGCTGAGTCTGACATTGCTTCCCGACGGGATTAGGTTCGGAAGCCATTCATTTTCACGCCCTTCGTGCCCTTCCCTTTCTTTTCACCAATATCTTCATCCTTCAGAGTGTCGGAACTTTTCCTTCTTCCTTCTCATTAGTGTTAATACAGGATGGTTGCTCACTTTTACTCCTTCTTAAAACAATAATCACCACCACCACAATTCCCAATGTGGTAGAGTATCGGATACCAGGTCCCAAGGTCGCGGGTTCACACCTAGTCGGATTACTAGGGCAGTCTATGTCGTACGATGTTGGCGAATAAAAGATCTCTGAGGACATGTCGGTATTTTGTTCGACAATGTTAATAAGGTCCACTGACTATCCTCACGATGATGGCTAAACAAACCAAACTAAGACCATTGACACACAGCCCTCATGAGCCTTGAGTTACCAAGCGACCGTTGCACATCCTGAAAGCCTGCAGATTACGAGATGGTGCGTCGGCAGCCTATCGAACCCTCTCGGTAGTTATTCTTGACATTTTAGAACGAGATCTCGCTAGCTCGTCACTTATTCTAACGTGGTTTTGCGTGGTTTCCCTTTTTTCACACCACACAAATGCTGGAGCTGTACCTCAATTAAGGCCGTGGCCGCTTTCTTCCCACTCCTATCCCTTTCCTATCTCATATTCGCCATAAGACTATCGGCGTCGATGCGATGTAAAAATACTTGTGGCCGGGCTGAGTGGCGCAGACGGTTAAGGCGCTGGCCTTCTAACCCCAACTTGGCAGGTTCGATCCTGGCTCAGTCCGGTGGTATTTGAAGGTGCTCAAATACGACAGCCCCGTGTCGGTAGATCTACTGGCACATAAGAAAACTCCTGCGGGGCTAAATTCCGGCACCTCGGCGTCTCCGAAGACCTTAAAAAGTAGTTAGTGGGACGTAAAGCAAATAACATTATTATTATTAAAGTACTTGTGTGTTCTAACATAAGCTGAGTACATCTCATACTATTCTTCCGATCAAGATAGAAAAACCTCACCTTGCTAGGTCTCGAACCCGCAGCCTCCAGGTAAGAGGCAGGCTCACTGCCTCGGTGTTACAGGGCCATTTCTCGATGCTGGCAATCATATAAAACTGGAGGTCCTGAGGTTGATCCCCTTGAAGATACAATTTTTGTATTTAGTGTAAGTGTAATCTAGGCTGGCCGTTAATATCGCCAAATATGCACAGTAACGAGGACTTGCGGCTAAAGGTTGGGTCACCGTGCTAAAGGCTAAAGGTGAGATGTCCCGCTATCTTAAGCCTTGTCTAGGAGCTAATTATCTCCTTGACTTTGAAGAATGTCGGCAATACTCCGCACCCACAATCCCAGCCTTGCATTCCACCATAAGACCGGAGATGTGAAAATTACAGGACATTTTGTCCAGGAAGATTTGTAACACAGACAGTTAGTCATACTTATACATACTTGTACATTTAGTCACGGTTACTATTGTGTCACGTTTACTATTTTCTATACAGACAGTTTTGTTAACCGAACTAAATAACATTGAAACTCTGTGTGCTCTCTATAACTCTTCTGTGAGGTCGAAATTAGAATATCGTCGTTGCCTCTGCGAAAAACCGCTATGCGAAATATTTTTGCTTAGAGCTTTGCCCGGTTAGGTTCTGTCATCTAAGGTTCAGTGCTGTGAGAGTAATCTCAATGAATTTAACGTTCGTATGATATATGTGCTGCGGGCCAGTATTTCTACCACAATATTATCACATAGCAGTTTTCGCAGGCGCAACGGAAATATGCATCTTATCTGTCATTCACATAAATATTCAGACACTTTTCGCTTATAAAATTAGTTTTCAGTAAGTAGAATTTTTTTTGCTAGGGGCTTTACGTCGCACCGACACAGATAGGTCTTATGGCGACGATGGGACAGGAAAGGCCTAGGAGTTGGAAGGAAGCGGCCGTGGCCTTAAGTAAGGTACAGCCCCAGCATTTGCCTGGTGTGAAAATGGGAAGGCACGGAAAACCATTTTCAGGGCTGCCGATAGTGGGATTCGAACCTACTATCTCCCAGATGCAAGCTCACAGCCGCGCGCATCTACGCGCACGGCCAACTCGCCCGGTATAAGTAGAATGTAATCCTGTTCTGTCTATGATATTACTTTAAATCTGTTGTCAAGGTTTTTCTTGTTTTACCTACTGTTTTATTTCTATAATAAATAACAATGCTATGTGGACTTCGGAGAGGCCTGTCACAGGTATTTTGAGCTGACACCTTATGGGCGACATGAGCGTCAGTTTCAACGAGGCCGACCCATTATAAATTCTAATTATGCAGCCGGCACACACACCCCGGCCTCGAGTCATCGGATTTAACCATTGAAGGTTACAATCCCCGAACCGGCCGAGAATCAAACGGGGGACCTCACCGACCAAAGGCCATCTCACTAAATATTTAGCCATGTAGCCGGATATTATTTTAATAACATGCCATGTAATTCTCCTGTTATAACTAGAATGTATCTGTGCTATAAACTTCCTTTCTTTCTTTCATTCTTTCTGTCTTTCTTTCTTTCTTTCTTTCTTTCTTTCTTTCTTTCTTTCTTGGGGCCGATGACCTTCGATGTTAGGCCCCTTAAAACATCAAGTAGCGTATTTCTTTCTTCATGACGAATGCACAGTAAAACCAAACTGATTTAGCAGTTTCCATAACAATGTATCTTAATATCTTACTTAAATAATAGACCAGGTCATCAAATATCACAGCTGTAGACTCCAACAAAGTCATATATCCATATTTAAAAGAAGAACAAAGAAGTTAGGGTCCCTTGCAGTAGATATAAGTATACTTGTTTCATATTTCAACTAGCAATGTTGAAAGTAAAGACTAGGTAAGGACCCGGCACAAAAGAAAACACCCAGGCAATACACAGGCAATACACAGGCTGTTTAAAAATAACACCGGCTACGCTTGTAAAGGACGACAAAGTGATCATATTTCAAGTGAGTATAAACGCGCTGAAATGCATGGCTTGGACGGTGTAGGGCATTGAAGTTCGTGAACGCTTCGAATAAGGTGATAGGTGCACGTTCCACATTTTTTCAAGAAACCTCCGCGAATCCAACAAGAGCATTTAATTACACCAAATGTCGACCTAAAATTTGATTACAGAGCGTAACTCGGCGAGGCAAATAAAGACCTTTCTGTTTGGTGTACTGTCTAGGCTCTAGGGTGTTTTCTAGGAGACACCTCTATCATCAAAGAGGGACCTTATCTCTCGAATTCACGTAGTGACTGAAGAACAGAGTATCAGCCACACGTGCACAAGTAATGTTGGCTCTGTAACCAGGTTTTAGGTCGATAATTCGAGCTCCTTTTTAATTTAATTTATGATGTGATGCTCTTGCATCGTCCGACTCGTTGGCTGAATGGTTAGCGTACTGACCTTCGGTTCAGAGGGTCCCGGGTTCGATTCCCGGCCGGGTCGGGGATTTTAATCGCTTCTGATTAATTCTTCTGGCTTGGGGACTGGGTGTTTGTGTCCGTCCCAACACTCTCCTCCTCATATTCACACAACACACTACACTACCAACCACCACAGAAACACGCAATAGTGATTACATCCTTCCATATAGGGTTGGCGTCAGGAAGGGCATCCGGCCGTAAAACAGGGCCAAATCCACATGTGCGACACAGATCGCACCCGCCACCCCACAGGTGTGGGAAAAGCGGTAGTAAAAGAAGGAAAAGAAGGAAAAGAAGAAGATGCTCTTGCATCGTTGGTGGAGGTTCAAGCAGCTAACCACCTTATCGGAAGTGTTGTCAAACTTTGACGTTCAACAGATCCCAAATCATGCATTTCCGGCCATGGGTCCCCTCTTGAAAAGTGGTCAGTCTGACGTCCTGCACAACATCCTAAGCGTGGTCGGTATTTCTGTGAATCACTCTGCATAGACACAAGGATAAATTTACGTTGCGCAAAGATCGCGCGATACCACAAATAAATGAACCACGAACAATCGCTCCCTCAAATAATCCGAATATGGAAGGAAATATGTTTCCCTTCGAGATTCCATCACAATCCTTCGACAACCCGTATATAACGAAGACATTTCAAAACGAAGATTTCGATTGAAATCTATAAAATATTTTAGTTTATGCTTAAGGTTGTAAACGCTTCCATATATTTTACGGACAAATCGTAGATATTGAAAAGTATAATGGTCCGTTATTGGATTTTATAAATTTTCCACCTAATTCATTCTTAGATTGCCAGCGTTTCGCCCCAGTGTGCTAAGTTGGGCTCATCAGTTGGTAAAAGCGCACCTACCAAGACGCATGGCTAGTGCATACCGTGGAGGCCACTGCATACAGTAGGCTACTAGGAGGCACCGGCAGAGTCAGTGCACTAGGAGGGACTTTGTCCCATTTACAAAAGTTGATGTCTGCCTGGCCATCCCTATTAGAATCAATATCTATATCACTGACAAGTTTGCATAATACATAGTTCCAATAGTATTAGAAACAATCGCCTGGAGTGTTTCATCAAATGTTGAAAATATTTTCAGGTGATGAACAATTCTCACCAATAGAAAGAGTGAACAGTAGTGGAATATCGCTTTGTTATGAATGAACTCAGATATGGAGATGAAGGCTAAAAGAACCACAGGGAGACAATGGACGGAAGAACGCAAGAAACAACACAGCGAGTTCATGAAGAGATTTTGAGAGGAGAAGAAGAAAGGAAAACCATCATCAAGCTAACAAGTTCCAACGCGCCCTGTAAACGGGCATAACGAAAGAGAATAAATAATAATAATAATAATAATAATAATAATAATAATAATAATAATAATAATAATAATAATAATGGCGTATGGCCTCCGGAGAGGCCTGGTGCAGGTCTTTTTCTAGTAGACGGCCTATTAGGCGACCTGCATGTCTGTGAAGATGAGGGACCTACCTAGGATGATTTCTAATGTTGAATACGCCACACACACACCCAGTCCCCGAGCCAATGGAATTAAGCAATTAACGTTAAAATCCCCGACCCGGCCGGAAATCGAACCCAGGACCCTCTGAACTGAAGGCCAGTACGCTGACCATTCAGCCAACGAGTCGGACAGATATGGAGATAATTCCGTATAGAAAATGCCCGAGCTAACGGCCATGCCATGTTGAATACACCAGCTCTCGTCCGATCACCGCAGTTAAGCAAGATCGGTCGTGGTTAATAGGCCTCATTAGATGGGCAATCGCTTGGGAACACCACGTGCCGTTGGCTCAATTCCATTTTGGGCCGCTGCGCGATGTAGAGGTAGCTTACCTGCCTCTTACCCGGAGGCCCCAGGTTCGATTCCCGGCCTGGTCAGAGACTTTTACCTGGATCTGAGGACTGGTTCGAGGTCCACTCAGCCTGTGTGATTACAAGTGAGGATCTATCCGACGGTGAGATGGCTGCCCATTTATACTGTAAAAAGCCAAGGATAACGGCCGAGAGGATTCGTCGTGCCGACCACACGACACCTTCTAACTGAGCAACGGTCGTTTGATAGGTCTATCTGGGCTGTTGCGCTATTGGTTTTGATTTGGTTTGGTTCAAAGCGCTTTCATGAAATAAAAAGAAGACCTACATGAACTAACTTGGATGTCTATACTTCTGTATGGTGTTGAGGGATGGAGGCTTAAATAAATGCAACGAAGAAGATAGTGTGGATTGAAAACACCGTGGACAGAAAGGGAACTTATGACGAAGACCAGAACAGAGATGGAGATATCTTGCAGAATTCAAATATTACCTTCTGCAGTTGATTATAGAAAGGACGGCCGAAGGCAAAAGAGAAAAAGGGCTAAAAAGCATATTGTGGCTACACTGTAAAGCAAAGTACAGGACTATCTTCTGTGGACAGTTTAACAACCAATCGGACAGAAATAAAACACATGGTCAACAACAATAATACGAACAAATACGCTAAACAAGGTATTGCTACCGTAGTATTCACGTTTAATTTCGATTTTCAAACACTAGTTTACATCACAGACAATCTTTAGGTTGTATATATTGAACAATCAAGAACCCTTGGATTCAGGTACAGTTATATGTCCTCCGTCAATCTTCGCTGTTTGTTTGTAGGAATCGTCTTGCTCTAAAAGAACTATATAATATTTCGTCAATCTCATTGCAATGAAGATTTTATCAGATCCTCCAATCGCGAAGCATATGGAATTGATAATATCACAATTTAGGCCTCTGACTCGCTACTATGATAGTTATTTCTGGAGTCAATCTATGAACGATGGCGCTATAGCAATCATTGTAAATTATGGTTATTTCAGCTATTTGCTTTACGTCGCACTGGCACCCGCAGGTCTTGCGATGGGGTAGGCTAGGAGTAGGAAGAGAGTGAACGTGTCCTTAATTAAGGTACAGCCCCAGTATTTGCCTGCTGTGTAAGTCTAAAATCACGGAAATCCACCTTCAGTGGTGTCGACAGTGAGATTCGAATCCACTGTTTTACGCATTCAAGCTCACAGCTCCGTGACCCAAATTAGGATTAGAATTATAACTCGGTGTTTCAGAAAGCAAACTCGTACTTTTATATATCAAACCTATAGTTTTAAAATAAATTCCCATCACAGTGTTTACATTTCAGAAACCCACGGGCATTTCGTGCTATTCTGACTGTGGCTATGGTGGTGAAAAACTACTTAGTATGTCATATAAACATTATTATTATTATTAGCCTATTATTAATTATTATTCCTAACCTTTCCTGAATTAACTGGGTTCAGCACTTCGTACATATTTAGCCCAACCCTAGCTGATGTGCGTTCATGTGGCAATTTGTAGCGCGATGCGTCGTACGAAAATGAAGATGATGATCAAAAATATCCCGTCACCGAGCTAGAGAAATTCACTACATGCAGTTAAAATCTTCGGCCTGGCCGGGAATCGAACCCGGGGACCTGTAAGCCGGAGGCCAGTCTGTGAACATTCAGCCAGGGGACTTTCCTCATAACGCTGCACTGTATTCTATAGCTCAATGTTGTTATGTTCTTGTCAAACTTTAGCTGGTGAAGTGGATCGTGCAGCTGGCGGGTGCTCTCACAGCTATTAAAACAATGACAACTCTATCCCTGATGTCCAGTATCTCTCATTGAATTTGCCAGAGGCAGGTACTTGTGGACTTCTCCCCTTATTTATTATTATTGGACCGCGGATTTTTAGGCAGTAATGCAGCGAGTGCAACATAAATTCAGGGAGTTCCGATGGGCCGTACCCCTAATGTTTTTGCAAAACTCATAGCTTAACCCTTTCTGTGCGCATATATCACGTCTAGTTACTCGCTTCAGTAATCTAGCATTTTAATATATTTTTGCCTAAAAATTCGGTACTGAGCTCTATAGTTGCAGTCGCGTAAGTGCGGCCAGTATCCAGTATTCGGGAGATAGTGGGTTCAAACCCCACTGTCGGCAGCGCTGAAGATGGTTTTACGTGGTTTCCCATTTTCAAACCAGGCAAATGCTTGGGCTGTACCTTAATTAAGGACACGGCCACTTCCTTCCCACTCCTATCTCCTTCTTTCCCATCGTCGCCATAAGACCTGTCTGAGTCGGTGGGACGTAAAGCAACTTGTAAGAACAAAAACAAAATATTCGGTCGCTAATTATTATCTGGACATTTTACATTCTTATACAGACGTAAATGTGCAGAAATTTAGGAAATATTTTATTTCAGTTTGGGCTCTTTAAATCAATCCCGCTACATCTCCGTGGTATTCGCAGTCGAAACGATGGGGACGTGGTATCAAAGGCTAAAACTCTGGTTTTGAGATATTGGCAAACAATTATCAGCAATCACTGGAGACTCCTCTTCAACAGAATTCCTGAGGCAGCGGATAGAAATTGTTATCCAACGAGAAAATGCTACCAGCTTTATGAGTACGTTTCAGGATAATGTTCCACTGGACGAAATCTTTTATCTTACATCTTAGACTTTCGAGCTGGAGCGAAGCACCAAGGTCAACAGCAGAAAACCTTGTTGGAATTATCTCATTTTGTAAATAAATAACTAACTAGATCCTACAGTCCTGCATCAACTCAAATATATAGATATGCCTGTATTTCATTCAAAAACGCTTATTTATGAGTCAGGAACATGGTTTTCGGTGGTTTCCCATTTTCACACCAGGCAAATGATGGGGCTGTACCTTAATTAAGGTTTCAAATGGACAGTTTTTGTTATGTATAAGGGATAACCGAAAAATTAGGCTCAGTATGGTGTTTGGCTGGGCATTTGAGAGCTCGATGTTCTTTGTGATATTATGAGCCAGACTTAAATAAATATTCTATTCAGTGTCGAACTCAGGACAATTGGGTTGGGTAGAGAGTAGCTACAATGCTGGACCTCCACGACAGTGGCACGTTTTCTCGGGGTAAAAAAGCACATACAGCTGTGTAGCTCATCCACTATGCTTTGGATTGCTGGATCTGATCAGAGATCGGTCACTTAGCATTCAACAGTGCAACATACCCGTGTCAGTAGATTTACTGTCTTGCTATGGAACCTTATCTCAGGTAAATATTCTGGTACATCGGCGCCTCTTAAATATACAGAACAATTATTGAGACAGTAAATAAATAAATAAATAAATAAATAAATAAATAAATAAATAAATAAATAAATAAATAAATAAATAAATAAATAAATAAATAACAGATTAAGATGTAGAAGTCGCACTGCGTTTAATGTCTGATGTTAGTCTGTGTTGCTCAAGTGTTGGATTATTTATTAATGGACGTTTTGGAAGGAAAGTCTATTTCACTCCGATATTTACTTGGAGTTAAAGTGGGGAACCAATTTTTAAGAGTGAAACAGATGGATTGCAGAGTATATCATGTGAATGGAGGGAGATTTTGCCACCTACTTGGTACAGACAGAACCACTGTAAGCTTGCATCCAAGAAATGGTGGGTTCGAACCTTATCACCAGCAGTCCCCAAGATTATATTAATTCCGTATCGCTTCTACTTTCATGCCATGAAAATAATAAGGTTATAAATTAGAACCATAGACGCTTCCTACACTGTCCTAGCTCAATCCTATGTTATAGTCGCCGATGATGCACGTGAGTTAAATTTATAACACCAGATCGTGTAATTGTTAGTATGTATTCGGGACACAAAGGGTTTGAATCAACCCATAGGAAGCCTTAAACTTGATTTTCCGAGGTGATTTATGCCTTACTAGTGCTTGTCTTGTAATGTCTCGTCGTCGCCCTAACACCTGTCTGTGTCGGTACGATTTAAAACTCACAGAAGAAAGACAACAGTACTAGCGATAAGTAGAGAATGATGGTCTAGACCTTGGAGAGTAAAAGAAGCAGAGGTTATAATAATAATAATAATAATAATAATAATAATAATAATAATAATAATAATAATAATAATAATAATAATAATAATAATAATGTTATCGATTTTACGCCCCACCAACTATTTTTACTGTTTTCGGAGATGCCGAGGTGCTGGAATTTAGTCCCGCAGGACTTCTTTTACGTCCCAGTAAATCTACCGACATAAAGCTGACGTATTTGAGCACCTTCCAGTACCACCGGACTGAGCCAGGATCGAATCTGCCAAGTTTGTGTCAGAAGGCCAGCGCCTTAACCGCCTGAGCCACTCAGCCCGGCAGCAGATATAGTCCTAGACGACAATGTTATACTCAATTTTCAACGATTTAATGATAAGACATGTGGAACTGAACGATGTCAAGGAGCTAGAGTAGTTACAAATAGAGGATGACGGAGAAGCTTAGTTCACTCAAAGAAGCTTCCAGACTGAACGCCAAAAGGCACAACAGTCTATAATGAAGATGTATGAAATTATCATTATCATCATTATTATTATGTCCGGCTCCATGGCTAAATGGTTAGCGTGCTGGCCTTTGGTACAGGGGTCCCTGGTTCGATTCCCGGCCGGGTCGGAGATTTAATCTTAATTGATTAGTTCCCTTGGCTCGGTGACTTGGTGTTTGTGCTGTCACCAAATTCCCTGCAACTCACACACCACAAGTAACACTATCTTCCACCACAATAACACGCAGTTACCTACACAGCAGATGCCGCCCACCCTCGTCGGAGGGGTCTGCCTTACAAGGGCTGCACCCGGCTAGAAATAGCCACACGAATTTTTTTTCAATCGCAGCGATTTTTATAAAAGAAACCGAAATGTATATTATAAATTTAGTTCACTCTGCTTAATCAGACTGAGACTTGGTAGAAAGGCTCCCATACCGCCCAATTCCTTGAAGCACTGGGGAACTACCTTTAGCAGCTGGCGAACGGGACTGTTCGTTCCTTATTTCCATACACTCGACAAGTTGGTTGGGAGCAAGTGAGTAGCAAAATAACGTGATACCCTGAAGCTGTTGACCAGCTGTCACGGTGACAAAGAATAAACATGCAATACTTGAATTAAGAAGAGTGGTGGCTTACTTTCCTCTCAAATATGTGAGATACGTGCACTGTATTTTGTGAGCAATAACAATGAGTTTCTCCTGCAGTCATTACGGTCAGCCCTATGGACTTTACTGTTTAAAGAGAAAGGTCAAGAGCTTAGAGGAACGTGAGGAAGGAGAGGAAGAGGTCATAACTGAGAAAAAGCGGGGCACTCATGGGAACAGACACTCGCAATTGCAAGAAGAAGAAGCGGCTCTGCTCGGAGGAGGAAGGGAAGGGGGGAGGCGGACCCTTGCGAGAATAAGACCCATCACAGTGTATAAATTGAGGGGTCCGTCTCCGGTAAAGACCAGTGCTTGTACAGAGTGACTTGTGACTTGCTGTAATCAACAATGGTGGTAGCACGTGCAGCTGTGTTTCTTGTGCTGGTGGCGGTAGCGGCGTCTCAGGACAACGACGTAAACAAAGTGCATGTGCCCAGTGATGACGCTCTTAGTTCGGGAATGAAAGTTTTCTTCCGTTTGTACCACGACTGTTCGCGCAAGCAAGTGGGCTTTACCGGATGTCTCAAGATGAAGGCTATTACGTTCTTCGACAGAGTGTCTCGAGTGGACGACATCCCCCTCACCGAGGACCTTGTGATAGTGAAGAAGGGTGCCAACCTGGAATCTAGCGTCCCCAAGGGTAGAGCCCTCACGGAATCTGAAATCGAGGCAGCTTTGTCCGTGGACAGCTCTGAATCTAGGGACCTTAAACTGGACAATATTCTCATGGACACGATTGCCAACTTCTTCAACTCCCACACTGTGCAGATCAATTTCCCCAAGGTTGATGGCCGACAGCTCCAAACAGGAATGGAGGAAGGTGAGTTGGGGGAGCCTTAAAACATACGAGCATGTCATTGTCAGGGAGGGTACCAGAACAGTAAGGGACCAGCATTAAGTCTCTGAACAGGGATTTCTTCACCGTAGAGTTTTGGCTAAGGAAATTCATTCAATTCTCCGCAATATTTTGTTATTTTTCTTTAAAATTACGGAATAGAGGTTGTCTGAAAATGTAACTGCTTTTAATGTTATAAAATATAACAGGGAGAATTTCATGAAAATAACAATGAAAAATAATATTTTATTTAATGGATTAATTATTTACTAGTAATTTTTATTAATCAGTACACCGAGCTCGATAGCTGCAGTCACTTAAGTGCGGCCAGTATCCAGTAATCGGGAGATAGTGGGTTCGAGTCCCACTGTCGGCAGCCTTGAAGATGGTTTTCCGTGGTTTTCCACTTTCACACCAGGCAAATGCCTGGGCCGTACCATAATTAAGGCCACGGCCGCTTCCTTCCAACTCCTAGGCCTTTCCTAACACATCGTCGCCATAAGACCTATCTGTGTCAGTGCGACGTAAAGCAACTAGCAAAAAAAAAAAAAAAAAAAAAAAACAGTACAATAATAGGAATAAAATAAAAGAGACTTACGACACAAGGAAAAGAAGGCTAGAAATATTCGAGAATTTCATAATGAAATACTGCTTACACATATAATGTGTTTCAAGAGCTAGAGTTGTCCAAGTTATTGCCAGAGACTATAAGGTTTTACTAACCTAGATATTTTTGAAGAAATGTCAGAGAAAGGATATGCCGCTATTCTATTATTATACTGTATTTGGTGCAGAATGATGATGAAACGTTTTTGGAGGGTATTATTGATTTCGACATTTGGGACCATACTCGATTTCTGTATAGCACATCTTAATTTTTAGAGAGTATAATTTTGATCGTCCGCCTCTGTGGTGTAGTGGTTAGCGTGATTAGCTGCCACCCCTGGAGGCCCGGGTTCGATTCCCGGCTCTGCCACGAAATTTGAAAAGTGGTACGAGGGCTGGAACGGGGTCCACTCAGCCTCGGGAGGTCAACTGAGTAGAGGTGGGTTCGATTCCCGCCTCAGCCATCCTGGAAGTGGTTTTCCGTGGTTCCCACTTCTTCTCCAGGCGAATGCCGGGATGGTACCTAACTTAAGGCCACGGCCGCTTCCTTCCCTCTTCCTTGCCTATCCCTTCCAATCTTCCCATCCCTCCACAAGGAACCTGTTCAGCATAGCAGGTGAGGTCGCCTGAGCGAGGTACTGTCATACTCCCCAGTTGTATCCCCCGACCAAGAGTCTGAAGCTCCAGGACACTGCCCTTGAGGCGGTAGAGGTGGGATCCCTCGCTAAGTCCGAGGGAAAAACCGAACCTGGAGTGTAAACTGATGATGATGATGATGATAATTTTGATCATAATGGAGTCCAAATTAACGAACTTCACAAGAACTGAAACTCGAAATAACCTAGCATCATCACACAGCAAAATACTATCCATACTCGACATTTCCAAGCAGCCATCTGCTTTACTTAACTTTTATAAAGGAAACGCCCACAAAGGTCTCCTGGGTTATAGGCCTCAGAGAAACGGAAGTTACCTCGGGATGGAGTGGTCAGTTCTTGGACTCATTTTGTTTTTGATATCCGATCACAATCCCACATGGCTCTACGTAAGTAGAAGTGTCGTTCCCAATTCTGGGTTTCTTAACGAGAAATCGAACCTGTGTCTTTTCAGGCTAACCAATCATGCATTTACTGCTTATCTGAGAAGAACGTGGGCAACTATGTGGTAAAGTAAACTCGTGTCCTTATGTTCCTTCTTTCAGGGGCACCTCCAATGTAGGTGAGTTAGTTGCATGTGCCCTCTTGAGCATCCCTCCTAGTAATCTTCCATTTCTGGTATTGTCGGGAATCATACCGGGGCCTCAGAGGACGCCAGCTAATAGCGCTAACCGTTACACTAGGGAATGGGCCATTATGAGGTAATAAGGGAGTATGAGGATAACCTCCAATCCTACTGTACCTCTAAACATGATAATTATAAGAAAGGATATTCTATTGTCTTCAAATTCTTTCGCTTAACAGCGTATTGTAAGTAGCTTATGAATTCTTAAACGTCTAAATTCTGATACGAACACACGATAACGAAAAGAGGTGTTGAACACATTTGGAAGGATGCCTACAGACTGTGTAGGAAATAAGGCGAAAGTAGCGGGAGATATCGTTCAGGACTTGTCTTAATACCTAAGGCTATGATACATTGTTCTGCCCATCTCAGCCATTTCTGGGGTCGCTAGAGTCACCAAGGCTTATTTTCATTTTGGTCGAAAGTTTAAAGCCACATGCCCTTCCTCAGTTGCAGTGAAAAAATGAAAATCTACAGCCTGTTTCCAGTCATTCGACCGGGTCAGGAAGGAATGAATGAAGCCCCCATCTAGCGGCGAGGGTGGGAATTGTGCCGGCTGCCGAAGCCTGTCGCACTCCTCTGGGGCAATGATTAATGACTGACAGATGAAATGAAATGTTATTGGAGAGTTTTGCTGGAATGAAATATGTCAGGGAAAACTGGAGTACCCAGAGAATAACCTGTCCCGCCTCTGCTTTGTCCAGCACAAATCTCACATGAAGTGACCGGGATTTGAACCCCGGAACCCAGCGGTGAGAGGCCGGCGCGCTGCCGCCCGAGCCATGGAGGCTTACCCTCAGTTGCGGTTGTGGTGATTAATGTTTTAAGAGGAATTACAACTAGGCAACCATCCTCTATTAACACTAATCAGACAGAGAAAAAATGGAAGGGATCCGACACTTTGAAAAATAAAGATAAGGGCCACGAGGGGCGAGAAATGAAACACATTCTATCCCTCGGAACCTAGTAGCCTCAGGGTCAGAAGAGAACAAGAGTGGACCAAGGAAGGTTCGATAGGACAGAAGAAAGTGAGGAGCCTGCCACAAGTAAGTGGAAGCAATTCCCGGACTCAGCTAAGAGCCTCGTGGTTGCAATTCATGCTCCCAAGTTAATAGCCTCTGATATCCCTTTTAATCGTACCTTACGACAGGCACGGCATACCGTGGGTGTTATTATACCGCTACCACGCACAAGGGGATGCCCTGTCAGAGACAAATGCATTTCAGTTTTCTTTACTGTTCCTAAAATTCAAGCATATCAAAGAATAACAAATGAATCTTACATAAAAGGTTAAGTTAACAGAATTTTTGAAACGTTATATAGGGTGTAACAGTAACACAGTGCAATCATTCGGAAATTTATTCCGCACATATTAAGAAGAATATCGTGTGAACATGAGTGCGAATTAGAGTACTACTGAGTGAGTTCGCAGTTCGGGTCATGTAGGTGTGAGATTGCATTCGAGAAATGGCGGTTCGAACCTCACTCTCAGCAAAACCCCAAGGTGGTTTTACATGGTTGTCCATTTTAACGTCAAGCTATATTTTAATTAAGGCCACAGTCGCTTCTTCCCAAACATTGCAAATGTTAATGCGAACTTAATGCACCAGCAGAAGGAAATACTTCCAATGTGACTTTAGCGTGCAGCAGTAAGTTTATTTTCTGGAATTAAATCCAAGACCCTCGTTATAATGTGCCCCGAACAACTTTCAGCTAGAGAATCTTGATGGGCCACCAGACGCGTCGAGCAGGAATCAATTGGAAATAAATTGAGGACTTCTTAATGAACTTCTCATCCTCATCCTCAGCCTTGAAGAAGTGGGTCTCCTGAAGTTTGCGTCAAATCATATCTTAGTTATGGACAACAAACTAAATTTCACTTAGATCTCAAAGTTATATTTCATTGTAGCTAGGAAGGTAGATAAGTATAGAGTTGAACTCATCATCCTAATTCAAGTATTAATTACCGGGCGGGTAAAACATTTCCATGTTGAAGAGCTTTCTGTTCCAATCCCCCCCCCCCCCCGAAAAAACCCTGTAATTCCGCTTGGCCGGCAGATGGCAGAACAACTGAAACGTTGAAATGGGTATACAGGTCATCTGAACGTCCCTTAACTACAGCTTTATATCTGTCCCAATACAATTATTTCGTATTTTGGTGTCGTAATGATCGTTTATGTGATATAATATATTTTTATTTTTTTATTTGTTACAAATTGCTTTATGCTTCACCGATGCAGATAGGTCTCATAGTGACGATGGGATAGGAAAGGGCTGCGAGTGCAAAGGAAGAGATCGTGGCCTTAAACAGCCCCAGCATTTGCCTGATGTGAAAATCATTTTCAGGGCTGTCGACAGTGGGGTTCGTACGTACTATCTCCCGAATGGAAGATTACAGCTGCGCGCCCCTAACCGCACGGTCAACTCGCTCGGTAATATATGTATTTATCAAACTCTGAGGAAATGTAAGTGAGATCTGAAATAAGATCGAACATTTAAGGTGTTGAATAGAAGTACTAATTTATTGGTTTACGTAATAACTATAATACGACATTGACCACGAAAGTAAGAAAAGAAAATTCGACGTGGAACATCTGTGAGGATAAGCTCCAAATTGCAGAAAGACAAGACTGAAGCACTCAAATGTAGTTTCCCGGTCTTCTCAACGGACGTTTTACTGCACTCATAAAGGTAAATTCGAGGAATAATAATAAGAAGAAGAAGAATGCATTTAGGCGTTCAGTCTGAAATCCTACGTGAATTGAATTCTACTCATTCTTCAGTGTTGATGTCCGTGGGATTCGATCTCCTAAATGCAAGTTTATAGCAACACGAAATATATCCTGCAACCAACCTGCTGACTAGCAGTGACATCTGAAGTCTGTCAATAGCAGTACATAATGCTCACTGATCTGCAATCTCACCAAATAGAACTACATGGCTTTGATCTGTTCATTTCTTTCCACCATCCCAGTAACATGATTACCGGGCTGACTGGCTCAGACGGTTAAGGCGCTGGCCTTCTGAACCCAACCCAACTTGGCAGGTTCGATCCTGGATCAGTCCGGTGGTATTTGAACGTGCTGAAATACAGTACGTCAACTTCGTGTCGGTAGATTTACTGGCAAGTAAAATAGCTCCAGCGGGACTACATTCCGGCTCCTCGGCGCCTCCGAAAACCGTGAAAGTAGTTAGTGGGACATTAGTATTATTTAGTAACATGATTCACATCCGCATAATCAAGTGGTGAACAAGGAACAGCATAGCTAAATCTGAAGTTTTCACGAGGAGTAGATATTATTATCCGGGAGAACCAACCATTCTTCTTTGCTCGTTCCAGACTATACTGATGAAAATGACACAGACAGTTCTAACGAATCGAACTCTACTAATGAGCAACGAGCCGTGTCATGTTTGGTTCCATACGAGCGCGTTTCACGATGATGGAGGTAATAACACACCGCTGCCAGGCGATAATGATTATAATTGAGGAGAGCTCTGTGATGCTTGTTTCCACACTTATTAGGGGGCCTTGCATATAGTGATTCCTCCATCATGGCTGACTGTTATCAGCTCCTTTGGATACGTCTATAGTTTTCGAACCATGTGAGCGTTATTAAAGCAAGACTGGTTTAAAAATAGAAATAATTTCTGGATGTAATAAAATAATAATAATAATTTCGTATGGCTATTTCTAGCCGAGTGAAGCCTTTGTAAGGCAGACCCTCCGATGAGGATGGGCGGCATCTGCCATGTGTAGGTAACTGCGTGTTATTGTGGTGGAGGATAGTGTTATGTGTTGTGTGTGAGTTGCAGGGATGTTGGGGACAACACAAACACCCAGCCCCCGGGCCAATGGAATTAACCAATGAAGGTTAAAATTTCCGACCCGGCCGGGAATCGAACCCGGCACCCTCTGAACCGAAGGCCAGTACGCTGACCATTCAGCCAACGAGTCGGCCATTTCTAGATAAAACATGCTGCTACACAGTGTTCAATTTTAACGAGAAAAGACCAATCAACATCTGACCTTGGCAAGATGTCTTCAGATGTCTCAATCGTGCTGACATCTTGAGGTACTAAAATGGACGTGCCGCGAGGCTAGTGCGTTGCGGCATGGCGAACTCTGTACTTGGGAAGCAGGTGGGCTCGGCTGTCCCGTCGGTCATCCTCGAAATGGTTTCCCATTTCAGTAAATGAAACTCAAATTAAAAGCAAATATCGTGTGGCTATTTCTAGCCGAGTGCAGCCCTTGTAGGGCAGATCCTCCGATGAGGGTGGGCGGCATCTGCCACGTGTAGGTAACTGCGTGTTATCGTGGTGGAGGATAGTATTATGTGTGGTGTGTGAGTTGCAGGGATGTTGGGGACAGCACAAACACCCACCTCCCGGGTCATTGGAATTAACCAATGAAGGTTGAAATCCCCGACCCGGCCGGGAATCGAGCCCGGGACCCTCTGAACCGAAGGCCAGTACGCTGACCATTCAGCCAACGAGTCGGACAAACTCAAATTGATAACGATTAATGTATACGTTTAGGAATCAGTGCATCGAAAAGGCGAAACTGACTCGGGGACTCTGAAACTAGTACGAGTGAAATAATTTATCTAGAGTATGATGAGATGAGGCCTTTTGTATATAAAAGAGTCATATATAGGCTACATACTGTATGTATCTCAGTCATGGACAACCATCAATACTTCACATCACAGCCTGCAAGATCACATCGATAATCTGTACTCGAACGCCCTCTTTGATAATATGTGTCACAGTCATGAACATCCATCAATACTTCGCATCATAGCCTGAAATATCACATCGGAAATCTGTGCTCTAACGCCCCTCTTTGATAATATGTGTCTCAGTCATGAACATCCATCAATACATCATATCACAACCTGCAAGATTACATCGACCACCTGTTCTCTAACGTCGTTCTTTAAAACATACATACATATAGAAATAAGTTTCAAAAGAGGCAACAAAGACAATGATCAAACAAAACATAATAATCGTATGGCCTCAGCTCTATGTGCAGGAATTTTCACTTTTGCAAAGCACGAGCAGGCATTATATGACGAAAATATTGGAGAGGTTGTAGAGTAATTTTGCGTTCTATTGACATCCATGGTCTAAAATGGTCAAGGATCAACACTGCTAGCTCACACTGACGTACACATGCTGATATAAATAGCTGTTTCATAGTTCATATTGTACTTCTTGGTCCTTTTAACTCTTTGTATAGGGAAGGCAGCAGTTACTGGTCTACTCAGCACTTGTGTGTATAGACTTTCAGTCATCCATCATTCACTGCAATGAAGCTCACAACGTTATAGTCATCGCCCAGAAGAACTGTCACACGAGTGTGATCAACTGCAACAGAAATAATTCATGTGAAAATGACTCAAAGCCCATTAGCACCTCATAGTCAACTTGTGATGGATTGCTGTTCCCAATAGCAGTAACAATATTCGTGACTAGTAATATCTTACATCTGTAGTTGCATTCGGGAGATAGTGGTTTCGAACTCCACTGTTGGCAGTCCTGAATATGGTTTTCCGTGGTTTCCCATTTTCACACCAGGCAAGTGTTGGGGCTGTACCTTAAGGTGGAGATGAGGGACAATATCTGTAGGTCGAGGTCGATAGTATCTATAACTGCTTTCACATAGTGAAGGCACAATGACTCTTACTGATAAACCAGTACGGTCTACCTGCTCCCATCTCCGTACCATGCTTCTATTCACAAGAAGCATGTCTAAACACAGAACGTTGCAGCCGATCAGAGCACGGCAGATTGACATAATCTACGCCGAAAAAATTCCTGTAGATTCGTATCAGTGAAGTCTGAAAATCTTCATCTGAAGACAAAAATTCAATTCATTATTTTCTCCCCTACTTTGTCTTTGGAAGTTCTTTTCGGCTTATAAAGCCAACATTGATCACCGACAACATTTTCCATATACGACAAATAAAAATATCCTCATACATAGTTAAACTCGTTTATTTTAACTACTCTTAAATACATGCATAAACTCTAAATGCCTTTACAGGCAAGACCTACTGTTTACACTGCACTATGTCTTCTTGTGTAGGCTAGAACAAATTTGTTACTTACTTTCAATGACCTGTCTCAGTCTCATCCTTGTATGTGACTACATGAAAGTGACTGAGGTTTGAGTGATACCAAAAATGCCATTCCTTATGCAGGCAATCCCAGCTATGAAGAGTGTGAAAGTGTCACTCATAGGGTGCGGGAATTTCAGTGGACTTGGCAGGTTGATATGTAATAGCAACTTCTGGCTCAGTGAGGAATGCAACATGATGACATCATGGGCTGTTTCTGAGGGAATAAATTTGACATTTTCAAACAGTGGTAATATGCATTACAGTACCCTAATTATTATTATTATTATTGTTATTATTATTATTATTATTAATCCTGGTGATATTATGCTCCGTTGGTGTGGACTGTAGTTGTGCAGATTAATCCAGGCCCCATGACTACGATCACGATATCAACAATTAGTTTACCTTCTTTACCCTCACCTAACAATCTGTAGGAACTCCCCTGCTAACACCTACACTTGTAGGTCAAGATACTTCCACTGGCGAGGAGATGCGTGACTAAACATACACCTCCTGTAGATTTTTTCTCTCGCCCAAACTGTGTGTGAGAAAGCAGAGACATCCTGTTTCCTTGCCGCCGGAAGGGTATCACACTGAATGAGCCTTATGACTGGCAGGTGGCTGAGAACAAAAGCACAATGAGAGAAGGGCAATTGGGTCAGTAGTGCGATGTGACTGTCAGTACAACAGATGCCGTAATCACCACTCTGGTCTACATCATCCACACATGTGTCACATTCCGTGCTACAACTGTCAGTGGCTACTCCAGTGCTGCCAACGTTCCCTGCGTGTAAAGAGTTTGATTTCTCCTTAATAACGTTTAGAATTTTTGGGAATTATCATTTTTAAACATATTTAAGGGAAAACTACTTTATGTTAACATTTACCGGCCGAGTAGGCCATGCGGTTAGGGACGCGCAGCTGTGAACTTGCATTCGGGAGATAGTGGTTTCGAACTCCACTGTTGGCAGTCCTGAATATGGTTTTCCGTGGTTTCCCATTTTCACACCAGGCAAGTGTTGGGGCTGTACCTTAATTAAGGACACGGCCGCTTTCTTCCCAATTCTAGCCCTTTCCTCTCCCAGCGTCGCCAGAATACGTATCTGTGTCGGTGCGACGAAAAGCAAGTTCTTAAAAAAATGTTAACAACTAGACACGATCGTTTTAAATGTCGAAAGAGAACGATTTTCTTTTCAAGATGCGTGTTGCTAAAACCAAGATATATAATAAAATGTGGGCAGTGCTTCCTGATTGACAGTGATTAATTCACCTCTGCAAGATATAAAGAAGGACGGTAGAACTAGGCCATTGGATCCATATGACTAGTAATTTTTACGAACTGACATCATTAAGGGATACCTCAAAATAATACTTTTTTATTGTGATTACTTATACATTGTTTCGTTATCTTAACCTTTTACTGCATGTTGTCCTCAGGCAACATACAACTTTTCACCTGTATAAATGGATACAGATTGTGGACAGAGGTAGTTTTCCGGCACGCCGTTAACTGTACAGTCATTTAAAGACATATACCAGTGATGCCTTGTTGGGTTTTTTTACATAACATAAGACAAAATAGCCCTACAACCAAAGGTACTCCTTCCACCCCGTCAGCATCCGCGCGTACCAACCACCGTTTATTTTACGTGGGCCCTCCCCATCACATTACCACAGGCTTCAGGAGTACCTCTGGCTCAACCTCAAAGACATTACCGACCTACGGTCGTGCAAGTATACTTGCGCCCTGCAATACGTACCCATGGCCAGTAGGCAGTAATGTTCGGTCTTTGAATGTTAAAAGATTAGCGTGAAATAGTGAAAAATCGTATATATACCCCGTTATGGCAATCCACATCACATACGAGTGTTAAGCTATTAGCCCCAGTTAAGAATTGCTGGTAAATCTAAAACACTGAACGTAAGTTGAACATTGAAGCTTGAAAGTTTCTTCACCAAACGAAAACGAAAAATAACTCATGCAGTAAAGGGTTAAATGTCTTTATTACACGGCGTCACAAGTATGATGTCCGTTTAGAGGGCATCCTTCATATAACCAGGCATATCTATATACAGTGAATGCTCTTCCGTTGTTTATTATTGAAGGGACTTTCAGGGTGGCTTAGGTCACTTTACGTAGTCTGTAGGAACATAGCAAAATTAGTTGATGACAACACTTGGCGTCCAGCTGAACACATATCGGCAGATGCAACAGATGCTGCGCAAACCACAACCACCCTATGTGCGAGGTATGGAAACAGAGACCAATGAGGGAAAACCAAACAGTTAAAACTGAAACTCAGAAATCACCCAGGTCTCATCTCCAGTTTACTTGATCTTAGAATTACAAGCTATATAAGTAGACACGGTGGCAGTCTCCCTGGACCTAAGCGGCAACCGAGGGGGGGGGGGGGGGAGGGGTGTAAGTTTTCCCAATTGAAAACAACAACGAGAAAATGAGTACAAGTCGGACTTACGACAGATAAACAACATTCGTATTGTTCATTTTTGGACGTTGACCGCTTCACTACACGGAGAATTCCCACCCACTTTGTCGCTGGGGCAAATGAGACCCACGTCCCCCAGAACCATGTACCAGCCACATCACAGTTAAGCAACATTCTATGTGGTCATCCTATGGATGGGTGACTGATAATTCTCACACTTAAGAATTTCAAGCGTCCGCCTCTGTGGTGTAGTGGTTAGCGTGATTAGCTGCCACCCCCGGAGGCCCGGGTTCGATTCCCGGCTCTGCCACGAAATTTGAAAAGTGGTACGAGGGCTGGAACGGGGTTCACTCAGCCTCGGGAGGTCGACTGAGTAGAGGTGGGTTCGATTCCCACCTCAGCCATCCTGGAAGTGGTTTTCCGTGGTTTCCCACTTCTCCTCCAGGCGAATGCCGGGATGGTACCTAACTTAAGGCCA
This sequence comes from Anabrus simplex, assembly GCF_040414725.1. Lineage (NCBI taxonomy): Eukaryota > Metazoa > Arthropoda > Insecta > Orthoptera > Tettigoniidae > Anabrus > Anabrus simplex. The sequence continues at coordinate 245,548,313 of NC_090271.1, forward strand.
CGGCCGCTTCTTTCCCTCTTCCTTTCCTATCCCTTCCAATCTTCCCATTCCTCCACAAGGCCCCTGTTCAGCATAGCAGGTGAGGCCGTCTGGGCGAGGTACTGGTCATACTCCTCAGTTGTTTCCCCCGACCAAGAGTCTGAAGCTCCAGGACACTGCCCTTGAGGCGGTAGAGGTGGAATCCCTCGCTAAGTCCGAGGGAAAAACCGAACCTGGAGGGTAAACAGATGATGATGATGATGATGATGATGAAGAATTTCAAGCTCCCGTAGAAGCATATCCTTGACCACTGGCATACATTCCAATACCAAATCCACCACGTTATTTTCTGTCCAAGTAACTAGACGTTTAAACCAAGTGCACTTATCCAAGTACGGGTTTGCAGTAAGAGCACCTCCAGCACAGTACAAACACAAGTTACAAATTCGAGGCACAAAATTTAATCAGTCTTACTCTCTTCAAATATAATGCCCGTTGTGCCAGTGTTGTCTGGACTGAGCGACCCAGTAAATGTCCTGTGGAGTCAAAGAACTGTACTGCTCGACAGGGAAACAAAAACTAGCACATAGCTCACAACTACGCCAGAAGAAGAGCACTTTGAACACTGGTAAAGTGACACTGAATGCTTTGTTGCTAATAGCCAGAGATTTACACTTTACGGCAATGTGTGAAATTCAGTTCAGTCAATCATTGATCACCATTGATCTGCATTTAGGGCAGTCACTCACGTGGCAGATTCATTATCTGTCTTTTACCTATACTTTTCTTAATAACTGCAAAAAAATTGGGAAATTTATTGAACATGTTCCTTGGTAAATTATTCCAATCCCTAATACCTCTTCCTATAAACGAATATTTGCCCTAATTTGTCCTCTTGAATTCCAACTTTATCCTCAAAATGTGATCTTTCCTACTTTCAAAATCTTCACTCAGACTTATTCGTCTACTAATGTCACTCCGTGCCTTCTCTCCACCGACAGCTCGGAACATACCACTCAGTCGAGCAGCTCATCTCCTTTCTACTAAGTCTTCCCAGTCCAACTTTTGCAATATTTTTTTAACGCTACTCTTTTGTCGGAAATCGCCCAGAACAAATCGAGCTGATTTTCTTTGGATTTTTTCCAGTTCTCGAATCAAGTAATTCTGTTGAGAGTCCCATACATTGGGACCATACTCTAGTTGCGGTATTACCAGAGACTTATATTCCCTCTCCCTTACAACCTTACTACAACCCCTAAATACCCTCATAATCATGCGCAGAGATCTGTACCCTTTATTTACGATACTATTTATGTGATTACTCCAATGAAGATCTTTCCTTACATTAACACCTAGGTACTTACAATGATCCCCATAAGTAAATTTCACCCCATCAACACAGTATTTGAACCTGAGACTTTTCTTATTAGTGAAACTCACAACCTGACTTTTAATCCCGTTTATCAGGGATTCAATGTTAGATCCCTGGTGGATCACTGGGTTATATCCCAGCTAAGGTATTCGCTTCTTAAGAGGTGTTCATAAACCTTCTTCGCATGTTCAAGATCTGTAGGACGCACTCACCGTCAGTAAACTCAGTCGTAGGAGAGATTTCGTTGATTGACAGCAACATAATGAACCCTTGGTGGTAAAGGTCATGGGTTAAATAGTGTACTTTAGAATTAAGGTCATACCGACGAAGACTGTACTACTGACATTCTGCACTCAATTGTAACAGCTGTATTAAAGGGGTCGATAACTCTCTTCAGAAATCACACCTATAACCACCTTGAAGCTACCCTGTTTGTACTTGTAAAAAAATGTAAATATCTGTTGCTAATGATACTCTTTGTTCTTGTGGCAGCCTATAAATGTTTTAGGAAGATATATTAATTCAAAACCTATTTGACCTCCCTTGTAGGTACAATTACTATCGACAGCCACAACAAACATTATACTGTAGTCTATCTACCTACAGGTTCCATTGCTTCTGAGAAAAGTGTATCTGAGAGGAACTTATACTATAACATGGGCTTATTATTTTTAGATCAACTGTTCCTACAGTGACTGCACACCTTTAAAGATGAAAGTAATTATATTTTCATTTTTGAAAAACAATAACAGAATGTGGCGAAGATTGTTTGGGTTAGCGACAGCTGAGAAGAAAACAGATCGCCGTTGCTATGGTTACACTTCCGTCACACATTTTGTCGCGTCACGTTACACATTTTTTTTTTGCTAGTTGTTTTACGTCGCACCGACACAGATAGGTCTTACGACGACGATACACAAATTTTCAGATGACCCCCAGCCATAAGACATACTTATGTCAAAATAAAGCACGAATCCTAGAATATGTCCAAAGAGTCGCCCCAGATCATCAAATAACCGTCATATCATTATTAGATGACAAAACAAACAACTCTGGAACAACAGAACCATCCCATGAACGTGGAAATAGTCGTGACGTTAGGATACACCAGTACTACTGATAACAGTGCATGGCGCTCAAGCATAAATAACTGTTATTCAAATGCATGTAACAAGTATATGCAAAACATTCATCAGCGGTGAAATATTTGCACTTCATTATGCGATGATATTTTTCTGCCGGGTCCTGTTCTCTGACGAAGCACGGTCTCAAAAGAATCTTGTACAAAGAGCGGCTGGAGATACATCCTCTTAACAGGTGCGTTGTAGCTCTTCGAATACCAGAAGCCTGTTCCTCCCCATCCATCAACCGGCTTAGAGGTTAATCAACTGCCCGTATAGAACAGTTGTGTGCAGAAAGGGAGTCACACAGGAATGGTTGGATTCTAGACAATGGTCACATCCAGCAGCTGTCTTTTGATTCCTTTATTCTCGAGAAAACGTTGTCCTCTCAAATACAGTGCTGGGATTGTTATTTGTAAATTGGAGCAGTGACAATTTCAGAATAGTACAGGAATATTAGGAAGGGACAGACGGTAAAAATGTTCCTAAATAAAGCAACAACAAACAAACGAATAATTTAACGAATCCAGCGGAAAGACGGTTGAAAATCAAAATAACCCAGAAAGCCGCAGCCCGACTGTCAAATTAAATGGACACACGAGCGAAAAACAGTCGACTGTATTTTACTTGAAAGATCTTGGCTGAATAGCTCAGTAGTTTAGCCACGGGACCGAATTCTCACTCAGTCATTAGGACATTTAATTAAACGCAAAAAACATTAAGAGACAAATTTTATTGAAAAATATTCGAAGGCCTCTTACAATTGCAAGTGGTATACATATTATTATTATTATTATTATTATTATTATTATTATTATTATTATTATTATTATTATTATTATTATTATTATTATTATTATTATTATTATTATTATTATTATTCACACTGTAGTGAATACAGTGGTTCTCGTCAGTTCAGTGTTTCTAAGCAATACTGGTGCAGTCAATACTCGGATGGATGACCATCTGGGAACACCTACCTCCTGACGAGAGGCCTTCGGTTCGATTTCCTGGGAGGTCATCGAGTTGTAAATGGATGTGAGGACAGATTCGAGGTCCATTCAGCCTACGTGAGAAAACTAAGGAGCTATCTAAGTTGGCGTAGCGGCCCGTGTCTAGAAAGCCAAGAATACCGGTCGAAAAATTCCTCACATTGACCACGCGTCACATCCTAATTTAGAGGTTTCGAGCTGAGGAGCGGTCATTTCGTATACCGAGGTTTATGACAACACAAAGTTTACTTTATTTACTATTATTAGTAAAATCGTTTTAGTTATCTGATAACACAACATCCCTTAATTTGTCGATTTCTTTTCTCTTTGTCCGTTATCCCGTCATTGTCCGGTTCCGTCTTCTTCTCCATGGAGGGATATCCTCATCGCTTAGCCTACCTACTTTGCTATCGGTGTAACGTCACAAGAGCTTTCTTTACTAAGCTGAGGAAATTTCTTAAAATTCCTACTTGTTTCTGTAAGTCCGAAAAATGCGGACTAAATTTTAAAATACGTTTCTGATCGAATTTTGACAAATAAAGTGTCTAAAAAGGGATATTTTATTCTTGAACGTTACGGCTTATTTTATGAAAATTTTCAAATTAAGCACCTCAAACGCGTTTTTTTAATTTTTCAATTTTTTAAAATTAATTTTACTCTTTGCTCGTTCATTAGCTTGGATACATTTTATAATCTTTGAAACAGACAGCCGATGCCGTGGCGCTCTTTGTCTTCTGCTACATCCAATCACAGTGCAGATCCGCGGTCACATCATCGAACACATGGCAACTTCCTAGCATGAATAGAGAAGCCGTGAGTTTTCTTTTCTGCTTCTTTGTTGTTGGAAGGTTGTCCTGTTTTGTGCAGAGGGGAGAGATTTTTGAACGCTGCAATCCATCATATTATCTCTGGAAGTCAGAGAACTACAGCTAGCGAAGGCGATGGAGATGGTGTGCAATACAGAAGCTGGACTGGAAATACGGCAAACCCTTACGAACGAAATTCAGTGCCTCTTGAGAGGATAGTCTGGAGAAAAACAGAAGATTCTACTTAATATAGGGATTTTCTAGAAATTGAAAAACCTATTGGAGATTACATGAAAATAAAATTTTAGAAAATTATAAATCCACATATTTCGTTAAGTTCCATTCCCATTTAACAAGTTTAGAAAACTCGGTGCATTTCATATTGATATTTCTGTATATAATTTGTATTCAAATATGTATTTTATCTAAAAGAATCACATTTGTGAACCAAAATGTAAGATATAACAATCCCTACAACCTGAAAGAATCCTGTCGTCAAAAAGTCCATATACAGGTTTTCTAATATAGCTACCATACATATAATACGTCTTTTTGTGAAGTTCAATGAAACAAAAAGATAAAAAAAATAAAAAAACACAAAAAGGTAAAATAAAAAATAAAAAACAAAATGAAAACAAAAAGATAGACAAAATAAAAACAAAAAATACAAAAAATAAAAAACAAAACAAAAAACAAATAAAAAGAAACAAAAAATAAGATAAAAATAAAACCAAAAACAAAAATCCGAAATAAGAAATAAAAATAAATGCAAAAAAATTAATATTGTAGAAGGAAAAATGTCCTTCTATATGTCTGACAGGAAAATTGGGAAAAAAGCAACACGTTATTAGATGTAGTTCTTTCTGCTGAATCGTTACCTAAATGTTTCCAGAACGTGTATATTTTGAGAAAAATTATTGAAATATCCAATTGTATGTCCAGACTATTCCTTTCAAGCTGTGAAGTCCATCTCTGGTGATAGAATAACTTGTTACAAAATGCTTTACACCCATTATCCTTGTTCATCTCAAATGAGTGTTGTATGTAACTTCTCGTGCTCCGCGCACGAGTTGAGCTGGAGATGAGTAACGTACGTCGGAGGAGTACACACGAGAGCCGGAAGTGAAGCTGTATCGTGACTACAGAGAACGTATCTGCGATCAGGAGAAGCGGCATGCCGTGTTTCACCTCCCGCACTTCAACAGGTCATGTCATCTCCCAGTTCAGTGGCCTCCAGTTCATTGTATAGGGGTCAGAACGAGACGAAAATTGGTACGAATTTCAAACGCTGAAATATTACGCTCAGTAGAGCTTTAGAACAACAGGAATGTGGAGTCAAGGAGGAAGTCACGGAATGTCAGGAACGATATAATGGACATTTTTCGAAAATATTTTACATTCCTAAACAATGAAAAACTGACAGTCTGTACAATGATAGTAGTTTATGCACATTAACAAAATAAAACCAAACCACATTGCACAACATCCCGGAAGATCCTTGGCCTACCAAGCGATCCCTGCTCGTCTCGAAGGCCTGCAGATTACGGCCGTTTTTCTTGGATTTCTAGACCGAGGCCGCCTTCTCAACATCAGATAGCTCCTCAATTGAGGTGGTCAGTTTCAAAACGGCCTATGTCCACCTTGGGTCGAAATTTAGTTTCTTGTCTCAGTGCATTCCTTAAGCTTCCCTATACATAATACTACCATCACTTTGCACCAAAACGTCCTAGAAACTAACAAAAAAGCTGTTTAAATACAGCTATTGGAATCAAAACGGCTCTTGTCCATAGCAAAATGTCTGTCTTATAATACATTCATTTTGAGATCAAAATGGCTCATCTTCCCATATGACATTAAAAGCATCCAGCCTGTTTGGATTCAAAATGTCTCTTGTCCGTCTGGTAGGTATCCTACAGACCAAGGAGAAAGAGCACATTTTGATATAAATTTCATTGACTTCTCCTTGTACAATATAAAATTTTCAGAGTGGAAGGCCTGACGATCATCTGGAACAACAATATCTTACTTTCTAACGATAGGTTATGTTTGTACACTACTCTGAAAGTTGGTGATCAACAGTAGCACTTTTCTAACGGATCAAGTGAATAACATCGAAGATTTCAACAGTGCTTGGATTCAAAAGGTTTCTATTTGAAGATCTTAATCGTGAGAAGGTATGATATAAGGCAATACAGTTAAAATTCTACGTTTATTTTGCATGTAGACTATTCAAGAATCAGATAGTTCATCAGTCTACTCCATGAATGATTGTAGTGTGAAAGTTATTCAATTTCTGTTTTTCTTTTTCATTTGCCAGGTTAGTGATCAAGAACAGGTGGCCTACAGAATGGAAAGTGAACAATCTAATGAAGACAGTGTCAGAAGTTCTTGTTCTAGGGGTGAAGGTCGAAAAAGGCACAGAAAGAAGAGTACTTGGAAAAGAACGGTGGAGAAAATGAACCGTTATTCCCCCAAATTTTTACCGCGACTTCCCGACTGTAAACATATTGGAGACTCACTTAAGTGTTGTCAACTCTCAATGCAAGACATTCGTAAGTTTCACCAAGCCTTCTACTCCGAAAGAGACAAATTAGCACAAGAAAGCTTTGTCCTCAAGTACCCACAAACTGAATCCCCCAAACGTGCAAGACCTCGAGAGGAACGAAAGCAGGTTCGTGTAACAGTTAATCGTTTCCTGATCCCTAAGACTACAAACGGAAAAACAGAGCTTGTTCAGGTATGCAAGAAGAGCTTCTGCTCTATTCTAGGTATTAGTGAGAAGCGGGCCCAGCGGGTCTGCAGTAAGCATTTTAGAAGTGGACAGTTGCCAAGAGAGAATAGGGGTGAAGACCACAAATCTCACTTCTTTGTCAACAAAAGGACTGCCGTGAAGTATTTCATCGAAAGACTTGTTCCACTGGAGAAATACTATTGTCGTGCATCAAATAAAATGAGACAATATTTGCCCAGTTATCTTTCAATTCAGAAACTCTGTACGATGTACAATGATAATACTACCGTAGAACTGAAAGTCCCATATTCTTATTTCTATGACATATTCGTAAATGAATACAACTTAAGTTTTGGCTCACCAGCTGTTGATAAATGCTCAAAATGTATTCAGTATGAATACCCTGGAGATAAATCTTGCATTGCAGAGTTTGAAGTACACAAGAAACGAAGTGATGCATTTTTCTCAAAACTACGAGCCAAGAATGATGAAGAGATAACAATTTCGTTTGACTGTCAGAAAAAACAAGTTCTCCCCAGGGTACCTGATCAGGCTGCCTACTACAGTAGACAGATGTACATCTATAATTTTACAATATGTGAAGGTACGTCCACTGATAAGCAGCCCAAAGACAAGGTCTTCATTTACACATGGACTGAGGCAGATGGAGCCAAGGGTTCAGGACAGAGTTCATCTGCTGTGTATCACAGGTTAAATAACATGAATTTCGAAGGCTCCTCCATCCTCCGTATGTTTGCAGATGGATGTGGGGGGCAGAACAAAAATTCCTCAATGATATGTATGATCATGTACTGGCTTGCAAACTGTGCTCCACGCCACGTGAGGGAAGTGCATGTACTTTTTCCTGTGCCAGGACACTCCTACCTACCGACAGATAGGGTTTTCGGACGGATAGAACTTGAACTCCGTGATATTGACACAATTATCAAGCCTGAAAGATATTGGGAGGTCTTTGGTAACCATGGAACAGTTTTCAGAATGGGAAATGATTGGCCTGTATATGACTGGAAGCTTGTGTCACAACAAAACATGAAGAAAGCTGGGCAATGGCATTTCAAATTTGCAACAGCAAAGAGATTCATCATTACTCGAGGGGTGACTCCATCTGCTCCTATTCTAGTTAGAGGTGAACCCTGGTATAATACTGACATAGGAATGTCAAAGATGATTTTTAAACCAAGTGTGGACGTTTCACGTTTACCTTTACCATTGATTCCCGTTGGTGTCCCAATAAAGGGATCAAAAATTGCTGATGTAAAAAGGCTGCTGGAACTTCATTTTGGTGATCGGTGGGAGGAAAACCCTGATTTGCAGTTCTACAGTGCGGTAATTAATCGAGACACAAGTGATGAAGTGTCAGAGGATGAGTTGGAGGGGGGTATGATGGAGGATGCTGATGAGTTGTAAGGATTGAAAACTCGCTTTCTAAGTGTTAAACAAATATTATTTAATTTAGCCTGAACTTTATTCTGAGAGTACCGCACAAATATAAATATCTGACTTTTGTATGCTTATCCATTAAAAAAACCTGTTTTCAGTACTATATCCTTCAATTTAATTTTCAACTCAATTATTACTTTTATTGCAATCATATTTCTTACTAACCATGCTTAATATTGTGCAATTGCGTTTCTATCCTCATTTTAGAATCAAAGAGTCTCTTGTCCAATGTATTTGTTTTCAAATTGTCTCTTGTCCATACTTTAGTTTCAAAATGACCTTTGTCCAAATTAATTTCTCACATTACAGCAGAACTGATGAGTCTGTACAGACAATCTTGAGAAAAAATATAACTGATGATACAAAGAATATCAAGAAAGTATTTCCAAGGGGTCTGGTAGAGATTTTAGGTCTGAAAACGTTTTTCGTCATTTACCACAAATTTAGGAAAGTGGACAAGAGTCATTTTGAAAACAAGCTACTCAATTGTAATCATGTAGGCTGAGTGGATCTCGAACCAGCCCTCAGATAGAGGTTAAAATACCCTGACTTGGCTGGGAATTGAACACGGGGCCTCCGGGTAAGAAGCAGCCACGCTACCCCTAATCTGGGTACCTGCCGTTTATGCACACAGAGAAGTTTAATTACAACTGGACAATCATCCGCTTTTATTTTAGGGTTGCGACACGTATGTAAATACGTACATGTTTGTTTTCTCATTACCAAAAATTAAAATTTTTCATACGTTTATGAATTATGATATTTGGGTTGTCTGGATATTTTCCATATGTGTACATATTTCCGGGTATATTACGACAACCTAACATAGACTCTCTCTAATATATTTTCAATTTCCATTATATCAAGTTCATTTTCAGAAAGAATGTTCGTCTAGTCCATTTCTTTTCCAATTATCATTTATCTAAATTTTATAGCCATTGATGTCAGCAGAATTGTAAGTACGAGCAACGTATTTTAGAACATCTGTTTACCGCACATATTACGTTCTTTATGTAATGAAATATATGGTTGCCGTTTGCCATTTGTGCTAGTAAAAGATTATATTTAAATCATGCACATGTATATTTTGATGACCAAGATTTAATACCACAGAATCCTTTAGCTTTCATTATAAATGATGAAGAAATGTATTAAAACTCTACTATTTTGATAATATATTCACATAATGTACAGCAGATTTGTAGAGCGTAAGATTTTGTTGGTGTTGTCCAAATACATAGATTGCACCAAATTTTTGTCGTATGCGTAGAACAGCAAAGAGTTCATCCTAGCTTGGCATGTAAGCGTGTGGTACTGTTGACAACATTGTCCTCAGAGAACAGAACACTGACTCGATGCCTCTTAGTCCACAGAATCGTTATTTACATCATTTGGAGTATAAAAATTTTTATGTAATTTTTAAAATAGATCTACAGCCACACGCATCAGCTATCTGCTCCAAGTCACCCGGCTGTTTCTCAACAGTAAATTAGAACACCACAGTTAATTTTGGATATGTTGCCCACCAGGTAGCCATCATCGTTGAGACGTCATGTCTATATGCTCTGAGACCGTCGTTAGCCGGTTGGAGTCCCATTCATTGCAAAAATGTTTACCATTAAGGTTGCCTTATCTAACGAACACGAACAGTTAAATTTGAAATAATAGGAACCTAACATTATTCGTTAATGAAAATGCAAGTACAAGAGAATAAGCCTGGAATTGCCTGCACAAATCGCTTATTACTGGTATATTTTAAGCACTGTTGGACAAATAATCAATATTTATTACAATAAAATAGTAGTAGTAGTAGTAGAATAATTATAAGAACATTGCAAATAATTATGGGAATTTAAAGCAATAACGTCCGAACATAATCCCTTGTACTAGACACTCGAGATGAGTGGAAATTTCCCTAAGAAAGCGTGAATGAAGTCGAATGGTAAAATATTATCCAAAAAAGAATTAAAATAATTTGTGGCCGTTCATCGTTTTAAAGAAGGATATTCTAAGCATGACATTTTTGTGAAAACTATTTAAATTGTTTTAGGATAGCTCTTAAAAGTGTCAACTGAACCTACTTTGATGATTTCCACTTTGTGTTATTAGGTCGTGGCAAGATGAAGAAGATGATGGGAATGATGATGATGGGAATGGCGATGAAGATGGCTGGTCTTATCCCCATTGCGATAGCTGGTCTCTTCCTGCTGGCGGGCAAGGCGCTCATCGTCAGCAAGATCGCGCTGGTCTTGGTCCTCGTCATTGCCCTCAAGAAGATTCTCGCACAGAAACAAAACAGTGGCCACGACGCGCACCACCAGTCAGGAGGACATGGTGGTGGCTGGGATAGGCGATCACTTGAGCTGGCGCACGATCTAGCATACCGTGCTCAGAAGCCTTCAAACACCATCTAAACGTGCCTTCGATGTACCTTTCACATGGTCTGATTCTTGATGTGATCATCAATGTCTGAAACTCTATGTCCGCGTCGCACATTCTCACGCAACCGACTTAGATACACGCTGTACCTGTAACTTAACATATTGCATGTTTTATAACAATCTTCATCTTCTCAACTGCACACGCCTACATAACTTACGTTATTATATTCCTTCAAAGTTACAACAAGAACGATTGATGGATTATAAACATAAGCACGAAATGCTCATGAATACAGAGTTGAGTGCTCATCTGGGAGGCTGGTTTAGACCTCGACAGCTCAGCCATCAGTCATTAGGTGGCCCAGAAAACACTGAAGAGGCGAGGGAAATGAGGTGTAAGGTAGTTTCCCGTTGCTTTCTTCACTGAGCCAGAAGATGTTGTTACATCTCAGTCTGTCAAGCCCATTGAAATGCCTCCATCAACCGACCCAATACAGAAATAACATTACATAAGATTTAAGCTTGCTTGCAATTCTTTGTTATCGCAGTCCGTTAGGTTATCTATAAATCGAAATTAATTGCTTAAATTGTTTGCTGTAAATAGCTTACGTTTAACTAATGTTATTGCTTCTTCCTTTTCATACTTCTCACTGCACAATGAACACAGCTGCATGGACTCACGGTCACTTCTTTAAGCACTCTACTATTTACTGTTCTCTTTAGAAAACGGAGAGAACAATCTTCGCTTTCTCAGTCTCGAAATATTTTCCAATAACTAACAAGCATTATCATCGCACTCACATATATTTATTTCTGCACAGTATGAATATAATTTGGTATCTACAAATAGCTTGAGGTATTTATTAATAATAACAAACCTTCGGTAATGAAGGATTATAATTATTATTGTTCCCAGCTCCGTGGTGTGAGGTAACCATCTCTTCTACTTAATTAAACACCTCGAGTATGGTTCCTAGCTCGTGAAGGATTAATCTTGCTCTGAAGTTTCTGAAGATTTACTCCCCTCTAAAATTCTTTAAGGAATTATCCAGTGTGAGACACAGCGAACTTGAGAACACATGAAACCTTGATATATTCTGCTAGTCTATTGCTTAATGTACATTACAATCTTAATTTGCAACACTCTTCCTTCTTCTTTTCTAAACAAATGACCTCATACCACATAATTCTATATGTTTCGTTGGTTTCAATATGTTCACACGCTATGTCATAAATCTGTTACCTAAAATTTATTTCAATAATTAACTGCAACTTCAACTTATTGGGCTTAAAGGAAGTAACATAAAACTACTTCTATAAATACTGATAACCGCATGAATGCATTTAATTAATCCTTTTTTAATATGTTCACGCTTCGTAATCTAGAACGCTATATATATTTCACTATTTCAACAGCCAGTTTATTTCATTTTATTATTCAGAATAATCTAAATACAATAAATGGTTGTGCGGAAGCTTAGTAAATCAATACAATTCAAAGTACTTCTAATAATTCTGCTTTTAAATAAAAGCGTTGTCTTACACTCTATATTTGACAAATGAGAAGAATTTGAAAAGAGAAAAGTTATTTCCATTGCAGATGATGGAATATATCTTCAGAACAAAGGTTGTTCTGTCGTGCTTACTCGCTCAAACAGCACATATCCGAGTTTCGACCATCTGAAGGGTACACTCAACTAAATTATTTAATTTATTGGCTGTGATGCCTTCTTGTATATAGACGAAATATTTATTTACTTCTCCGTGAATGTAATGTATTTTATACATAACCCTAACTAATATTCAGGACATAAAGAATCTCAGGAGAGACACAGGTGTTCTTCAACATCCAGTCTAAAAAATTACCCTTCAAGTTCTGAATTTGCATTTGTATACATTGAAATGTTACCTTCTGAAATATATAATTCTGTGAAACTTCTATGTATAACTTAAGTAAAAGATGTATACAATTGTTTTATAATTGATGTATGAAATAAATAATAATTCACAAATCAAACTGCCTTGTACAAAGAATGATAAAGCTTTCTTGAAGATCCCTTCATCATCGTTCAATACCCAAGTATTACATACGGACTGTAAGAAAGGGTACTTCACAACAAAAAATATATATTTTAAAGTACATTGTGATAATTAAACATACTTATGCACAGCATACACACATACATCTTCATTGTACGGGACGGCGCACGAAAAATCGGACCACCGCAAGCATATCAAAACAACAAATAAAAAGCAAGTTAATGCAAAGACTACACTTACTGATATAACCTTGTCTTTCACAGTAGATGTTGAAAATAAAAACCTTGTGCTTAAGCGCACTGTTGTGCGTACCTTGCACAGCTTATCAACAACATGAACAGCGACAGGAAATTTCAGGTCTGTTAAGAAAAGCTCAGTGAGAAAACTGCATAATGGTTTGCCCCAAGAATCAGTTTTATCGCCACTACTGTTTAATATGTAAATCTCTGATCTTCCAGAACCAGTATCCAGAAAGTTCTGCTATGCTGATGACTTGGCCCTGGCCACATAACACAAAATCTTTGAGAAAACTGAAGACATTTTGACTCAGGACTTATCCACATTGGCAGAATATTTCAGAAAATGGAGATTCAGACCCAGTACAGCCAAGACGGGTGATTCTAGCTTCCATTTGAGCAACCAGCTTGCTAACTTAAAACTAAATATTACCTTCTTTAGTCGAGTACTTAATCACAATAGGTATGCAAAATATCTCGGACTTTCCCATTCAAGCAACATCTTTTGAACTTGTCGAAGAAACTGAGAACCTGAAACAATATTACTCAGAAGCTAACTGGCACTACTTGGGGATCTACTACAAAAATCGTACGCTCTTCAGCCTTAGCACTGGTTTTCTCTGCTGCTGACTGTGGTACTCCAAAGTGGATTAATAGCCCATATACAAAGTATATTGACCCACAATTGAATACCAGCATGCGTCTTATATCTGGCACCATCAGATCAAATCCAGCTCACTGGCTCCCACTGTTGTCTGGAATAATGCTACTGACTTACGAATATCCAGTGCTCTTGTTCGAGAGTACAACAAGATCTGCAAGAATCCTCTGCTACCTGTTCTAAATTACATACCAGCTCTTAGTCTCCATAGACTGAAATCACGACATCCACCCCTTTGTGATGCTGCTCTGAAGACATCCACCAACTTAAATGCTTTGGAGAAGTGGAAGGGCCAATGGAATAACTCTCCTGACTTGCCCCTGCATAACATCTTCAGAGGAGAAAAAATTGCAAATGGATCCCAACTGCCACGTGCAACTTTGTCCACACTGAAAAAGATCAGGACAGGTCATGGAAGGTGCAGGGATCCTCTCTACAAGTGGAACTTTTTACCATCTTCAGAATGTGACTGTGGAGCCCCTCGCCAGACTATTCCCCACATTGTAAGCGAGTGTCAACTACGGGCTTATCCAGGTAGATTGGACGACTTCCAACAGCGGAAGCACTACAGTGGATTGAAAAGTTGGGCATGGAGATATAACAGATAATACTAATGCCTGAAGTGAATCAATGTTTTGTTGTTATTGTGTATATATTGTATATTATAAATATAATTTCCTTGCCGTGCGCTAATAATAATTATAATGCGCGTACCCTAAAATATTATCACACAGTTAGCGCAACTCCACAGCATCAATTCTCAAAATTTCAATATGAATATTATCGTTGGCAGTTCGGTAGGGGTGGCGCAGCTGTGAGCTTGCATTCGGGAGATTGTGGGTTCGAATCCCACCGTCGACAGCCCTGAAGATGGTTTTCTGTAGTGTACAATTTTCATACTAGGCAAATGCTGGGGGTGTGAATTAATTAAGGCCCTGGCCACTACCTTTCTAATCCCAGTCGTTTCCCATCCTTACGTCGCTGAAAACTTCCATGTCTTATTGCGACGTTAAACCACTAGCAATAAAAAGCAGTCTTCTTCTATCATACTTGGATTATTCGCGTACACTTTTCATGTCCTCTCAGCTGGAACTAGGCTTCATCACCGATGAAATATAGCAGCGGATGCAACAATGTAGCCACAATTGTATGAAGTAATGTGCATTAATTCACACGTTTTTCATTGTCTTCCTTCTTCAGTTCTTAGACAAGTGTCATTTTGTAGGCCTTGAACAATATATCTTGTACTAGCAAGATACCCGTGCTTCGCTACGGTATTATATTGAAATTTATAATTGAATGCTTATTGTTTTAGATATATAATCCTCCGAAATTCGCGATCTGACTCGTTTTCGGCGAGAATCCGCCAAAATTCGCGATCTGACTCGTTTTCTAATAAATTACGGCAAGTTTCCCCCCATTTTTCAATCTTTCTTTCCAGCAATCGATTTCTTACTTCCCGGGCTAGGTCCAGGTATTCCACCCGGTCAGTTGAGTCCCTAAATCTTTGCCATCTTTTCCTGTAAGCAGTTTTAATCCTTCAGGAGATCCGGCGTGGAGTCGTCTTGGGAGCCTTGGCGGTACTGAACCCGCAGCCGGACTGCATTCTTAGTCATTACCCGTCCAGGACCCGTTTCAGGCGCAGTCCGCACAGTTGACGACGGTCCAGAACATTATTATTATTATTATTATTATTATTATTATTATTATTATTATTATTATTATTATTATTATTATTATTACTATTATTATTATTATTATTATTATTATTATTATTATTATTATTATTATTATTATTATTATTATTATTATAAATGTTCTGGACCCCACAGGAAGTTGCAAGACCGTTACTTGGCTCTAAATTACATCTGCTGCCATTGTCATTGTTGACAATGTGACAGCACCATTGTCGCGCGTAGGCAAGTGTGCGGGATTTGTGACTATAAAAATGACATACTTCCGTGCTTTATTGACCTTTTTATAGAGGTGAACAATTTGACGGCCAATCTCACTCCTATCGTTTATTTCAAATGTGTTTAATTTTTCATTTATATGCCAGGAGAATCTAATGTAATCTAAGAACGTTGTTGAAAACGAACCCAGGAAAGATTAAAAATGATCGGTTTATGATCAGAATAAGTACATCGAAAATCTATAGCCTGTTTCCAGTCATTCGACAGGGTCAGGAATGGAATGAATAAAGCCCCATCCAGCGGCGAAAATAGGAATTGTGCCGGCTGCTGAAGCACTCTTCTGGGGCAATGATCGATGAATGACAAATGAAATGAAACGTTGGACAGTGTTGCTGGAATGAATGATGACAGGGAAAACCGGAGTATCCGGAGAAAAACCTCTCCCGCCTCCATTTTGTCCAGCACGAATGTCAAATTGAGTGACTGGGATTTGAACCACGGAACCCAGCTGTGAGAGGCTGGCGCGCTGCCCCCTGAGCAACGGAGGCTCCTTATAAGTATATTATGAACAGTAAAATCAATTGGTCTCACCTCCTTTTACATCCTACCGCCGTTAAGTTTATTTACATACCCCCCCCCCTAAAAAATTAAAATAAGGCGTGTTTCTTTATGTTTAAAGGAGATTCCAAACACCAATGTTCACGTCTATTACCTTCAGTTTTGAGATATAAGTATCCCCATAAAAACTATTTACTTTTCTCACTTCATTTCACACTACTCCCCCCCCCCCCTAAGTGAATTTTCCCGCAAAAAATACTTGTTTCTTTAATAGTAAAGGATCTTCTAAATACCAATTATCACGACTCAAACTTCTTCAGTTTTTTATTTATGTGTCCTCATGAAAGGAATTCAACTCCTTTCCACTCCCGCCCTCCAAGATGGTTTCCCCCCAAGACGCGTTTTTTTTAAGGAGATCCATGTCTGTAACAACTTTAGTTTTTATTAGATATATGTATTCTCATACAAATAAGTCAATTATTTTTTCAATTCTTTCACCCCCTCCCCCCTTCATTGGATTTTCCGAGAATACGTGTTTCTTTACTTTTAAAGCAGATTGCAAATATAAAATATCACGTCTGTAACATCTTCATTTTTGAGATATCAGTAGCCTAATTAAAAGAATTCAACACCATTTTTAGTCACTTTTACCCCCCCCCCTCCACACAAGTGGTATTTCCGAAAACTAAAAATACACGTTTCTTTATGCTTAATAGTGATAAAAATACCATTTTTCACTTCCGTAACATGTTAAGTTTTTTGAGATAAACTGTAAAAATTCTCATTTTAAAATTTCACCCCTTTGGAGTTCCCCTTAAGTGGAGTTTCCAAAAACAAATCACCTATGTTTCTTTACATTTACAGGAGATTCCAAACACCCACTTTTTACGTCTGTAACATTTTAAGTTTCCAAGATATTCTGTAGATATAGTCTTTCAAAAATTCACCCCAATTTGTCACTCCTGTTTAACCGCCATTAATTGGATTTTCCAAAAACTAAAACAATACGTGTTTCTTTATTTTTTAAGGAGATACCATATACAAATTTTCAGTTCTGTAATATCTTTCGTTTCTGAGATATATGTATCCTCATTAAAGGCATTCAACCCATTTTTCACCCTTTTACACCCCTCCTATTGGGATTTACAGGAAACAAAAAATACCTGTTCCTTTATTTTTAGAGGAGATTCTAACTACCAATTTTTACATCTGTAAATTTTAAAGTTTTAAGACGTAGACACACTCATTTTAAAAAATTACCTTCCCCCCTTTTTACCCCCCAATATTTGTATTTTCCATAAACGAATAAATACCTGTGTTTATTTATTTTTAAAGGAGATTCTAAATACCAATTTTCACATCTATAACCTTCAAAAATTTTGAGATAGATACACTCATTTTAAAATATTACCCCCTTTTCACCCCCCTTGATTGGATTTTCCAGAAACAAAAAATACGTGTTTCTTTATCTTTAACGGAGATCCCAAACACCAATTTTCTGGTCTGTAATATCTTCAGTTTCTGATATATAAGTAGCCTCATAAAAGGCATTCAACCAATTTTTAGCCCCTTTTCACTCCTCCTATTGCGATTTTCCGAAAACAAAAAAAAATACGTGTTTCTTTATTTTTAATGAAGATTCTAAATACCAATTTTTACATCTGCAAACTTTAAAAGTTTGGAGATATAGATTCACTAATTTTAAAAAATTCACCCCCTTTTCACCCTCCCATTAATTGGATTTTCCAAAAACAAAAAAATACGTGTTTCTTTATTTTTAAAAGAGATCAAAAGTACCAATTTTGAGGTCTGTAATATCTTCAGTTTCTGAGATATAAGTACCGGTATCCTGATTAAAGGCATTCAACCCATTTTCCCACATTTTCACCCTTTTTCACCCCTCCTATTGGGATTTTCTGAAAACAAAAAAATACGTATTTCCTTATTTTTAAAGAAGATTCTAAATACCAATTTTTACATCTGTAAACTTTTAAAGTTTTGAGATACAGATGCACTCATTTTAAAATTTCACCCCCCTTTTCACCCCCTTACCGAGGGAATATCCAAAAATCCTCTCTTAGCGAGCACTTACATCTTAATATGAATATATCCCCAAAATTTCATTTCTTTATGTCCAGTAGTTTTGGCTCGGCGTTGATGAATCAGTCAGTCAGTCAGTCAGTCAGTCAGTCAGTCAGTCAGTCAGTCAGTCAGTCAGTCAGTCAGTCAGTCAGTCAGTCAGTCAGGACAAGTTATTTTATATATATAGATAAGACGTTGGAAAAACCTATGCAAAATGCTCCCTTGTTGTCACAATTTGCGTGTCGACTTCGTAAGACTTCGGATCATTCGTGTTCAATTAATATCCGCGATCACGAGTGTAGGAACGCATGGGACTCTATTCCCTTTTGCGTCTTCCACCGGCTCTCTAGTAAGCCACTTCTTCACAAAATCCTGTACACTGTCTTTGCAGGAATGGAAATGCCACGAAACTTGTTTACAGAACTGTCTCTAGTTTCCTTAAATAAACCATTATACACAAGCACCTCCACATTGCGATTCTTTGTTCAAGAGAATACGTCTCACTGAGCACTTGACAAGTCTGGATCAAGTTTTCACGGCTTTCGTACTGACAATGTCGTAGTCAGAACAGTTCCGCAACAATAGGTGGCAATATGTGAGCGACATTGACAATAACAATGAGGCATCATCAGTCTGTACAAGGGCCCGTTTTAATTGCGTCATTCTCTAAAATGTTGTACCTTTCAGCGTTCAGTCTTTAGGGCTGTGTGCATTAACTAAGTATCTCTACAATTCTGAGTTTCGTTTCACACTTCTTATCAATAAACCATTAAGAGAACAATGCAACCTTATCCACCTAGGTTTCCCTCTGTTTCTCTTACCCTCCACGTTGGAGACTATTATTCTCCTAGGTAATTTGTCCTCCTCCATTCGTCTCACATGATCGCAGCACCAAAGCCAAATTGTACACACAACTTCATCCGCTGAGTTCATTTCTAACCTAATGCCTTATTCCGAGTGATCTTCTGCTATTGTTCCCACCACTTTATACCAGCAAATCATTCTTAGTACTTTCAGGACTGTTCCTTCTAACTTGCTGATAAGACGTCCTGAGTCCAAAGTCGGTGTGAAGACGTACCTATGTATGTTGAGTCCTCAGCCCTAAGGCTGGTTGGATCCTCAACAGCTCCGCCATCAGCTGTCATAGAAGGCCTAGGCATCACTGAAGAGGCGTACTAGGGAATTGAGAAGTGAGGTAGTTTACCGTTGCTTTCCTCACCGAACCAGAAGTTGCTATTACATATCAGTCTGCCAATCCCACTGAAATGCATGCATCAACCAACCCTATGAGCAACATTTTCACACCATTTATTTCAGGGACTGGCTGCATAAGGAATGGCGTTACTAGGATCCCATACCTCAGTCACTTTCATATTGTCAAAGCCAAGGAAAAGACTGAGACAGGTCAATGAAAGTAACAATATTGTTCTAGCCTACACCAGAAGGCCGGCTCTGTGGTGTAGGGGTAGCGTGCCTGCCTCTTACCCGGAGGCACCGGGTTCGATTCCCGGCCAGGTCAGGGATTTTACCTGGACCTCAGGGCTGGTTCGAGGTATACTCAGCCTACGTGATTAGAATTGAGGAGTTATCTGACGGTGGAAGACCACCTTCGGTCTAGAAAGACAAGAATAACGGCCGAAAGATTCGTCGTGCTGACCACACGACACCTCGTGATCGCTTGGTAGGCCAATGCCCTTCATGGCTTGTAGTGCCAGTGTGGGGGGGACTATACCAGAAGACATAGTGGACTGTAAACACTAGGTCCCGCCAACAAAGGCATGTCGTACCTATAATAAAATAATTTTATCCGAGAATTCACTTTTTTTTCTTACAGAATACTGTTGATCGCAATTGCGAGCTCAGTGCGTTAGCTTTACTTCACCTTGATTAAACCTCACTTACTATACTACCATTGTAAGTACTGAAATGATTCACCAGTTCCAGGTATTTATTCCCGACCTGACCTTGAATCATATTACATTTCTTGCTTATTGTCATCACTTTACACTTACAAATTGTAATGCTCATATCATATTCGCTACAGTTCATTTTAAACACACACAGAGATTGTAGTGGCGCTGGTGGTCATTGTTATTTCTTTAAGAGGAAGTGCTACTGGGCAACCATCCTCTATGAACACTAATAGGATGGGGGGAAAAAGGTTGGAGTCCGACACTTCGAAAAATGAAGGTATCTGTAAAAGAAATACAACGGGGTGAAAATCAAAGACTCCCTAGTCCTCAAGTACTCTAATACGGTCGTGGTCGGAAAAGAACAAGAATTGACCGAGGGAGGTCGGATAAGATAGATGACAGCGAGGAGTCTGGCACAAGTAAGTGGAAGCAACGATCAGGAATCAGGTAAGGGCCCCTTGGTCACAACCCACTTTCCCAAGCTAAGAGTCCCTGCGACTCTAGTCGCCTATTACGACAGACAGGGGATACCGTGGATTATATTCTACCGCACTCACACACAGGGGATGACCAGTACGCTGTGATCTGTGCGGTAAAGTTAGTTTATTTCATGGTGCACAGATGAGACATACACATGAAATGCAAACTGTTCAGAAAACGCCTAGTTCTCTTTGTGACAGTAGAGAAACGCAATTTTCTGATAGAATTTTACCTTGATGTGTGTCAGTTAAGTCACGTACGGCACCGTTATAGTCTTGTGCTCTGTCACGCATGTTACTGGTAATAACGGACAACACGCGACCTGTCGCACTTCACAGAACCATCCACAGGGTGAACATTTTTTATCAGCAGATGTTCTCGAACGGAAGGCCTGAGTTCTAGAGAGCTGGTTCCGAGCACCTGTAAAGTATTTTGTCTAAAAGCAAACAACTTTGGTTCTATTTGAGAAGTTCAGTAGAAATGAAACCCTTGCGATATGTTTGATGATACTGAAATATAATCGCGAAGATCGCTCCATCGTCTCTTATTGTCAGAAAACACAACCAAGCAGCCGGTACCCATTCCCTGTAAATACTCCAAACAAAATGTCTTCTTCATGCTCCTCGGACACCTGTAGTGGAAATATGGCCAATATCCTTGTGAGTCAGTGTTTAACATTGGTCAATGTGACTGACATAAAGGTTGCAGAGTCAGTAGTGGTGGTGATTATTGTTTTAAGAGGTAGTACAACTAGGCAACCATCATCTATATAACACTAATCAGAGAGAAAAAATGGAAGGGATCCGACATTTCGAAAATGAAGGTATCGGCTAAAGAAAGAAAAGGGCCATGAAGGGCGTAAAATGGAAGACTCCCTAGGCCTCGAGTGCTCTAATATAGTCGAGTCGGAAAAGAACAGGAGTTGACCAAGGGAGGTCGGATAGGATAGATAAAATTGAGGAGCCTGGAACAAGAGAGTGGAAACAATTCCAGGACTCACTAAGAGTCCCGTGGTCACCAACCCACGCTCCCAAGTTCAAAGCCCGGGACCCCTTTTAGTCACCTTTTGCGACAGGCAGGGCATACCGTGGGTGTTATTCTACTTCTTCCACCCACAGGGGGATTGCAGAGTCAATTTATTTGTAGGTGTTTATGATTACATATATACCGAACGAGATGGCCTGCGGTTAGGTCGCGCAGCTGTGGGCTTTCATTCGGGAGATAGTGATTCGAACCCCACTGTCGGCAGCCCTGAACATCTGTGTCAGCGCGGCGTAAATCAACTTGTTGCTTTTACGATTTGGTTTTTTGTTGCACCAACAAAGGTCTTACGGTAACGATAGTATAGGAAGACTAGGAGTGGTAAGGAAGCGGCAGTAGCGTTAATTAAGGTACAGCCCTAACATTTGCCTGGTGTGAAAATGGGAAACCACGGAAGACCACCTTCAGAGATGCCGACGGTGGAGTTCGAACCCACCGCCTCCCGTATGCAGGTCCACAGCTATTCGGTCCATACTAAGCATTCAAGTTAATCGGTTATAAACATTTAAAAACATGGTATCAGGAGAATTTATGTCCCCACATTCCCTAGGAAAATGGAAAATGCGTAACACTTCACGGGGCAGCCTAGTGGAGGATATTAAATTATGTCTCAGAAGCAAAACAGCATAAGTACCCAATCGGAACACTTTTTCACAAAGCTATGACTTAAAGCTTTCGTTGGCTTAAAAGTTTTCAGCAAGTTTAAATTAATTTTTACCATCAAATCGCACAAAAGTGTTGAGGAAACTGAGAGCTTAGACTCAGCCCCGTTAGGAGAGATGAGGAGCTGGTTCATACCGTCCATACACCAATCTCCCCCGAGGAGGATACGATATTCCACAGAGACAAGGCAACATCGCACTCAGACAGAAACTTCCGCAGTGGCTGGAAGAGCACTCAGTCTCCTTAGTCTCTGGCCAGTTTGAGTATCGGTAGGACCACCTTGGTCACGCACCACATTCGGACTAGTTGCCGAATACTTGGTCAAAATATGAATATCAATTTCAGGTTTTGTGAGTCGAAAGTTACAAAGTTGAGGTTAAAACTTGAAAGACAAAATAGCTGATCCGGTATGGTGGACTAGGCATGACTTTCCGGAGGAGGCAAAAGACCAATTCAAACCCATGACCCAACAGCTCCGAAGGGCCATGTCCTACCAAGAGGCCACTCTTCTGCCCCCGAAGGTCTGCAGATTACGAGATGTCGTGTAGCCAGCATGACGAATCCTCTAGGCCGTTATTCTTGTCTCTGTAGACCAGGGTCTCTATCTCACCGTCAGATCTTCAATTGTAATTGCGTACACTGAATGGACCACGAACTATGTATGAGATGCAGGTTAAATTCCCTGGTGTGGATGGGAATCGAACCTGGGGCCTCCGGGTACAAAGCAGGCACGTTACCGCGACACCACGGGACCAGCAATGCCCTAAGGAAAGACCTAAACAACGACAGGCCGATGCTCTTCATAGATAAAGTTAAGAGATGTAACTGGTAGGCAACTAGCCTCAATCGAAGTTAATGCAGGATCGACAAAATGAAACTGGCCCATAAAATATTTATAAGACTCATTCGGAATTCACCCTTGTTATTAATGAACAGGAGAACTGTCCATCACAAGAAATGCTAGAAACAGTGATTTCAATGGACCAATCGGTTGATGTCACATGTCTGCGCGTGGGCATCTCCCGAGTACGTCGCGGTGTTATTACGTGTGTGTGAGTGAGTGGAGCAGACGTTTTGAATGCAACACAAAATGGTGCTTACGAAAAAAAAAAAGCGCGTGTTACTTGCTGAGTGTTACGCGAAGCACGACTCGTGGAAAACCTGTGCGGAACTGTTTGCGCAAGTGTTGAAGATTGACAACGTTTAGGCAAAAACCTCCAGCAAAGTCTGCAATGCAAAATTTAGTGGCGAAATGGTGTGAAACGGGCTCTGTAGCGAATGAAGTCCGTAACTAACCGAAAAGAGTTCGAAAACCAGAAAACATTGCTGGAGTGAAATAAAGTCTGGATCGAAGTCAGACGAATTCTCAACGTCGTTTATCTGTGCAAGTGAGTATTAAGAGATCGGCATGTCGAAACATTATCAAAAAGGACCTGGATCTGTATCCTTACGCACTTATTGTTGCGCATGCGTTATTGCGTCCAGATGAACCTTTGCGTATTGGGTTTTGCCTGTGGTTTCTGAGTGAAATGGAGTTAGGACTTTTGGATTCTCAGTTTTTCATTTCTTCAGATGAGGCCATTTCCAACATCTTCTAAGAAGATTGAACATCTGCTAAGGGTCAATCCTGCGTCAGTCCAATTGTAAATATTTTCCGGGCTATCCGTCATTACATTCCACAATCCGGACGTACGCTCGCCGAGGGAGGGTGCGTAGGAATTTAAATATCCATCTTAAAAGACCAGAAATCCTTATATTGTGGAGAGGTTAATAAGTGTGTTCTTGTCCAGGATTGTACATGAGATAATCTACCACCATATTATCGAGTCACATCCAGCCTGTCTAACCGCTGTCCATATTCACTCGAAGATTATTCCAGCGCTGTGTGGTAAAAGTCGGCGCATAGAAAGCAGATAGATGCACTCTTAAGTGAGAACTGCAGGGTAATTAAATGCTCTTTAAGGCCTACTTCCATTGCTAAATTTTCTCCATACTATATCAGAAGAGGTCGCAGCTTTTTAAAAAATAGCAGCCAAAGGCGTCACTCGCCCGTAATGATCTCACACCCTTTCTTAGGATATCAAGCTGCTGAAAGTAGACTCAAATATAGAAATAAATTGTTAACCACTTCACAATCTCTGGAAGGATCAGCAGAGAGAGTCTTAATCACCAGGAGGAAAGAAAGAACTTGTAAGCTGGATGGAATCAAAGGAATGCCTACCTTCTGGTCACATAGAGAAGTGAGTAACCTGGAAGTTACTGAAAAGATTGCTTACGTAAGTCGCACAGCTGTGAGTGATCGTGGTGAATTGCAGGCAACCTGATGTTACTTCTGGTACCTCTTGTTAGCTACACCTGATGCTCTTGAGGTGGCTAAAGTTCAGGTGAGAACAAGGTAACTTCCGCAATGGTCGACATAGTTTACATTTTAAACTTCAATTTAATGTTATATTAATGTAATGTACTGAGTGACCCAAAATTCCGTTAACATTTGACGAGGCAATACCTCCCAGAATATTGGAGGTAGAGAGGTTATAATTGACACACATGATTGGCATGACATGGGGTTTCATTGCCACCAACATAAAGTAAATAAAGCTTCACTAACAATGCCTTTCCTGGTAACGTCAACATGCCGCGACTGCAGGCGGATCTGACGCCCTCTCTCATGAGAGCTCCTTTTACACCATACACGGGTTTTCATCATTGACGTGTTGCTGTCCAGCGCCATCTGTTGGTCATTTTGTGTACTTTATTTTGGTGTCCATAAAACCCCATGTCATGTGGAGCATGTGTGGTCATTTGTACCTGGGATCTAGTGAAGAAGCTCTTCCTACACTTCGGACAGCGTTCAGGCGGGTGATGTTCATACAGAGAGTGACGTAGACATTCCATTTGCTTCTAAAACATTAGAACCCGATTTCGATCTCACTCAGTTTCTCTCCGGCCATGGAAAATGTAAGTGCTACTTTGAACGCTTTAAACTTACGTAATACTGTAGATGACGATGTTAACTTTTGTGGATCTTCTCAAAGACTGGAACATTTACTGGCTGAGTGTGCCATGTTTGGAAGGCAGTATTTGATCTCGAGTGTCATCTTAAGAACTGTAATGTGGAACTCTGAAAGCAAAGTCTGATGCTACAAACAGTTCCTAAAAATTTATTCACCACATCTTTAGAAATTTAGTTTCTTAACTTTAGTGTGAATAAACTATACTTAATTAACTGATTATTAACTATAATACAAATATACTCCTGTAAAATGGGTTTCAACTATCAGGAACTTATTCAACAAATAAAATTCAATTTTCTACAATATTCAGCAGTTTCGTATTGCTGCTTTACATACAAACTGATTTTAGATAAGAAAGAAGTCGTCTGCAAAGACCAGACCAGGAATATCTTTATTGTTAATACACGGGCTTTCCCTGTTCCCTCTTTCCTTAGTTTTCTGATGTAACTTTAAACTAATATAAAAATGAACAATGAAGATGATAAATAGTTTTTTTTTTTTTTTTGCTTTACGTCGCACCGACACAGATATGTCTTATGGCGACGATGGGATAGGAAAGGCCTAGGAATGGGAAGGAATCGGCCGTGGCCTTTATTAAGGTACAGCCCCAGCATTTGCCTGGTGTGAAAATGGGAAACCACGGAAAATCATCTTCAGGGCCGCCGACAGTGGGGTTCGAACCCACTATCTCCCGATTACTGGATACTGGCCGCACTTAAGCGACTGCAGCTATCGAGCTCGGTAAGTTTAACTTTAAAGTCAGTGCCGGCACATAGCCTACACCTGTCGAATAGCACCTAGGGGTCTGCTCAATGCTTAACGTCTAAATCTGACGGACGAAACACCATCAACCATATGCCCTCACTCCATATGAGCACTGCGGAGATGTTTGGAATTTACGAGTAATCGAGGCTTTTGGCACGCAATCTAGTAATTACAAATTGTATACCACCATCTCCCCTACCCTGCCGGTTAATATTCTGATGGTGAAAATGTTTTCGACCAACGCGACTCGACCCGGCTAACCACGGTGTCAGACCGTTTAGAATTCAACGCCTTAACGATCATGTCCACCAGGTGGGCTTTGAGTGTGAAAATGACGTAAGTGATATAAACAACGTCATGAATTCTGTTAATAATTAATGTGATGCGCCTTTCTGCCACCAAGCAATCCGAATAAAACAATGTGGGGTTACATTAAGTTTTTTTTTGTATTTAGGAAGAGTGTAACTTTTACCGTTTCTCAATCAATCAATCAATCAATCAATCAATCAATCAATCAATCAATCAATCAATCAATCAATCAATCAATCAATCAATCAATCAATCAATCAATCATTGAATTGTCTACGTATTAATAGCTGAAATTCCTCTTTCAACATTCCAATACGTTGGGACATGGAAATCATCCACAATATTCTGTAGCTGTCATCCCGATAAATATGAAGGCCAGATGTGGCCTCTGGAACTTAATATGGAGATCCCTAGCGTATCATTTTTGACTATATACTTTCCCTACTCATAGGTCACAAGGAGGTTATTCCACTGTGAAAATAATGGTAGGCCTACGTAGTTATGAATACACTGTTTTTAAGTGATATTTATTGTCCTATAATTGCATACAACAGCAGGTTAATTGCCTATAATTTCTTTGGCATTAAACAGCATTATTGAAGTAGGTGAACTTTTATTCAGAACAGGTTGTTGTTTAGGGAGGGTACTGCTTCAGATTCATAAGACCATGAAGAATCCATGTAACCGTAGTAAGCAGGGAAATTACTGACACAAATAAAGGAAGAAGTGAAGCAGAAAATATTTTTTTTGTTACAGAACTGCAGCTCACAAAAAGTAGAAGTACCCAGACGGCTTCATTGATGTCAGTCTGGATCGTGACACGAAGACATGCACCTGTAGAGTCTTCAGTTCGGCAGACAGCGAGTACGAGCGATGTTGACACTGCACGTTTTTCATAACGCATTTATTTCGTATTAAACGTGAAATCGCAATAGAAATCTCTTCATGGTACAGCTCAGCTATTTCGACGGTTAAGGAACGTCAGTAGGAAGCCTGTGGAATACATTTTTCTGTTGATTCTTTGAGTGCAGATAATGAGTTCTATAATAACGTTTGCCAGTCTTATAGTGAATGTGATCGCTTCGGGAATAGTAACACAAACAAACACATTTTCTAATTATGGAACTATACCGAGGTATCCGTGGTACAAACAGGAGGGACGAGTCCGAAATCGACCATCAAATTTATTGACCTTACAAGATTTCTTCAGGAACTCTGCAACAATGCAGCACGTGGGAGCCAACGTAGAGAGAAAAATAAAAACTGATGATCACATTGGAAAGGTCATTGAAGAGACTGAAGGGAAAGAAGTCCACACTACAATTAACCGTGAAGGAATGAAAGTGAGAGGAATCGGAGAAGAAAGTGTCAATGCGAGCATGTACCGGGCCAGAGAGGAAGGGACAAACAAAAGAAAACAAGCAACAGAATTACGTCACGGGAATGGTCTTCAAACAATGAACAGGAATAACTTTGAAACTAACATGTCCATAGATGGCAGAGAGAACCAATTGCGCTCTCCAGATAATGAACTGAATAATTTGAGAGATTCAACAGATTATGGTGCTAATTTTCGTAACTCATGGAGACCCTTTCATGATAGCTCTGTAGTGGACGAAAAACATTTAATTGAAAACCAAAATCCTGTAGAGAGTCTGAAATATGTTATCAGTTCTCTGAAAGAGATAACTTCACAATATGATGGTGACATTTCCTTAAACACCGAAGACACGAATACAACGTTAAAGAATAATATCTTGAAAGGAATAGAAATAGGGATAGAATATCTTAAGTCAGGATTTAGAGGCGTTCTAATGGAAGGTGAACGTTTAATTGACGACTATTTTGACAACGGTACGAGAAACAAGCATTTTAACAGTGATACTAATACTCATCTTCGGGCCAACAAGAGAATATACGTGTATGATAGAGAAGGATATGCATTCCCTTACCCACCGTACGAGAGGTCTGAGCAGGACGGCAAGGTGAGAGACGAAAGACATGTAGTTGAGAGGATGGATACAGACATAGATGGATTTTACGGAGGTGATATGGAACAGCTATCAGACAACATGGAAGTTCGAATGCTTGGCGACAAGAGATCCAACGATACTAGGAATGTGACGACAGAGAGGAGTGAATCTTCAGGCGACTACATTGACCTACCGTTGGACTGCTTGCTGAGTTCTTCAGAGTGCGATGACGAAGATGATGCGGATAATTCCTCTTACGGTGAGTGATGATTCATTTCTCTTGCTCTAAATTATATTATATCATAATTTAATGTTTTGTTGGGTCCGTTCAAATTCTTGAGTACTAAGAGACCAAAGACATTTCTTAAGGAGAAAAACCAATAATGAATTTCCTTACGGTATTTAGCGTCTCCGATAAATTCGGTATGAGGAAATAATAATATTTCTTTTACGATTTTAAAATTTGCTTTACGTCGCAACGTCAGATAGGTTTTATGGCGACGATGGAATAGGAAAGAGCTGGGAGTGTCGAGAATGTCAACTTACCTTTAATTAAGATACAATCCCAGCATTTGCAAGGTGTGAAAATGGGAAACCATGGAAAACTACCTTCAGGGCTGACGATAGAGGGGTTCTAACCCACAATCTCCCCAATACGGGATCACAGCAGCTTGACCCTAACATCACGGCCAACTCGCTCTGTAATAATAATAATAAGAAGAAGAAGAAGAAATAGAAGAAGAAGAAGAAGAAGAATAGTGAACGGGTTTCCGGAGAGGCCTGATGCAGGGCATTCGTGTTGACGCCCATCGGCAAACTGGGTGTCTGTGAGGATAGGGCTCTACTTAAGATGAAATCTAACGTTAAAGACAGCACAAAGGTCCGCTCCCCGAGCCAAGGGAAATAATTCATGAAGGTTGATACCTCCGACACGACGATGAATCGAACCCTAGATTCCTTGGACCAAAGGTCCGCATACCAGTCAGTTATCCATGGAACCAGACATATTATTAAATAATAATAATAATAATAATAATAATAATAATAATAATAATAATAATAATAATAATAATATGTTTCTTAAGGTTTGCAAAATGTAGGAGTCACAACATTTTTCATGTGATAAAATTACCTGATTACAGTTCACAGCATTGTGTAAAATTAAACTTAACAACACTCTAATGTACGCTTCTACAAACAAATCTTCCTTCAATAGCGTGCTTTAAGACTCGATATTACTTTATTAGATTTTTTTTTTTTGTAGCTCTCAGATTGTCCGCCTGTGTGGTGTAGTGGTTATCGTGATTAGCTGCTGGTGGTGATTGGTGTGGTGATTATTGTTTTAAGAGGAAGTACAACTAGGCAACCATCCTCTATATAACACTAATCAGAGGGAAAAATGGAAGTGGTCCGACACTTCGAAAAATGAAGATATCGGCCAAAGGAAGACAAGGGCCACGAAGGGCGTGAAGATGAAAGACTCCCTAGCCCTCGCAAACCTAATACCGTCGGGGTCTGAAAAGAACAAGAGTTGACCAAGGGAGGTCGGATAGGATAGATGAAAGTGAGGAGCCTGGCACAAGTAAGTGGAAGCAATGCCAGGACTCAGCTAAGGGCCCCGTGGTCGCCAACCCACGCTCCGAAGTTCAGAGCCCCTGGCCCCCCCCCCCGGAGGCCCGGTTTCGATTCGCGCCTCTGCCACGAAATTTGAAAAGTGGCACGAGGGCTCGAACTCAGCCTCGGGAGGTCAAATGAGTAGACGTGGGTTCGATTCTCACCTCAGCCATCCTGGAAGTGGTTTTCCGTGGTTTCCCACTTAAGGCCGCTGCCGCTTCCTTCCCTCTTCTTTGTCTATCCCTTCCAATCTTCCCATCCTACCACAAGGCCCCTGTTCAGCATAGCTGGTGAGGCCACCTGGGCGAGGTACTGGTCATTCTCCTCAGTTGTATCCCCTGACCCATTGTCTCACGCTCCTGCACACTACACTTGAGGTGGTAGAGGTAGGATCCCTCTCTGAGTCCGATGGAAAAAACCAACCCCGGAGTGTAAACAGATTAAGTAAGTAAGCTCTCAAATAAATCTCTTGTTCTGGATCCAGAAGCACTGGAATTTATCACTAAGGTCTAAAAGACGGTCCTCGTAAATGTTCTTAAACTGCCACCAGAAAGGAAGCCAATCTTTTAGTACACCTCGGAACTTCTTTAATTCCAAGAGAGGCAGATTGTATGAACGTTTAACTTGGAGCTAGAGTTAACTGATGCTGTAGTTACTTGTTAATTCCGATCGTCTTCATTTAACAATTTAGTTACAACAGTCTTAACCTTATAAAACTTAAACCTATATTCGTCAGCTGAATTGTTTTCATGTCTAACTCATCATCTCTGACCTCCACGTTCGCAATCATATTATTGAAGATAACAGTATTCATACACCCTATATAGTGATAAACCATTTCTAAAGATCCATATGTGCGCTAATATCTTCCATGTCTTTCTCGTGCATCTGTAGCAACGCGTCGAGCTCATTGTAAATCTTGGTTATAGATCGTCGTAATACAATTCTTGATTTCTTCGTCACTGCTATATTAACTTCCATATTTCAGATACTACTTACAAAAGTATTTATATAGCTGTCTAAGTGTCCTGTCTGGTTGCTAAATGTTCGGAATGCGTTTCACACGGGTACAATTCCTCAATAGTCAAACACATTTATTCCAACATGGAAGACATTTTGTAAACAACTACAAAAAAATCTCAACGCAAATAAATTCTACACACACATAACACACTTGACAATAATAAATTCTATTCAAGTCTTAGGTTTATATCTACATGACCTATTATATCAATGATATTTATGTCTGCAGTTTTGTACATTTTTGAAGTTATTGCGAATTATTGGTACGGATTCGTTAACTTTGTACATCATTTCTAGCTGAGAAATCTGTAACACATTGTCGTAAAATAATCAATCCATGGAGCCAGAAATAATAATAATAATAATAATAATAATAATAATAATAATAATAATAATAATAATAATAATAATAATAATAATAATAATTCCCATTTTCACACCAGGCAAATGCTGGGGCTGTACCTTAATTAAGGCCACGGCCGCTTCCTTCCAACTCCTAGGCCTTTCCTATCCCATCGTCGCCATAAGACCTATCTGTGTCGGTGCGACGTAAAGCCACTAGCAATAATAATAATAATAATAATAATAATAATAATAATAATAATAATAATAATAATAATAGTGATAATAATTAAAACTCCCTCCCTTAACCGTGGTGGTGGCGGATCGGCCACGACTTAGCGCTGCGAGCCAACACACTTTTGTTCCCCCCGGCAGGTAGGATAGTAACGAGATGCAGACGTGAAGTCCGTTCAATCGTGTTTCTATCCGTGTCGAAAGATGCAATTTTGCTTTACGTCACACCGACACAGATAGGTCTTATGGCGATGATGGGATAGGAAAGGCCTACGACCGAAATGGAAGCGGCCGTGACCTTAATTAAGGTAGCGCCCCAGCATTTGCCTGGTGTGAAAATGGGAAACCAGCGAAAACCATCTTCAGAGCTCCCGACAATGGGATTCGAACCCACTATCACCTGGTTGCAAGTTCACAGCTCCGCGCCTTTAACGGTACGGCCAACTCGCCCGATGTCGAAAGATGAATATACTGTCTGGGTTTTGCTCCTTGTGTGTGATATCAAGCAGTTGAAGTATTATAAGTGTTTGTTAAATAATATTGTCGTTCTGGGTTTTGGATCGTGAAACATTACAATATCCGACGTAAGTTGTGGAGCTGTTGAGGATCCAACCAGCCGTCGAGCTCAGGACTGAACATAAACACATACAGGCATTTTTCAACCAATGAAAAGAAAATTATCTCATTAGCTGAAGTGTCGATTCCCCTTCAGGGCAAAAGAAATCCCGAAAGACTCGAAAAACTGTTAATTCAGTTCTGTGGGTAATTTATTACATGCATTTTGATTTCATACAAACAAGCTCCCTTAAATGGGTTTTCCAGTTTAACAACAACTAATAATGCTGTAAAATAAAGAACAAAACTATCTACTGTATCAGCGTGTGAAGTTCATTCGCAGCTTCTAGGGCATTATCACATGGTGGCGTGTGGGGAAGTGGAAGGAATGGAAGGGAGAACTCATTAACACAAACTGATTAATGTTGTACAACCATTTGCTTCTGGGCAAGCAATATCACACCGGTATTTTTAATAAATGTTATTTGTTTTTATGTCCCAATAACTACTTTTACGGTTTTTGGAAACGCCGAGGTGCCGGAATTTAGTTCCGCGGGAGTTCTTTTACGTGCCAGTAAATCTGTAGACACGAGGCTGATGTACGTGAGCATCTTCAAATACCACCGGACTGAGCCAGGATCGAGCCTGCCAAGTTGGGTTCAGAAGGCCAGCGCCTCAAACGTCTGAGCCACTCACCCCGGCATACCAGCATATATATTTAAGGAAGTGGCCCACTCTTCACCTTGCTAAAGTTGGGACGGTGTACATATCCCCAGGTGGCAGCTACTGATCCCAAAACGTGACCCACGCTGGTGATAATGAAGGTTGTCAATCGGTTTCTTTCCTCTGGACACAAGGGGCGCATGTCGTTTACAAGTCACTTGAGTGCTGTAGAGAGTGTGGCTGCCATGTTCAGCGTCGATTACTGAAACATGTTAACATTTAATTTATTCTTAAGACAAAATATAAAAATCTGATCATGAACCACAGGACCAATCGAAATCGCAGAAAGAAGCAACTGGAAAATAAATTCAACAAAGAACTTTCAAATAGTCGTAAATGATCGCCATGATATATTTATACATACAACTAGCTGGTCTCCCACAATACCTAAATTCTTATCAAAGTAGCCCTATTAAAATATTACATTTATGCTGTTAATGTCAATGTCTTGCTTTCAGTAAAGCATGTAAAAGTAAAATCACGAAATAGGGACTGGAATAATAATAATAATACTGTAATAATAATAATAATAATAATAATAATAATAATAATAATAATAATAATAATAAATGTTGGGTCCACCTCTGTGGTGTAGTGGTTAGTGTGATTAGCTGCCACCCCCGGAGGACCGGGTTCGATTCCCGGCTCTGCCACGAAATTTGAAAAGTGGTACGAGGGCTGGAACGGGGTCCACTCAGCCTCGGGAGGTCAAGTGAGTAGAGATGGGTTCGATTCCCACCTCAGCCATCCTGGAAGTGGTTTTCCGTAGTTTCCCACTTCTCCTCCAGGCAAATGCCGGGATGGTACCTAACTTAAGGCCACGGCCGCTTCCTTACCTCTTCCTTGTCTATCCCTTCCAATCTTCCCATCCCCCCGAAAGGCCCCTGTTCAGCATAGCAGATGAGGCAGCCTGGGCGAGGTGCTGGTCATCCTCCCCAGTTGTATCCCCCGACCCAGAGTGTGAAGTTCCAGGACACTGCCCTTGAGGCGGTATAGGTTTGATCCCTCGCTGAGCCCGAGCGAAAATCCAACCCTGGAGGGTAAGCAGATTAAGAAAGAAAAGAATAAATGTTGCGATGTGCAGTTTCGGTATAAAATGGTCAAAAACTTAGCTATTTTAAAAAGTAAAATGCAGTATTTACTTTACCTCTATTCGTACTCCTCGTCATTGTCTGTTAGCTGAATCACAAATCTATCTTGGTTGGTATCCGCGTCGTGTTTCATGTACAGTACTTCCCTTCTCTCTAAGAAGTCCATTGGCAACAGAGCTCTGGCGATTTCTGTTGGGAAATGATAACTTCCGTTTTAAATCCCACTACGGTCATAAATCACCGGCTGCTGGGCAAGCGAGGGACAAAGAGATCAAAGGTGTAACGTTTCGTTTGCTGTCGGGTGAGGATCGTTTGCCCGTTCCAACTATAGGCCTACCTCAGAATCTCAAGGATGAATTTATTCTCCAGACTTTAATAAAATTTGTACAGTAGGTCAAACTGTTGCGACAACAAATTCCGCTGATTAAACAGTACCACGTTCGATTTTCTGTTACTCTGCAAACCAATATTGTCAAAACAGAACATATTCTCATAATATTAAGTTCTCAGGAATGTAAACGTATTTTGAAGCGGAATATCTTGTTCTGTTCTGAACCAGTCACTGTTCATAATTTCTATTTCCTAGAATATTTTTAGGAAGCTTTCAGTGAAAATTAGGGGTGATGGGAAATGTTGATTATGCCTTCTTGATAGGGAAGTTCGTAAATTCGGTATCTGAGCATGTAAAACACAGTAGAGTATTTAGTTTGGTTAAATACAAGAACAGCTGACGGTGGGATGTGGTATGATTAGTCGCTGAAGTCTACAGTAGCACCGTGCAGTGAAATGAAATGGAGTATGGCGTTTAGTGCCGGGAGTGTCCGAGAACAAGTTCGGCTTGCCAGATGCAGGTCTTTTTGATTTGACTCCCATAGGCGACCTGCGCGTCGTGATGAGGATGAAATGATGATGAAGACGGCACATACACCCAGCCCCCGTGCCAGCGAAATTAACCAATTAAGGCTAAAATTCCCGACCCTGGCGGGAATCGAACCCGGGACCCCTGTGACCAAAGGCCAGAACGCTAACCATTTAGCCATGGAGCCGGACCGTGCAGTGATGGCTGGCATAAACTCGAAGAGTAGTGGCATTAGTCCTTACTCGTTCTGGTAGTGGCTCTCATGTCGTGAAACAAGAATTACGTATTATTTAATGGCTGTAGCAGATTAAGATCAGTTTGCGCCCCCACCATACCGTTCAACAAAATCATGTACCGGCAGAATGAAATGGAGATTATCGATACAGCGAGCCCCGTGGCACTATACCTGCCTTGTTCATGAAATACTCGAAAAAGTTGTAGCTGGCCACGAAAAACTTTGAATGCACAGTTGCCACCACCATACAGGGATCTGTAAACTTCCTGACTTGTTCTGACCACCATAATTTAAAAACCAT
Source organism: Anabrus simplex (assembly GCF_040414725.1). Taxonomy (NCBI): domain Eukaryota; kingdom Metazoa; phylum Arthropoda; class Insecta; order Orthoptera; family Tettigoniidae; genus Anabrus; species Anabrus simplex. The sequence continues at coordinate 245,583,781 of NC_090271.1, forward strand.
ACTACCGCTATATTTATATGAAGATAAACATTTCTCTATCCTGATAGGCCATACCTTGCCTATTGTGAAAACCCGTAATTGTGGTAAGTCGTTTATTCGTTGTATATGTACATTCTCCACTGAGAAGATCTTTCGTCGAAAAGGTGAGTGGAAGAACATACAAGAAAAGAGAGCTGGAAGAAACTAAAGACTAGTCCGACTCGTTGGCTGAACGGTCAGCGCACTGGCCTTCGGTTCAGAGGGTCCCGGGTTCGCGGATTTTAACCTTAATTGGTTAATTCCAATGGCACGGGGGCAGGGTGTATGTGTTGTCTTCATCATCATTTATCCTCATCACGACGCGCAGGTCGCCTACAGGAGTTAAATAGGAAAGACCTGCACCTGGCGAACCGAACCCATCCTGGGATATCCCGGCAGTAAAAGCCATACGACATTTCATTTCAACTAGAGACTAGAATTGCTTAACAGAAGTAGAAAGAAAAACATACACAATTCATAAAAATCAATCGTAGGCCTTAAGAGAATATGTGTATAAGAATTTAGATAAATAATCATAGAAATGAATATAAATAATATTGAAAATATAGTCAATCAAGACGGGAGGTGAGGAAGTGGCATCGCGTAAGGATACACGACGTCATCCGGAACCAATAGCAAATGAAGTTTCCGTTGACGAAACAGTGTGACGTGGTAAGAGACAATCAATAGGAAAATTAAATAATTATGACGTGAGGAAGACGTGTTTGCCAAGCAGAAAGGCGAGGCTGTAAAGAGTGAACCGCGGGACAAAAGGCGTAACGTCAAAAGGAACTTCAAAACGATGATTAAAAGTGAAGGAAGTAATAACGCAAGTAATAACTTAGAATTTTGCACAAAGATACCGTAGTAATTATGGATCAAATCTAACTAGAAAATGGAAATTTAGAGAAATATAAAAGTTTCATTTATTTATTTATTTATTTATTTATTTATTTATTTATTTATTTATTTATTTAAGCTTGGACGCCAGTAGCTAGGGTTGACATCAGAACTTCTCACGGCAGGAGGATTTTAGCAGGAGAGTGGCTGGACTGTCAAGATTGAATAAAATAGTTTATGTAAATTCAGTGGATCTTAGCAATGAGGTTACTTCGACTGTGGGAACTTCAATTAATCTAGAATCCTTCCGCCACGTGGAAGTCTTGATCGCACAGTCGATTGAGTGCACTAACAAGGCTACTTTTCGGTGTTCACGGTAAATTACGGTATATCGTCATACACGGCCGCTCGCGAGTGTACACTTCGGCTCCTCCTTAGTCCTTTACCCTTGACAGGACATGGTGGCATCCAAGTTTTTCCTGTTCTGATTTGCTTTCTCCAAGTCCAGTTCTCTGTCACTATACGAGAAGCCTCGTGGAAGTATTTTCCTACCAGATCTGACTGTGTTTCTTGCTCGGAGTTTCTTACCATTAACGCTTTCCCTCCACCACAAGGTGCTCAATGTAGTAGACTTGCTCAACATCTACGGCCTACGATACTACAGTGATATGTTTGCATGGGATGAAGGGAATGAAGCTAGACGTTGCAATATAGAACCATTGTGCGACAGACTTAGTGGTGTGAGGACTCAGATTTAAATGCTGTGCGTGGTTGAAATTTGTTTAAGGATTAACAAGACTATTGAGGCCAAATTGAAGAACTGAGGATGACTTCGAAACTAAAGTCCACGAATCAGTGAACTTTGAGGTCAAAATGACATATAAAACTTATTATCATTACATATTACTCTCCACTAGAAGAAAAATGGGAGCAGAATTTATATCCACTGTGACGAAAACTCAAAAATAGACGTTTAAAAAAAACATTCCGTGACACACTGGTTTTTTTTTTTTTTTTTTTTTTTGCTATTTGCTTTACGTCGCACCGACACAGATAGGTCTTATGGCGACGATGGGATGGCAAAGGCCTAGGAGTTGGAAGGAAGCGGCCGTGGCCTTAATTAAGGTACAGCCCCAGCATTTGCCTGGTGTGAAAATGGGAAACCACGAAAAACCATTTTCAGGGCTGCCGACAGTGGGGCTCGAACCCACGATCTCCCGGATGCAAGCTCACAGCGGCGCGCCTCTACGCGCATGGCCAACTCGCCCGGTGACACACTGTTAATTGCTTTTAAAAAAATCCATAAGGATCGTGTCTATACGTATGTTATTGTCTATAGAATTATTCGCGATAGATAGATGAAGGTAGAATCCACGTTAATTGAAGGGTCGGGGGGAAAAAGCAGATAAGTTACTTTTTCATCGAAATTGAGATATTGTTACAGTCCGCTTCAGAGTGATCATGCGCATCTATTGAGAGGTCGGAAATTGAAAAAAAGCAGGCGAGTCAGGAGAAATTAGCACTCAAAGTTTCGCTATTAGGAGAAAAAACTAGGGAAGTCAAGCACAAAACTTGCTTTTCTTCAAGTTGTACAAATATTGACTCTCCTAGTTTTTTCCCCTGACCCTTCAATTGTCGATTGTGTGGCTGCCTCGGTGGAACAGTTGGTGGTGCGTCCGATTCACTATTTCAGATTTATGAGTTCAATGTCAATGAGGTAATCGAGACTTGAAGGGAGATCAAAGATTTTAGCACTCGATGCCATTGTTGTTGGCCGGCGGTGTAGTCAGTGATGAGGAAATTAATTGAGGAATACAAAATGTAGGGAATGAATGTGATTCACAATAAAGCAGAGTATTTCTCTTTGGGGACAAAAGCTGACAGAATGTTGCAGATAAGAAAGGAGGAAATGTGAGATTGTAAGTGAGGGCAGAAACAACGGGAACAATTCAGCATTATGGAGCAGAAACGTTTTAAACAAAACAAGGAAACTTATCTACTGTTCCGTGGTTCAGAATATTTATGTATGAAGCAGCAAAATGGATAATAAGCAAACATCTGAGACAATGATAAATGACTGAGAGGTGAAATATAATATTCGAGGTGATGTTTGTTGTTTAAAGGGGCCTGTAACATCTAGGTCATCGGTATTGCTGGAATGCCGGATGACAGGAGAAATCGGAATATCCGGAAAATAACCCGACCCCACCTCCGCGTTGTCCAGCATAAATCTCACATGGAGTGACAGGGATTTGAACCAAGCAAGCCAGTAGTGAGAGTCCGGCGCGCTGTCGCCTGAGCCACGGAGGTTCTGTAGCCTACTTACATATTATTGTTTTAAATACGAACATATGCTTTACTTTAAAATTCCCAATTTAAATATACTTTTAAAGTTGGTTCAAGCAAAGTTAATGTAACTTAGCTAATTAAATAAAAACTTTCCTCAGATTATCCCAGTCATTTCTGGGCTCGTTAGAGGAAACAGAACAAGGGTTAGACATATATTATTATTATTATTATTATTATTATTATTATTATTATTATTATTATTATTATTATTATGCTAAATAAACTTAAGAATATAGTGGAATCTTGCCAGTCATTACGCTGAGGATTTAATCTTACTTTGAAAACTCACAGATACAATTATAATTTTACAGTAATTAATACGAAAACAATGTTCTGCAACATAACATGGCAATTATTTTCATTTATCTAGTCACATCCAAATTGAGTTTAACAAATAATAATAATAATAATAATTTTTTTTTTTTTTGCGAGGGAGTGTGGAAAATCTTTCATAAGACCCTTGTGAGGGTCCGCACTCAACAAGTGTGTGGAGATTCTTACCCACTAAAAACCACACTCCCTTTTCCCACGACGTTTATCTCCGCCCCGGAACCCGCTCTCGCATTACTTCAGGGCGGATGTCGTGCTTAATGCATCTTGTGCTTCATCTTCCTTCTTCTGCTTTACTATCTGTCGTAATCGTCCAGGTCCTTCTTCTTCTGACGCAGAATATTTTTTACGTAGACTGCCACCTGGTCCCAAGATTCTCGACTTCGTAGCATTACTGACACGATCCCTTCTGGTGTCAATTCTCCGTGCATAACTTCTAAGCATCTTCTTTGTGGCAGCCAATGAACACACACAAAGAAAGTATGTGATACGTCATCGATATCGCCGCAGTATATGCACACCGGACTAGTTGCTAGCCCTAGCCTATGAAGAAATTTTCGGAAGTATCCATGACCTGTCAAGAACTGTGTGAGATAGTAGTTCACTTCACCATGATTTCGGGCAACCCATACGCCCAGAGAAGGTATCAGTCTTTTCGTCCATTTCCCTCTAGAATCATCTTCCCATCTTGTCTGCCATCGTTGCATTCTGCGACTATGAGCCAAAGCCTTTGCCCTTTTCCTTCCTAGCTCTTCTTGTGTGAGCCAAATTTCTTGTCTTTCGAAGGCCAACAAGTCAATGGGAGCTACTGCTGCTACTACTAGAATCGCGGGTTCTGATACTGTGCGATATGCGCAAGCAATTCGTAAAGCTGCTCTCCGTTGTACAGCCGCAATTCTTCTCCGATATTTCACAATTTTTAACGATTCAGCCCAAATTTCCGAACCGTATAGCAGTATCGATTGAACAATCGACATGAGAAGCCGCCTTTTACTAGATATCGGTCCCGTGATATTTCCCATGAGTCTGCTCAGTGCAGTCATGGTTTTCGCTGCCTTATCTGTTACCCGTTGGATGTGGTCCCAATATGTAAGCTTAGTATCAAGCGTTACACCAAGATATTTTGTGCTCCTAGTTGTTTCGATGGCTATCTGTCCGATCTGCATCGGTACAACAGTATTAATCCTTTTCCTCGTCAGGAGGACAATTTCCGTTTTGTGATCTGCGAGTTCTAACTTGTGATTTATCATCCATTCTTTGACACGTCGCATCACCTGATTCAATTTAAATTGAGCCAGCTCTAGGTTACGGGTTACTATCACAGCAGCCACATCATCAGCATAACCCACAAGTTTTACATCTTCTGGCATCTCCAGCCGTAATAAATCATCATACATGATGTTCCAAAGGTGTGGTCCGAGAATTGAGCCTTGCGCTGCACCAGCTGTGAGCCGTTTTCTTCTCTGACCGTCTTCCGTGTCGTATAACAATGTACGGTCTTTCAAATAGTCTCGCAGTATACACATGAGATATTCTGGTAGCTTCCAAAATATCACTCCATCTTGCCGAGTTGAAGGCATTTTTAACATCTAGAGTCACAAGAAGCGTCAGTTTACTAGAATAATGATTACCCGTTTGAGCTCGTTCTGCTGTCTTCACCACTTCCTTCACAGCATCTAGCGTTGAGTGACCTCTGCGAAATCCATGTTGTTGGTCGGATAGGTCACCAGCTAATCGGACTGCTGCTAGTATTCTCGGTTGTAGGAGCTTCTCTAAACCTTTCCCGGCAGTGTCCAGCATACATAGAGGTCTGTAACCCCCAGTTTTCCCTTTACTGATCAGAACCAATCTATCTTCCAACGAAAGCTAAAAATTCCCGCTTTCAAACAATGATTATACATTCTCAACAGCAGTTGAGGACATAATTTGGCTGCCACCTTTAGTACTTCTGCTGGAATACCATCTGGACCAGGGGCTTTCTTGTTTCTAAGGGAATTAATTGCTGTTATCAATTCTTCAATTGTAAAAGGTGGTACGTTGTCTAGTTCTTTCTCGGCCTCATCATCAATCCTCTCTGCATGATCAGGGAATAGTGTGTGTACTATTTCTTCCATGGTGCGTGGATCCATGATAGGGCTTGGTAGCATACCGAATTTCTTCATGACAATTTTACACCCTAATCCCCATGGATTTTCATCCACTTCCTTGGACATTTCCCACCACTTGTCGGCTTTACTCTTTTTAATTGTATTTCGCAGTCTTTTCTTCATAGTCTTATACTCTACTGAGAGAGCTGCGTCGTTATGTCGTGCTCTTTGTGTCCTTCGTCTGAGTCGCAGGCATTGTTTCCTCAACTCAGCTATTTCTTCATTCCACCAATATGCTGGACGCTTGCCTCTCCGTTGTTTGATTCTGGTCATTGATGCGTCGCATGCTTGCTGAAGGAGTCTCATGGTGTGTTCCACGCATTTATTAGCAATAATGCTTCTTTTGCCTCCGTGACATGTATCCGTCATACAATCCATTCCATTCTGTATTACTTCATGAAATTTTTCTCTGTCCATAGTGGCTATGTTCCATCTTTCTGACTTGGGCGTGGTAATCCTTAGATTCGGAGTCTCTTGAAGTACACGAAAAGTGATATACTGATGATCGCTTCCAGTATATTCTTCAATTACTCGCCATTCAGTTATCCTAGACGCAATGTCTTCAGAAGCAAAGGTTACATCTGGTATGGTTCCCTGACACCCTGGTCGCCGAAAGGTTGTCACATTACCAACGTTGATAACCATTAATCCCAATCTCGCGACCATCTCCATTGTACGCCGCCCTCTAGAATCTCTTTGAGGCATGTTCCATTCAACTGCTTGAGCATTAAAATCACCAGCAACAACTAGGTTAGTGTTCATCCCTTGCAGAGTATCTTCAAGCCCATCTAGTTTTGTCTGGAAGTCAGAAATAGCCTCGTTCGGGGTAAAATAACAGCTGACAAAAATTACCTTCTCAACTTGGACCCAGACGAACCCATCTCCGCATCCTTGATTTGTAACTGAGTATTTTCCAAGGTCTGGTACCCATATCGCAGCTGTCCCTAGATTGTCTGAGAACCAGCCTGGTTGTTCTCTGTCTTGATATTGTTCGCTGAGAATCAAGATGTCTGCTCCTATCTCATAGATTATCTGCGTCAATAGATCATTGGCAGTTAGACTCCTGTGTATATTGGCTTGAAGGATCTGTACCATTCACCACTGCTTTTTGGCCTTTTCTAGTGCTTCACGAAACACAATACACTTGCCTGAGCCAAGAGCATGATGTCGTTCTGGCTCTTCAACGCCCATATCTGTGCAAATTATGCATCGTGGATTCGTTTTGCATCCTACTGCCTTGTGACCAGCTTCTCCGCACTTAAAGCAGAGTTTACTTCTGTCCAATCCTTGACAGTTTCGTGCTTGATGCCCATATGACAGACATCTAAAGCACCATAATAATAATAATAATAATAATAATAATAATAATAATAATAATAATATGTATGGTTTAAAAAATATTGTTAGAATTTTTATTAGTAGTCTACTATTGTTCTGAAGTTCAAATTTATTTTGATTTTGCGGCAGTCCTCTAACTGTGGGCGTAATTTTAAAACGATTCTTAGGTTGACTAGAATGTTGTTCCAAGCATTGAATATTGAAATTTCAAGACGGAATTGTAATCGAAATCAACTTTCAACTTATTAGGTCGTGTACCAGATCCCACTGGTGTCCGGTTGTTTTGTTTTGTTTTGTTCTGAATTTAACATATCTTCAACACGTACTACATGTATGGAATAAGACCTAATAGTTTGAAAGTTGATTTCTATTATTCCAAACATGTTTGTAAATATGTAATTTACTGTAGTTTTTGCTGACATATATCGTAAGATTCTTACATTCCATTTTAAATACGTCATTATAATTTTGTTAAAATGGAATTCCTCTTGCGATTAACTTGTTGCGGTGCATGAAAGATTGGTCTCCTACATTACTTGAATACTGAATGTTTCAGATTTGTGTCGTTCGTATGCTAGTGAGTGATATACTTTGTGGTGTGTAGAGGGATGGTTACGTGGGAGATGTAATAATTTTTTCCTTCCTAGGAATTGGAAGGAAGCGGCCGTGGCATTAATTAAGGCACAGCCCCGGCATTTGCCTGGTGTGAAAATGGGAAACCACGGGAAACCATATTCAGGGCTGCCGACAGTGAGGCTCGAACCCACTATCTCCCGATTACTGGATATTGGCCGCACTTAAGCTATCGAGCTCGGTAGATGTAATATTAAGAAGCTCAGAAAAAACTGAACAGAGAAGAATCAGCGTTATTGTATTCATCGTGCTGTACTATGGCGTTATGTAATTAAAGATGTATTTTCATACAATTTGAAATACTTCTCGTCCAACTCCTTGGCTGAATGGTCCCGGGTTGGAATCTCGGCCGGGTCAGCGATTTTTATCGAGTGCGACTAATTGTTCTGGCTCGGAGACTGAGTGTCTCATCTTCATATTCAGACAACACACTACCAACCACCACAGAAACATGCAATGATGATTACAATCCCTCCATATAGGGTTGCGTCAGGAAGGACATTTGACCGTAAAATAAAGCCAATTCCATTTGTATGGCACAGTTGGCATCCTCGACCACACAGATATGGGAAATTCGATAGAAGAATAAGAAGAATTTAATATAATTCTCAAATACAATAAAATGGCGTAGTCAGAATAGAGCACTCAAATATCTACCGTAACACATTTGACACAGAAAGAGCGATGTTCCGATATACTAAAACATCGATATTTCATTCGATAATGGATACTTAATTAAAATATCGATATGCGGATCGATATGTCCAGATATCAAATTATGTTTTTTTGTTCTTTTCAGAATGCAATGATTTTAATGTATAGTGAAGTTCTTTAAATCTGGTATCACGGCAGATCCAAGAAAAACAAGACAATTAAGCGAATCGAACAACGATAAAAGTATTGTGTGTAAAATGATGATAAAACATGCGTTGTATTTCCAATGTATGTGTCATGTTCAGAACATTATCCAATACACTGCCCGCCTCTGTGGTGTGGTGGTTAGTATGATTAGCTGCCACCCCCGGAGGCCAGGGTTAGATTTTCGGCTCTGCCGCGAAATTTGAAAAGTGGTACGAGGGCTAGAACGGGTTTCAATGAGCCTCAAGAGTTCAACTGAGTAGAAGGGGTGGGGTTCGATTACCGCCTCAGCCATCTTCGAAGTGGTTTTCCGTGGTTTCCCAATTCTCCTCCAGGCAAATTGTGGGATGGTACCTAATTGAAGGCCACGGCCGCTTCATTCCTCTTCCTTGCCTATCCCTTCCAATCTTCCCATCCTCCCACAAGGGCCCTGTTCAGTATAGCAGTACTGGCAAATCCGTCCGTCGGTTCCACTGGACCGATTTGCTTTCTTTCTGCTTTACTCTCTCCGGAATTACCTGTGGGTGAATCACGAGACATCAAAAGGTCTCGAAGTTCAGCCAACTTTGAGTAATCATAAAATCAAGTCATTAAATGATCACTCCAGTAATTACAGGCGAACGCTTACCTTAACCCGCAATACATTCAGTACATAGCCGGTTGCTAAGTGACTAACACTTCCATGAATATTCTGATATGTGACTTTCATCCTTAGTAATGTCATTGCATGAAGCCATATTTGATTACTACCTCTCAAGCCAAAGAGTATACACTTCCTCTGATCACGGAAGAATACTATTCCCGGCTAGAAACTGTTTGATGCTCTAACCTTCCCCAACTTCCAAATATTTTCAACAGATGGCAGAGCGTTCCCAATTGCTTACATGCTGCTAAGGGAAAAATATCTACGTACAAACAGACCCTATCATGACATACGCTTTAGAAATTTTCTGGGAACGGTTATCGGAGGATAACCTAGCTACACTAGAAAGAGTGAAGGCCATGGATCTTAAAAAATTTTCTACCTGGCAAGAAACCGCTTCTTCGAGACTACCTATGAGCTCACAGGACAACCGTTCTATACACAAGAAATGCGATTAAAAATGCCATTGCATTCTATGACAAAATACCAAGCTTTACATCAAGAACTGTAGGATAAAAAAGCTAATATATGAATAGATTTGTATCAAACAGACGGCACGATGATGTCAGAATGGATGCATTCTGACTACGATGTGCGGCATATCATAACGCGCTTCTTATTAAATTTTCACAAAACTATTCAAAATGGCAGGCAAAACAACATGATTGCGACTGACATATCAAGACGAGTTATCTGACCTATTTACTGTATAAGGAATTCTGCGGATCAGCGCTGGTCGTCTAGTATTTATTAGAAAGTTTAATCGCTGATCGGTAGCCCTCGCCTCAAGATCGAGCGAATTTACCAAATTATTTTTCTATATTCTATATTCTAAATAACTTAATCAATTGTAAACTTTGTGTTATATCTGTGATTGCAACATTCCACTAAGCTTCTTCATCTTTTTATCAACTACCCATTTCTTACCCGAGGGATCTTCCATTCTATACCCTAAGGGATTTTTGGTCTAAACCTATCCAAAACCCCTTCAGTAGTGATTATGCGAAACTATCCAAACAAAATATAGATATTGAAATATATAATATCGATATTTACTCATATCGATACTATCGAAACATCCCAAGCACAATGTATAGGACGTAACCGTGTTATTCTGATGAAGAAGTCAGCCGACATATTGGGAAACTGCGGCCCAAAGACTTCATATGCAAATATACACTGTAAAAGTAAATTCTCTCGTTAAATATGTTGTTCTCTGTACAGGTTATGATTACCCATGTGTTTAATTTGCTTTATATTTGTACAATCAATCAATCAATCAATCAATCAATCAATCAATCAATCAATCAATCAATCAATCAATCAATCAATCAATCAATCAATCAATCAAACAATCAATCAATCAATCAATCAATCAATCCTGATCTGCATTTAGGACTGTCACCCACGTGGCAGATCTGTTGTTTTCTTAGCCTTTTTTAAATTATTTCTTATTTTATTTAGTAGTTAGGCAACTCGAGACACACATTCACTGCAGGTAAATTCTGGAACTATCATGACGTTGGAAGTTGTATTGTTCTTGCGGAACTAGCCGATCACTTATACACAGATTTAGTAAATTATTCAGTGAAGTACAGGTGTGATAATATAAGTTCACTCTTCTTTCAGGTGTGGCAGAATTTCGAAAACGCAAAGATAAGAAGGAGAAGAGGAGGAAGAAGTTGATGGAGAAGATTTTGTTGCCGTTGCTGATTTCTTACAAGCTCAAGTTCTTCGCCTTGATACCAGTGTTAGTGAGTGGCCTGGTCCTCTTGGTTGGGTCCACGGGTCTGGCGGGCTTCTTCATCGCCCTCTTTGCTGCCGTTCTTACCATCAAACTGCAACACCAGTCCTAAAAACATTAACGTGCTTATTGTATTTATTTTCATTACGTTTATAAGATATTTATTCCAAGTTATCTATTTATTTATTTATAATTTTTGCAATTACTAATTTAACACACATTTGTATATATACAAGGTAAAATATTGTAGATATCAAAATGAAAAACTGACATAATTTTGTAACCGGTATTTTAATATTTTATGCAATAAGTAAGGTTATGGTTAAGATCAAAACCAAATGGCCAATCAATCAATCAATCAATCAATCAATCCTGATCTGCATTTCGGACAGTCACACAAGTGGCAGATCTATTGTTTTCCTATCCTTTTTAAAATGATTTCAAAGAAATTGGAAATTTATTGAACTTCTCCCTTGGTACGTAATTCCAATCTCTAACTCCCTTTTCTATAAATTAATATTTGCCCCAATTTGTCCTCTTTAATTCCAAATTTATCTTCATATTGTGATATTTCCTTCTTTTAAAGACACCGCACAAACTTATCCGTCTACCAACGTCATTCCACGACAAATCTCCACTGACAGCTCGGAACATACCGCTTAGTTGAGCAGCTCGTCCCCTTTCTCCCTCTGCAACATTTTTGCAACGCTACGTTCTTAGTTAAAATTTTTGTCTGAAGTGGTATTTTGAATTATGTGCTCATGTTGATTAAACTTATCGCACTTCATCATTCAGACATTTATTGGGCCCCATACCTAACCGGTTAGATTGTTAGCCCAAAGGGTCTCAGCTTTGATTTCCGGCCGGATCTGGAAATTTAACCTTCATTAATTACTTCCTCTCTCTCGAGGTATGAGTAGCGTGGTTTAAACTCTCTCATAAGGGCATAAAGACTACACTCCTGCTATTAACTGAATCCGTCCCACAACGGACTCTCTTGCTCCGAATGGAAGGATACCCTCAAAATGACGTGTAATAATGCTGAAGTCCGAGTTCTGCCAGGGATAAGTCTGGACGGTAACCACTACCAGCGTTGCCACAGTGAGATAGAAACAGCTTCCACAATTCCTTGGCTGTTGTCCGCTCGGAGAAATTCTTCGCAATGCCCGTCACCACACCATTTGTCACATGCTATCCGACTCTCTATAAAGAAGAATACCTACCACTCATGAAGAAGTCGTTGTAATCGCTACAGAAAAGGAGCACGAGGCGAATAGACATATCCTTTAAAGCTGACTCGAAAACTGGCTATATACTACATTCAGTTGTGAGGTTTGAAGTGAGATAAGACCAGCCACAGGAGGTTGACAATGAGAAGAAGGCCACCTACGAATATTCAGTGCCCTACTATAAAAACAGTACAACTTTGAATATACTGAGATGATTGGATTGAAGGTGGGTGCTCGAGGAACGATACCAAGCCTTTTTTGTAAAGGGCTGCAAAATGCTAGGCATCCATAATAATACCATAAAAGGTATTGCAATATCGGCAGGCAGGGGATCTGTCACAATTTTACGAAATCACTTGTTTGCTATGTAACAATGTGTTATTTTCCTTAATCCCTTCTACTATTTTCCAACCCTTATCAGCAGTTGTATAGCCATATTTTATGTGTCTGTTATGCTTTGTCCCTGTGGCAGCCTTGATATTTTCAGGAAGCTAATGAAATAAAAATAAAATATGCATCTTCAACATTAAATTCATCTTAGGTAGGGCCAAATCCTCACTGACAGAGGCTGCTCATGGGTGTCAACTCGAAAGACCTGCACTAGGTCTCTCCAGAGGCTGCACAATATTATTCAGATACAACATATTACTTCGTTCATTCTGGTACAAACAAACACACTATTGTGAAATATATTGGTTGAACATTCGTCATTAACTCATTCACTTGTACTTCGATTCGTATACTTTCACTTGCACGCGTGCCAAGGTCTCAGCCTCGAAGCTGGTTGAATCCTCAAACAGTAACGTAAAGTCTGCGCGGTTTCAGAGCAGTCACAAAAAAAGATAGTGGGTCCATAATGAGGTATACTAGGCATGTTGATGAGTGCTATAGTTTGCCTCTGTTTTCGTCACTCCGCCAGAAAGTGCAATTGTAAGTAGCACCTTTCGTAATAATCAGACTCAGTTGTTGTGGTCCGAATGTTATTATTAGACGGAGCATTTTTATGCAGTATAAGCGTCTGAAATATGCATTCAAATGTTCATTAAACATCAAAATGTGCATAACCCTAAAAATCTTAAAATTTGACACTTAGATAAGCATTGACAAATTAATAGTAAGAAATTGAGGAGGCTCCTTATTGCATTAAGTTTTCAGTTGTGAAGGAACGTCGTTTTTCTGTAAATAGTAGCCTGCACGCATAAAAGATGGACATTACTTGAGTTAGCAGCCGAAACAGGCATTGAATAACGAACAATCTACAGAATGGCATGGACATAACTTCAGCGACGGAGATGGTAAGTACTGAAGCAACCGCCATACTCACTGGACCTGTCCCCGTGTGATTTTGACGTCACGCGGAAAGTTAAGGAACCATTGCGTGGGAGACGGTTTGGGTCATGAGAGGACATTGTTCATGATGTGAAATATGAGATTACAAAATTCACACATAGTGAGGTGACTGTCATCTGACGTTTCCCGCATCGCTGGCAGCATCTTGTGGACAATCTAGGGGACTACTTTAAGGGTTCTCAGCATGCATGTACAGGTGCATTGCGCGGTGCAAGGTGCAAACGACGACGTCACTAGGTTGACCAGAGTGCAGATCCCCACTCCTCGATTTTGAGCAATAGCGCTGTCTCTCTCTTTCCCTACGCCTATCTCAGTCGCTTCGCTGCCTCCACTTTCCTCACTAGCTGTGCAGCGCTCCGGCATCCGAGCCGAGTTGAGCCGAATTTGTCCGAGTCACCCCAAGACAAAACGCTGGTCCCAGCCGAGTGGAGCCGAGTCGGGCAGATGCAAGGTGTGCAGAACATCTGCGCCTCGTTTAGCGCGTGAGATTTTGGGCGTTTGAGAGGCCCTGATTTAAGGCAAAGGTTACTGTACTCTCTGAGAATAAGCATTACAATAAATGCAGTATTTTTATAAGTATACTATAGTGTTATAATCAGTGTTTTCGACAGAATGCAAAGCTTTAAAATTACATTAACTAAACCGACACTGAGAAATGTAGCTTCCTTCTTTAACATGGTATAAAATGTATAATATTTAAATCACACCTAGTAATATTGTACTAGGTAAGGTAAGGGTTACTCTGCCCGAAGGCAGGTCCGAACCTCCTCAGAGGTGATTCTGAGCCGGAGTTTACGTGCGGTAAGGTGGCCAGTTCCTTTCCGCTCCTCCATTCCCTTACCCCTCACCAACAGCGCGTGGCAACCCATCCAACTCCTGACCACGCCCAATGTTGCTTAACTTCGGAGATCTCACGGGATCCGGTGTTTCAACACGGCTACGGCCGTTGGCATATTGTACTAAAATGAATTAAAATCCAGAGGGGTCCAGTGGACCTAGGTGTACCAATTAGGAACTAAACGTAATGTGCAATGGACCTGTTCAAATGGAACACAACTGCCGCGAGGCTTTCTGCCAGCGGATCAATGAACAAGTGAACAGCGCATATCTGAGCATAAATTACGTTGCTGCTTAAAATTCGTACACGTTCATGTGCAACATCTAGTATTATTTTGGATTACCATGTTGCCCCTCCAAGACCGACAATGTAATCCACTGAACTCTTTCATGGGGCTATTTGCGCCTTATATTTACGAAACAGGGCTGATATAATGCGTAAACGTATGCAGCAACAACAACCATGACAACAGCAGTGTAAACAGGAGAGCATTTGTTGTGATGGAGCGTACAACATAAATATCTTGATTTTTCTTTCCGTACGAATGCGCCTGCTTGGTGCGGCAACCAAACACACTGCGGGGTATGTATCTGGAGCAGCGGTACATTGGACAACGGCACTGTGCAAACCAAAAGAGGAACGTAGTAGTGCACTATCAGAACTGACACTAAATTCCACATATTTCTGAACATTTGACTCTGGGCTAACCTGCTCAAATATTTAAATTATATACGAAGGTATTTAGGCAAGCATTTGAAGGTACAATTTACTTATTTATGAAGGTATAGACATTCTAGGGTGGAAAATTGGAGGTACTAAGAATCTTGTACCATTTAGAGCTGTTGCTACTGAATATTGATCACATTTAGAATAAAAGACTAGAAAGCATGGTAAATTGGTGTACAATGTAAAAATTATAAACTAATGACCAGCATGAATCATTTTCATATCTTATGGGCTAGCTTTACTCTTAAGAGTGTAGTTCTTTATGTCAAAGCCTGATAGACAATATGTCGTAATGTGTATTCTGATGGAACCTGAAGAGGTAAGTTTCTTCTTCACGGTCATCAGAAAGTGTGTAACGAGGTTCTGAAGGCAGGAACAAACGAGTGCCGAGTATTACAATTCATATCTCAAGTTACATGCATGACATCTGCGAAGGCATGAACCTCATCAGCCGGGTAATAATAGAGACGTGTGATGTATCTAACTCACTCCTAGCCATATACGGCTGCAGCACTTCACTTAAATGAGCTTCAAGAGATGCAGGACAATAAACAGAGAGATTTCACCAACACGATTCAAGTACTGTGGTATTTCACGTACACGATTCAAATACTGTGTTTATTAGAAACCTCGATCACCCCAGTCGTCTCTCCTCCGCACAAATTATATCTAACAATCCGAGTATTGAAGAAAGAGATTTATTTATTTATGTATTTATTTAATTTATTTCAGACTGACATGATGAGGGCTATGATGCCACATTTGGCGTATATAATCTTCTCTCAAATAATAGGTAGTGTTATTGCATAGCACATTACAATAGAGTTAACATAATACATTCTGGAGTGGAATTAAAAGAGTGAATGTAAGAATATATCAGAGTGTGTGCGCGTGATTTCTAATGCGACAGAACAGTATAAATTCACAGTAGTAAGACACCTTACGCTAGTTTAAACTCAGTGAACATCAATTTCCTTTAGTTCAACAACTAGAGATTCTACACCGAATGAGATTGCACTCGGAGGATGGTCGCCAAGCGATAAGATGTTTTTTCCGTGGTTTCCCATTTTATACCAAGCTGTATCTTCCTAATCTTGGCTCCTTCCAATCCACACGACGCCGGAAATATTTCATGTATTAGTGTGACGTCAAACCGTACTATAGACGCTCCTTAAACAGCATTTTGAATGCTTAACAACATTTTATTGCCGTTCACCAAGTAATGATAAAATTTGTAAAAATCAAGTAATTAGATGTTCATTAAAATCAAATATTTATATTCACTTTTACGGCTAAATATCGTTAGTAATATAAAATTACAATTCCTTGAATATTTACATGATCGTTCAGGCCACATCATTTGAAACCAATTATAACAACATAAGTTCTCCTACATTCTACTTCATAAGCTAATTTCTATGACGTGAAAGTCTTAAAAATTGGAGTCGGCAGGGTCTCCGATGAAAAATCAAGCAACATAAAAAGTGATTACATCTCAAAAGGTATTACACATACCTACGAGATTGGCGTGTATATTATTTTTAATAAGAGAGATGAATGCGCAGGACGTAGCCGCGATAGCTGAAGTATTGTGCATGACGTCATACCAACGAAAGAACGAGAGTTTGTAATAAAATCCCTTTAAGCCATAAGAAACTAAAAAAGGACCAAGAAGCTAAGAACAGCCGGAAAAGGAAAAGTAATAAATAAAACCCATCATTTTCTGGCCTACAATGACCTACAATGAACATAGCTTCTGTTGGGCATCGTCTTCGGACACTCGAGAAGAAAAGGACTTTTCCCCAACTTCCGGGCCTTAGTGATGAGCATATTTTCGAATCTGTCAACGCAAGATATCTTAATATTCATCCTATTTGAGTTCTTTTTAGCACACCAAACGCTCAGCTAAACACAGCTGAAATTATACACATTTTCCCCTTTTATGTACTTACGTCAATGGTTAAGTGAGAACCTCATTTCAAAACTGCAACATCACTCGCCGTCTTTTAAACCTGGACATTCTGCTTGCCATTATTTGGGATGATTTAGTACTTCTTCCTTTGCGATCTATATCAGTGCTTCAAACACGGCATACGTGAACAATCACCTTCTTAGTGGGTTAGTGTGGTATGAGGCTAGCCAGACACCTGACAAAGTGCATGTGTTGTTCTTTATCACGCTTTCATAATTTGTAACCGCTATTTTCTATTCCGTCAAATGAATTATTTTATTAACACCTCCGTTTTTGCTGTCTCGTAACTCCTTAGCGCATGCAACAGCCAATGGCACTGCTTCAGTTGTCAACAAATAAAACATTTAGTTTTGTGTTCCGACTTAACGTGCAGCTGACACTTGGCTTTTGTTGTTAAGTTCTATTTATATTTGAAGGAGGAGGAGACATTGCCTATAAAGGAATGTTGCACGATGGTCTGCATTCACTTGTGAGTGAACACGAGTGTATAAACAACGTGTCGCGAGTCATCGTTAATTTTACTAAATATTTATAGAATATTATAAAACCACATTTCAATTGAAATTTGGAATTTAGTTCATGAATGAAAGAATTTGGTTACAAATATCAGTATTAGAGTTTGCCATCGGTGTTGCTGTAATGCTCCTGATCGTTATATTCAAGAGCTCCGAAGACACTATTCGTTTCGAATTTTGAAAAAAATTGATTCCACTAAGACTTTGGATAGAATTTCGTAACATACTTTGAAAGTGTATTTGAGGACGCCGTCATGATTTCTTCACGTTCTGTTGTGATTATTATGATTGCTACATTTCAAACGCTTTGCGAGTGTGCTACGCCGACACAAGAGGGAGGACTGTTCGAAAAGCTTCAAGAACTGAAGGACGAGTTCGCTCCTTGTGCAAGAAACGATGCAGATCTGTTGCTGTGCATCAAGAGCAAAAGTATTCTCCTCCTAGGAAGGGCATCGCGTCTTAATGACGTTCCGCTGATCGGAGACGCCTTGCTGCTCACCAAAGATGCTCCCATTAACGATTCTACGCGGCTACCAGCGACGGAGAGGGAACTGGAAGCTAATTTACCAAGGGAAGCCGACAAACGACACCAGCGCCTGGACTCCCTGCTCATGGAGGGACTCTCCTCCTTTCTCATCAGCCGCACCCTAAAACTCAAAGTGCCAGACGAAGCATTCGCAAAAGTCCAGAAGAACATGGAGGAATGTAAGTACCAAACATTTGATTGAGAATACTCATATACTTTGTTGCTGTTTGCCTCATTTTTCTATATACAGCTACCAAGTCTTCAGCATGTGCACTTCAAGCGTGCAAAAGTTAAACATTTATTATTTTAATTTCTGCTAATCCTACAAGGTATTAAGATATATATTTACGGTTATTTTTTACAGTACCATGTCTCTAACAAGCCTGACTTAAAGCATAACTTCGAACCTCAGAACTAAAATTAGTTGTCGAAAATAAGGATAATAGGAACAGTGATATAAATTTTTCAGCCGCCTTCTCAGACACTGCGATTACAATCCGAGAATTTTCGTCAGAACAACCATTATGTCTTGTTTATTTTTGTACGCTTTCACTGAAACAACCAGCGTGGTAACTTTCAATTGGTCGTATTCTACATGTAGTGTCTCCCTAGAGGCCTTACACTTGAGAACTTGTGGACACTGACTGAGTCTAGTATTATTATTTTTTTTTCCTAGTTGCTTTACGTCGCACCGACACAGATACGTCTTATGGCGACGACGGGACAGGAAAGGGCTAGGAGTGGGAAGGAAGCGGCCGTTGCCTTAATTGAGGCACAGCCCCAGCATTTGCCTGGTGTGAAAATGGGAAACCACGGAAAACCATTTTCAGGGCTGCCGACAGTGGGGTTCGAACCTACTATCTCCCGAATACTCTAGTATTATTAATTGTGTCTTCACAGTTGATCAACTCTTGCTCTCCATCGTCCCCGGAAGTATTTCGATTTTCTTGAATTTCATAGCCCTCTTTCTTTCCTCTCTTATTCCCTCATCCTTGGAAGAATTAGAGTTAGAAAAGATTTTTAACCCAATTGTGATTCCCCTTGAAACAATAATCACCAGCTCTCTAATAATAACTGAATGAGTCTCAAGATATGTTCTATCAAAAGGCCTTTTCTTTTAGCTTTTCCTTGCCAAATCTTTCTCCTCTCGTATATTTGATGCCGCATCTTCTCGTCTGTGATCTTATCTAACCATCTCATCTTCAGATTTTTTTGTAACACCACATTTCAAATTCTATTTATGTCTGCACCGATTATTGTTTAAAATAAAACTCACTTCCGCCTGTTGCCCAGCTCCGTGCATAATCTTCAAAAACATATCCTTGAGATGTGTTGCTTGGCTTAGTCCTGTAAAACCTGCTGATAACTGTGGACCTCAAATCTCTCGTGCATAGTGTCCACATGTGTGTAGATGCACGTTAAGGGCATCGATTCACCTAGTTATTACAACACGTATTTATGAATTTGTAAGTTTATGAAATAGTCAACAGATAATAGGTGCCTTAATTCAGAGAATGTGGGGTTTGACTTTTTAATCCTAGTACAATACAAACAGTGAAGATTTTGAGCGCATCATTAAATTTTTGTTATCTGGTCAAATAACGCCACAGATGTGCTGAATATGTATATTTTAATGACTAATATACTTCATTTTTCAATGTGTTTACAGATATACTATTATAAGGTTAGCTTCCTCATCTGTCTTAGTAAATTAAATTAGGAAGTCTAGTTTCACATGTTATATGGTAGAATTATTCTATATCGATGGCTTTCTTTTAAAACCTCGTATGTCCAAATGTTCTTCGTACCTATTATATCCCTTAAGACTGGCCACGCCTCCCGGTCATATATTTGTATGCAGTCCATCAGAATAATTTTCGCTGTGTTCATTTTCCTTTGCTAATGTCTGAAGGAAAATGGACCTTACCGTACCGTATTGTAGGGATGTTGATTGCATGGCAAATTTACACACTCCTACAGCGTAATGTATTTAAGGTTCATTTTCCTTTACGAATAGGCAGAGGAAAATGACCATAACGAAAATTATTTTGGGCTGCATAGAAATATGGGCCTGGGAGGCGTGACCAGTCTTAAGGAATATAATGGATAGGAAGAGTATTCGGACTTACGAGGTTTTTAAAGAAAGCCATCGATATCCATTTTATTCCTTTATCTCTCAGTTGATTGGCAGCAATCTCTCCCTAAAGTTAACTGAAACATTCAATATATGACAATAGTGTGTCACTGAGTCAATTAGCCTCGTAAATTTAATACATTTTTGTCATTTCGGTTCCGTTTTGTCTCTATAGCCCAATCTTACGTTGATAATTCTGCTAAATCTTTATATTTCAAAGGATTACCTACCTCCCATGGCACCATATTTCGCTCTGTTTCACATTTCTGCGATGGATAGAGTATCAAATTATTCTTTATTGACTGTTTAGTAAAATACTTAATTTAGGTATTTCCCTCATACCTTTTGACGTAGAACATATCTATAGTTTCAGAGCTGCTCTTGGGCCGGTGCCACAAAACATTAAAGTTTTAAAACAGTAATAATTTCTAGACAACAAGTGCGGCGGGTATGTATAACTTCTCATTTTAAAGGGGAAAGACCACTGTATCTAGCAACAATACTTTAAAAAACCACCAGACTTGCATCGAGCGACGTTTTCACTAAAATACTCCCGACAGTCCACCCAGTCTTTTATAGCTGATATATTCATTCTTTAGGAAGTGAGTTAATAAGGACTGCACCCTGTTATTTTTTTCCTTTCAATGAATACCATCATTTAAAAAATTAAAAATTAGCAGTGAACTATGAATTATAGAACGATCCTATTCTTCTCCTGTGAAATAATATTGAGTTTACATCATCCCTAAGACACAGTATCTATCATTAGTGAGTCGTGGGGGGAGGTAAGTTCTCACTTAATATCGCGAAATATTTGAGTACAATATAATACCTGTACTCGGAGTGGGGCGTGATAAAGTATGAAAACTTCAAAACAGGGAAATAAAAATTGCTTTCCTATCTAAAATTAGTGAATATTACACAGCGGGTAGATGTAAAGAGAAAGGTATCCTTGAATAGTTCGAAAGGAAAATGGTAGATAGACTGGAAATAACCAAGAAAGGCTAGGTCAGAGGACTTGGAATGTTATCTCGATTATAATAAACTTTAGAAGGATATCGTTGGTGAAGACACAACACCTCGTGTGTCAAAATGCTCTTCCTATCCATTATTTTCCCTTAAGACTTGACACGCTTCCAAATTACAGTATATGGATATGCAGTCCATCAGAACAATGTTCGTAGTATTCGTTTTCTTATGCGAAAGTGTAAAAGAGAATGTGCCTTAAATACAGCATACTGTCAATAAATAAAATAAATAAATAGCTTTGTAAGTCCCCTAAGGACTATTACCTCGTGCAATGCAGGGACAGTGCTTAGTTTGACTCATCAGGTGAGCAGGTCCTTGGTTACTTCCGAGTTTGTCTCGTGAGACGTATTACTGCACTTGTGTAGTCTCACCTCCGAGTGGATGCAGTTGTGTTTCTCGAGACGAACAATTCTCGAAAACGCACTGTTACATTATTAACACTTGTATAGTTTTTCCCCAGGGATGGTTGAGATTCCTTCTTTGTGAAAGCGTGGCCTTGCATACTTCGTTCTCCGATAGTTTCTCCTCCGACCGAGCTCGATAGCTGCAGTCGCTTAAGTGTGGCCAGTATCCAGTATTCGGGAGACAGTAGGTTCGAACCCCACTATCGGCAGCCCTGAAAATGGTTTTCCGTGGTTTCCCATTTTCACACCAGGCAAATGCTGGGGCTGTACCTTAATTAAGGCCACGGGCGTTTTCTTCCCACTCCTAGGTCTTTCCCGTCCCACCGTCGCCATAAGACCTATCTGTGTCGGTGCGACGTAAAGCAACTAGCAAAAAACAAAAAAAGTTCTCCTCCGAATGTTGTAGACGTTTCTTTTAAGTTCTCTATTACATACTTTACGTGTGCATGTCCTCTTTTCATTATGTGTTCCGACCGGGCGAGTTGGCCGTGCGCTTAGGGGCGCGCACTTGTGTGCTTGCATCCGGGAGATCGTGGATTCGAACCCCACTGTCGGCACCCCTGAAGATGGTTTTCTGTGGTTTCCTATCTTCACACCAGGCAAATGCTGGGGTTGTACCTTAATTAAGGCCATGACCGCTCCCATCCCATTCGCCATAAGACATATCTGTGTTGGTGCGACGTAAAGCAAATACCTATGTCAATGAATATTGAATTTTCACGACCTCATTGCAATCGAAACAGACTTTCAACGTATTAGGTCGTGTTACGTACATGTAGTACGTGTTGAAGAGATGTTAAGTACAGAACAAAAGTGGCCAGCCGGATACCAGTGGGATCCGAACCCACAACCTCCCGATTTCGCGTCGGTTGCTCTACCAATTAAGCTATGGTGGCCTAGGCCATCTTTGTTCTGTTTGAAAGGATCTGAGCTACAGGTCTGGCACTGCTGCTAGCACACTGTAGAGTGCGTATAAGTCGCCCGTTGTGGGGCATGTCAAAGAATATTGAATTTTCACGACCTCATTGCAATCGAAACAGACTTTCAACGTATTAGGTCGTGTTACGTACATGTAGTACGTGTTGAAGAGATGTTAAGTACAGAACAAAAATGGCCAGCCGGACACCAGTGGGATCCGAACCCACAACCTCCCGATTTCGCGTCGGTTGCTCTACCAATTGAGCTATGGTGGCCTAGGCCATCTTTGTTCTGTTTGAAAGGATCTGAGCTACAGGTCTGGCACTGCTGCTAGCACACTGTAGAGTGCGTATAAGTCGCCCGTTGTGGGGCATGTCAATGAATATTGAATTTTCACGACCTCATTGCAATCGAAACAGACTTTCAACGTATTAGGTCGTGTTACGTACATGTAGTACGTGTTGAAGAGATGTTAAGTACAGAACAAAAATGGCCAGCCGGACACCAGTGGGATCCGAACCCACAACCTCCCGGACACCGTGTCCCACTGGTGTCCGGCTGGCCATTTTTGTTCTGTACTTAACATCTCTTCAACACGTACTACATGTACGTAACACGACCTAATACGTTGAAAGTCTGTTTCGATTGCAATGAGGTCGTGAAAATTCAATATTCATTGACATGCCCCACAACGGGCGACTTATACGCACTCTACAGTGTGCTAGCAGCAGTGCCAGACCTGTAGCTCAGATCCTTTCAAACAGAACAAAGATGGCCTAGGCCACCATAGCTCAATTGGTAGAGCAACCGACGCGAAATAGGGAGGTTGTGGGTTCGGATCCCACTGGTGTCCGGCTGGCCATTTTCGTTCTGTACTTAACATCTCTTCAACACGTACTACATGTACGTAACACGACCTAATACGTTGAAAGTCTGTTTCGATTGCAATGAGGTCGTGAAAATTCAATATTCATTGACATGCCCCACAACGGGCGACTTATACGCACTCTACAGTGTGCTAGCAGCAGTGCCAGACCTGTAGCTCAGATCCTTTCAAACAGAACAAATATGGCCTAGGCCACCATAGCTCAATTGGTAGAGCAACCGACGCGAAATCGGGAGGTTGTGGGTTCGGATCCCACTGGTGTCCGGCTGGCCATTTTTGTTCTGTACTTAACATCTCTTCAACACGTACTACATGTACGTAACACGACCTAATACGTTGAAAGTCTGTTTCGATTGCAATGAGGTCGTGAAAATTCAATATTCATTGACATGCCCCACAACGGGCGACTTATACGCACTCTACAGTGTGCTAGCAGCAGTGCCAGACCTGTAGCTCAGATCCTTTCAAATAGAACAAAGATGGCCTAGGCCACCATAGCTCAATTGGTAGAGCAACCGACGCGAAATCGGGAGGTTGTGGGTTCGGATCCCACTGGTGTCCGGCTGGCCATTTTTGTTCTGTACTTAACATCTCTTCAACACGTACTACATGTACGTAACACGACCTAATACGTTGAAAGTCTGTTTCGATCAAATACCTATGTGTTCCGTGACGACTTATCATATCCCTACTTCATGCGAATGTCTATTTGACAACAGTATACTGTAGGAGTGCGTAAATACGACACGCAAGTATACATTTCTACAGTACGGTTCAGTAGGGTTCCTTTACACCGATGCGTAGGAAAATCAACACAACGAAAATTGTTCTGATGGACTGCATATCCATTGTGGCTGGGAATCCAGACCAGTCTTAAAGAAAAAAATGCATATGAAGTACATTGTGACATCCGAGGTTTTGTTTCTTCAAGGACGATATGCAAAACGGTAATTAACAACCTATCACAATGGATACTTCATTTAAAAAACATCAAATGCCATAGATCTTAGCCGGAATCGAAGCCATCATCTTGGAAACAGAAAACAGACGACTATTTGACTGCGCCACTGAGGCGGGCCACAAATTATATTCTTTGATGTTCTACAAGCTTATTTTAAATACTGGCCAGTAGTCACACGTGCTACGCAAGAATTGGAATAGCGCAGAAACAATTCGGACCTCTTCCTTGTTAGAATTCGATAGCTGATGAAAAATTTGATCGAGGTATATTTACTTCAATAACTGGAGTGTATTTTAGATTTCTAGTACCAAGAAACTATAGGTGTAGTTACATAGGTAGTCAACACTGGTGACATGTTAATTCGACCGTCCTGCTCAATGGCTTAAGTTAACAAGCTTGCCTTTGGTCCAAGGTCTCTGGTTCGATTCCTCTTCGGGTCGTGCATTTTAACTATCATTGGTTAATTCTTTTGGCTCGGGGCTACAGATTTGTGGCGCCTTCATCATTCCAAATCATCACAGGTAAGGCCCCACCCTCATAGAAGCACAAGACGTAAACTCGAAAGACATGCACAAAGCCTCTCTGGAGACCACACGCCAGTGTTGTATGGTTTTATCCCAACCCATCATTTATAAGTCTGGTAGCTCAAAGTCTTTGGGCAGATGAAATTAAATGATTAACAAACATTATCCCTACACGTGATCGCGGCTAAAAATAATGCGAGCACAAGACTCGCCACTATAATTTTACCTTTTGGTTATTGGTTGGCACGGAAACTGTAGATGAACACAATACATTTTCATTATCGTCTCTTCGTGGATACTAGCATACCCGCGCGAGAACTCTCGGATATGAAAACCTGGCCCCCACATTCCTCCCCTCCCCCACATCCGTATTAAAGGATATGTTACCGAAACGTGCTTTTGTATAACAAGTATATAAAATTTACATCCAGTTTACTGTAATTATAGAAAATCAAAATCAAATGCAATATAATTAACATTTATAAAGAATATTCTACAAACATATTTTGATTATAATTGAAACAATTTTTCATAACCGTCTATTCAATACTAGTTACAAAATTTCTTGGAGATAGGGCCTAATACTTTACAACACTTCTTTGATAACAACCTCGGAAGTAATGATACAATCTTCCTTGAGAGTTTTTCCCTTTCCTTAATACAAATACAGTATATTAGAAGAACCTTTCAATCTAGAGAAAGTTACTTGAATTTTTCCATGCGAGAACACGAGATTGGGAAAGTATGTACCTGCAACCCTGCTCGTTTGAAATGTTCGACTTTGTGATTTCTTAACTGTCATAATATAGGCAACTTAAAGGGGACAAAATCATGCCAATAACGAACTAAGACGGGAAAATTCGGTACTAAATTAAGGCTCAAAATGTCTTCTTGACGTCAAATCAACGATAAGTTAGTAATAGTTTCATGACAAGTGGTAGATGGCAGAGGAAGTGAGACCTGCGCGGCAAACGTAGAGCTAAATTTAACGAAAATGAGGTGCGTATTTTTTACCAAATCATTGATATTTATGAAGTGAAAAAGCAATTTTCACTGTTTCGTAAAATTATATTTAAGTTGACATCTCATTTGTTAAGACTGGTTTGTTGTGAGAGCTGCAAAAGTGATCTATACTATAGAAATAATAAATATCGTTAGGTAGTGTTACAATTATTGCAGGCCGACGCACTTCGATCTTGTAACATCCTTCTCAGCCGAAGCTTGACAATCATTACTTTAGCTACTCTGACCTCATTGTTTTAAACAGTTAATTATATTATATTAGGAAGTTACATCGTGAAAATACTCTTTGTTTAGACGAAAGAAAAATTTAAAAATTACCACACAGGAATTCCTTTCCTCACACACAACATCCCACACTACCGCCATTCCAATTACAGGTAGGTTCATACAATGTAGTGCCAGTAGGGGCAAAAGATACACATGGGTCGACGCCCCGAAAAAAAATTGCATTTTAGAAAACGCTCAGGAAGATATAAAATGTATTCATACAGTCGACTTGCAAGTTTGAGAGAAGGCAAGGTTGTTACTCGTATGATGACTAACGAGATTTTCTAATACTTTTTATTATTCTTTTAAAATGAGAATGATATTCCTTCACTGAAAATTCATCACTCATCTAATCTCCGCTAAGAAACTTTTCCACGCCTTTGTACTAAAATTACCTCAGTAAAATGGTAAAATATAGTTGATGTAACGTACCAAGATATTCCTTTAAAATGTTCTCAATGGACTGCACAATTTTGGTTCAATGAAGAGAGTATTTTTGTTATGATGGTAGACATGAGTTACAATACGCTCTCATCATATTCTTCATTAATTTTTAAAATACATTTAGTTGTACTGGAGAAATATTGTATATTAGGATATCTGTTATATATCGTCGCTTCACCGGTAAAAGGTTGTAATCCACAAAGCTCTTCCTATCGATTATTCTCCTTAAGACTGGCCACGCCTCCCAGCCACGTATGGATATGCAGCCCATCAGAACAATGTCCATTGTGTTCGTTTTCCTATGCCGACGAGTAACCGAAAATGAACCTAACATGCATTATACAATAGGAGTGCGTAAATACGTAATGCAAGCATACAATCGTATAATACGGTACAGTAATGTTAATTTTCCTTTACACATGGGCATAGGAAAATGAACACAACAAAATTTTTTGTGATGGACTGCATAACCATATGTGGCTGGGAGGCGTGACCAGTCTTAAGGAGAATAATCGATAGGAAGAGCTTCGTGGATTACAACCTTTTGCCGGTGAAGCGACGATATTTATTTAGGTATATCGATGGCCTAGAATGAAAACCTCGTATCTCACAAAGTTCTTCCTATCCATTACTTCCCTTAAGACTGGTTACGCCTCCCAGCCACACATAAATACGCAGTCCATCAGAACAATGTTCGTTGTGTTCTTTATTCCTATGTCGACATGTTAAGGAAAATGAACCTTATCGTACCGTACTATAGGAAAGTATGTCTGCGTGACGTATTTACTAACTCCTAGAGTATAATTTTTATAAGGTTCATTTTCCTTTACGGATGAGCATAGGAAAATAAACCCAATGAACATTGTTCTGATGGACTGCATATTCATGTGTGGCTGGGAGGCGTGACCAGTCTTAAGGGAAATAATGGATAGGAAGAACTTTTTGAGATACGAGGTATTCAATCTAGGCCGTCGATATTACTTTTCGTATACTGAATTTTAATCAACCTATATGTATTAGAAACCAGAAAATTTAACTTATGAATGGGATATAAATACGTTTCTAGTAAATTAATTTAATCAGAAATCAACGTCTTTGAGTTCCGGATAAGTAATTAGCAAATGTCATCATCGTAGGGAATGTTCTATCCGTTTATTTCCTGCTTGATAATTATTAAAAATATAAATGGATCATTTCGTTTTCACGACGGAACTGATACAGAAGAAATTTGCTGAACTGGTGATAATTGCCTGCAATTCACTTGAAGATGAGAAGTTCCTTACAATGTATATACCAAGGAGAGGATGATATAGTAACGATAGCCGGGCTGAATGGCAGAGGTATAGTAGGAAAATGAGGAGTGAGATAGTCTGTATTATGACTGTCACCAGCAAAGGTCTGGGTGAAGGTGTCCCGCTTGCAGTTCACACTAAGTACAAAGCTGTGGAGATTAATCTGGATATTGAAAGAGAAATAATTTGTATAAAAGTTCAGTTTAATAATATTTTACTCCGTTAATGTATATTGACTACCGAGCATGAAAGTGGATAAGTATGATGATTCTATACCCGTACAGAAACTGATACGAAATTCACTAACGCGCCATTAATAGGCCTAATTTTGAATGGCTTTAATATTCTAGAGTTAAGTCCCAGAGGATAATCATCATGAGCCCCTACATATTGACATACTGTATGTTACTGGCAGAGCAAAAGTGAGTCCCTTAAAATTCAATGAAATTATGTAATACATTTAATTTACGTAAGGCTTATTTTCAACTACTATCTGATATTGATTGGCGTATATTGTTAAAGTAAATCGACTTAGATCAAGCTCTGGACATTTTTATTGTATATTTTACCGCATTCTAAGTAAATGTGCGCGTGACCCGTGGTGCCTGGGAAAGAAAACTATATCCACTTTGATTTAACTTAATAACATTAATTTTTTTTTTGCTAGGGGCTTTACATCGCACCGACACAGAAACACATAAAAAATAAAACCGGAAGTCATACCATTGTAAAAATATGAAGGAAAGAAATCCAAATAGGGAGTTTCACCAAGCCAAATTTGAAAGAAATTCACCAAGTATTAAAATGAGTTAGGATATAAAGAATATGTACGAGATGTTGAACGTAAGATGAGTAACGTTATTAACAACCTCTGGGCATCTGTTAAAATAATAAATAAATAACAAGCAACAAAAATGAAAAAAGAGCTCCAGATCGAACGATAATGAAACACGGTGGACAACTGTTTTATGATGACAAATCGATAGTTGCGAGTTTTGCGAGTTATTCTTCCTCTATCCTTTCTCAGAACTGTGAAAAGTATGATTTTATAAATCTGGAGAAGAGACAGTTTTAAGTAATTGTAGGTCTATTGCAATCGCTGCTGCTATTACGAAGGTATTTGAGTAAATTTTATAATAGCGCACCTTTCAGTACGTTCAATTCTACATAAACAACCCAGATGATCTACCGTAACGAATTTAATGGAATGCACTCATAGAACATCAACTGATGTGGACGATGGAGATGAAGTGTCTGTGGTTTATACCTATTGTAATAAGACATCTCTCACTGCGGTTCAATGCGCACTTTAACGAAAAGTAGCCTATTGCGGATTTTCTAAATATAGTCTATGTTGAAAGTGTTGCTACGATGCCTTCCAAGTCACCACCATAAGCTTAAGGGGATA
Organism: Anabrus simplex; assembly: GCF_040414725.1. NCBI lineage: Eukaryota > Metazoa > Arthropoda > Insecta > Orthoptera > Tettigoniidae > Anabrus > Anabrus simplex. The sequence goes on from NC_090271.1 coordinate 245,613,127, forward strand.
TGATACGTCCGCTTACTACACTCGATCTGGTGTTCCCCAAGGTTCGAACATCAGCTCTTTGCTATTTTTGTTGCTGATTAATATCCTCCCCTTATGTAGCCTATAACTCATTCTAATATTATACTTTCCGTCGATGATATAAAGATTTAAAGATAATTCGAATACACAGGATTGTAGATAGTTACAGGAAGACCTTGACAGGGTTTTACAGAGGAGTAAAGAAAATCGTGTGCATTTCAATTTTAACAAACCGTTATTGCGCCTCGGTGTACTGCTGCGTGACAATGTTGAGGGGAGATATACTGACCCGCAGCACATGCCACTTAGAGCGAAAATTCGCTGATATTGTTCATGCAATACTGAATCTGAGATGACAGATCATTTCTGGTCAGAGTTCAAAGCTAAAATATTATCCGCGGTTTTTCCAGGCCCAACAATGAAATGCTCTACTATTACATTTACTAGAAAGGAGGCTAAATTCAGCTTTGTATATTAGATTTCTGTTTTACAATTGGCTTTACGTTGCTACGACACAGATAGGTCTTATGGCGACTATGGGATAGGAAAGGCTAGGAGTGAGAAGGAAGCGGCCGTGGCCTTGATTGAGGTACAGTCCCAGCATTTGTCTGGTGTGAAAATGGGAAACCACGGAAAACCATCTTCAGGACTGCCGACAGTGGAGTTCGAACCCACTATCTCTCGAATACTGGATTCTGGCCGCACTTAACCGACTTCAGCTATCGAGCACGGTATTTCAGATTTCATACTCATATATCCGCACAGTGAATTCTATCACAAAATTAACTTTCTGCTCTCACATAAATTATTTGGCTGCTTTTGCGTATGAAATGTTAGGTTTTGTTGGAAGATGTTCCCAGGGATTCACTAACCCGGGCAGTATTACACTATTGTTCAACTCATTTGTAAGAAGCAGGCTGGAATATGCTACCGTCATTTGGAATTCTTCTCGACTGAAATACAATGCAGCTGTTGATATGGCGCAGAGTACTGCAAATTTCTCAAATGTCTTCGGTACAATATCAAAGGAATTTACCAAAAATATGACTACTATATCTATTTTCTGGGATCATTTGGTTGTAAACATTTAGTTAGTGTGCGCCTCCGTGGTATAGTGGTTAGTGTGATTAGCTGCCACTCCCCGGAAGTCCGGGTTCGATTCCCGCCTCTGCCTCGAAAATAGAAAAGTGGTATGAGGGCTGGAACGGGGTCCACTCAACCTCGGGAGGTCAACTGAGTCGAGAGGGTTCCATTCCCTCCTCAGCCATCCTCGAAGTGGTTTTCAGTGATTCCCCACTTCTCCAGGCAAATGGTGGAATGGTACATAACTTAAGGCCATGGCCGCTTCGTTCCATCTTCCTTGTCTATCCCTTCCAATCATACCATCCTCCTCAACAAAACCCCTGTTCAGCATAGCAGATGAGGCCACTTGGGCGAGGTACTGACCCTCCTTCCCAGTTGTATCCCCGGACCCAAAGTCTCACCCTCCAGCGTAGTGCCATTGAGGTGGTAGAGGTGGGATCCCTCACTGAGTCGGAGAGAAAAACAAACCCAGGAGGGTAAATGGATTAAGAAAGAAAGATAGAAGACCTTTAACCAGTAAGCGAAATGTAGCAGCTATTTTGACTATGTATAAGTTGTTTAACAACCTTGTTGATAGATCATATTTAATTTCTGAACGTAAATTACACGTTCCTCTGTCTTCTCTGCGTCCTAAATTCACATCATTTCATTTGTCACAATGTAGAACTGAGCACCATATACATTCACCTTTGCTAAATTTCTTAAAAATATGTAATGACCGTGTGTTGTGTGCCGGCCCCCTGGTGTAGGGGTAGCGTACCTGCCTCTTACCCGGAAGCCCCTGGTTCGATTACCGGGCAGGCCATGGACTTTTACATGGATCTGAGGGCTGGTTTGAGGTCCACTCAGCCTATGTGATTACAATTGAGCAGATAGCTGACAGTGAGATAGTGGCCCCGGTCTAGAAAGCCAAGAATAACGGCCGAGAGGATTCGGTCATGCTGACCACATGTGACCTCGTAATCTGGAGGCCTTCGGACTGAGTAGCGGTCGCTTGGTAGACCATGGCCCTTCGGGACTCTTACATCAGGGATTGGATGGTGGTGGTGGTGGTGGGGGGGGTGTTGTTGTGTATGACATTGACATATTTTCTTGCACATTATCTTTTTAATCATCTTGCAAGCCTGTAAATTAAATTATAGGCTTAGTTTCAACGAGAATGTTTTATATTGTAGGTTTTGTGAGTTATTGTTTTTCCCGTATTCGTCTACAGTATTGACATGCACAGATTATAATTACGCTTAAGCAAGACTTACGAAGTAGTATGGTACAAACTTATTTATTGTCAACATCCCTAAGTTAAATTCTCCATTTAGTTAAGTATCATTGCTATTATACTTAATGCTTATACATAATTTGCATGTGTTTATTATTATTGGATTTTACCTGGCAGAAACGCAATAAAATAAATAAATAAATTATTTAATTAATTAATTAACTAAAATGTAATTATTTACCATTTATTTGTTTCAGTTCGAGGCAAGAAGAACAAAATGATGGGCATGGTGATGATGATGGGAATCATGATGAAGAGTATGATGATACCGATGGCGCTTGGAACACTGGCGCTCCTAGCGGGCAAAGCGTTAATGGTTAGCATGATGGCTTTGATGTTGTCCGGTGTGGTGGCGCTCAAGAAGCTGGCCTCTGGCGGCGACTCGGGAAGTTCCTACGAAGTCATCAACGTTCCCGCCAACCATATGCATCATGGCCGCAGTGACGCGCAAAACATAGCGTACCGAGCCCACGTATCGCAGTAACGGTACACCAGCGAGCATTCCAGATGTTCACAGCTATTTAATTATTTATTCATACTTCAAGACTGTGGACAATTTATGATTATTTCTCTCAAATCCTACGGTTTTACGTTGGATGTATATTAATAATTACTAGGGCTTAAACAGCTCTGAAGGCATCATTTTACTGAAATAAAATATCCAAACAAACTGCTACTAATTTTTTAAGAGTGTGCCTATTAGAATGCATAACTAGGAAGATCTAAATTTCACATAGAGGAACTGTATCTTTCAATGGGTTCGGTTTACCGATGTGTTGTCGTTAGCATGGAGATTTTCCGCTCTCTTCCTGGAAATGTTAAATAAATAAATAAAAACATAAATAAATAAATCAAATTTCCAAATTAACTGTTTTAAACAATAATGAAATACTTCAATTAGAAGATCTAAATTTCACATAGAAGAACTATATCTTTCAATGGGTTCGGATTTGCGATGTGTTGTCGTTAGCATGGAGATTTTCCGCTCTCTTCCTGGAAATGTTAAATAAATAAATAAATAAATAAATAAATAAATAAATAAATAAATAAATAAATTTTTAAATAAATAAACTTTTCAAATTCACTATTTTAAACAATAATGAAATAATTATCTGTTAAGAGCTAAAACTATCAAAACACCATGTCCTCAAATGCTTGTCCTAAATCATATTTAATAATTCATTTTATCCAACAAGTTTAATGTTTCAACCTATTCTCCACCACTACCATCATCATCAGCAACATCATCATCATCGTCAATAACAATATAATCACCACTTTATTAATTTCTTAGAACAAGGCAATCAACTTGTAATCAAGAATCTAATTAAAGGCAAGAGGGTGCCAGGAACCTTAATCTACATTTGCCACTTGTGAAGAAATTAGTAAAATCATAAAATGTAAACCAGTTCATGGCAGTCCTATTGAATCAATCTAACATCATTCCTTGAGATGGTTCCGGTTCGAATCCCAGTGCACGGAAGTAATGTATGTTTGTTTATCTTCTTGGCTGCCTGCTCGACTGTCGTGATTTAATAATGTTATTTATTTTTACGTAAACACTACTGTCTATTCCTCTCGTAGCATTTTTCATTTACTTGACGCGTACTGAAAATCTGATCCTGACAGCCCCTCTGTGATTTTTCATCCTTGCCTTCCTGCTATATTTTACCATTTCAGGTCTAATTTCACCTGTTCCTGCTGCTGTATGAAAATTGAGTTTATTTAAACAATTTCCACCTTCTCAAGCGTAATTTCACCAACATCATTGAACTCCTCCTCCCCATGAGCCCAGTTGTTCGCGACGTCCCTTTTACGTTGAGAAGACTTTCAAAATATTCCTTCCACCTGTCCAGTGATTCCTTGGGATCTATTATGAGTTCACCTTATTTACCCAAAACACTATTCATTTATTTATTTTTTCTCTCTTTCTAAGATATTTTTGTTTTACTTTCCAAAAAGGTTTCCCTGCCGCCTGACCTAGTCTTTGCAGGTTATTAGAAAAATCAATTTAATTAATTCTCTTGACTTTGTGACTGAGTATTTGTGCTGTTTCCAACATCCCTGAAACTCATACACCACACCCAATGCCGTTCTCCGCCCCTCCCCCCAAACAACACACAGTTCCCTATACATGGAAGATACCACCCACCCTCGTCGGAGGGCCTGACTAACAACAGCCACACGAGATTATTAATGTTGTTGAAAGTACCGGTATTCCTTCTCCCATGGCTAGGCAGATGATCATCTCTCAGTATTTCCTCTTAAAACAATAATCACCATCGTGGCTATTTTGACCCACTTTCCAGAAGCCATGGCGTGGATAAGCATATTGGTCAGGGATTCTTTTCAAATCTGAGGGCTATTTTGAGACTTATTAGCCTACGTGAGAACAACTGAGGAGCTATCTCACGGTAACATAGCGGCCCCGGTCTCGAAAACTAAGATTAACGGCTGAGAGAAGTGATATTATGAAGAAGTGTGAAAAATTATATGAATGCCAGAAATCTATTTTTAACGCCTCAATAAATTCGGTGTCCGTCTCTGTGGTGTTTTTGTTTCTTTTTACAAGTTGTTTTACGTCGCACCGACACAGATAGGTTTTATGGCGACGATGGAACAGGAAAGGGCAAGGAGTGCGAAGGAAGCGACCGTGGCCTCAATTAAGGTACAGCCCCAGCATTTGCCTGGTGTGAAAATGGGAAACAACTGGAAACTATCTTCAGGTCTGCCGTCAGTGGGATTCGAACCCACTATCTCCAGAATACTGGGCTCTGTGTAGTGGTTAGTGTGCTTAACTACCATCCCCGGAGGCCGGGTTCGATTCCCACCTCAGCCATTCTCGAAGTGATTTTCCGTGGTTTCCCGCTTCTCCTCCAGGAAAATGCTGGGATGGTAGCTAACTTAAGGCCACGGCCACTTCCATCCCGTTTCCTTGTCTATCCCTTCCAATATTTTCATCCCCCCCCCCCCAAAAAAGGCCCCTGATTAGCATTGTATCTGAGATCATCTGGGCGAGATAATGGTCCTCCTCCCCAGCTGTACCCCTCCGACCCAAAGTCTAGCGCTCTAGGACACTGCCCTTGAGGCGGTAGAGATGGGTTCCCTCACTGAGTCCGAGGGAATAAGCAATCCTGGAGGGTGAACGGATTAAGAACGAATAAATTCCGTATTATTTTTTTCAGACCTTATCTTAGTACAACCCAGCTTCCAGCCGCTACGCTTGGACCATTAATAATCACTGAGAAGTTTACGCAACGAAAACAATATTATATGTAGTACCCGTTTTATAAAATTGATTTGTTAGAATCTGAGGATGTTATTCTTTCTTTCTTTCTTTCTTTCTTTCTTTCTTTCTTTCTTTCTTTCTTTCTTTCTTCATCTGTTTACACTCCATGGTTAGTTTTTCCCTCGGACTCAGCGAGAGATCCAACCTCTACTACCTGAAGGGCAGTATCTTGGACCGTGAGACATTTGGTCTAGGATACAACTGGGCAGAAGAACCAGTACCTCGCCCAGCCAGCCTGACCTGCCATGCTGAACAGGGGCCTTGTGGGGGTGGGAAGATTGGAAGGGATAGACAAGGAAGAGAGAAGGAAGTGACCGTGGCCGTAAGTCAGGTACAATCCCGGCATTTACCTGGAGAAGAAGTTGAAGACCACAGAAAACCACTTCGAGGTCGACTGAGGAGGGAATCGAAAACCCCCTTTCTACTCAGTTGACCTACCAAGGCTAAGTGGACCCCATTTCAGTCCTCGTACCACTTTTCGAATTTCGAATTTCGAATTTCGTGGCAGAGCCGAGAATCAAACCGGGGCCTTAGGGGGTGGCAGCTAACCGCACTAAACACTACACCACAAAGGCGGGTTATGTTATTGTGCTTTCATACATTTCGTATTTCATTTTTCAACAGACTTAAAAAAAATTGAATTTTATATTATGTATGTTCAGTTACAAAACGTTCGGCTCCATGGCTAAATGGTTAGCGTGCTGAGCTTTACTCCAAGGGGTCGCGGGTTCGATTCACGGTGTGGTTGAATGTTTTACACTTCGTTGATTAATTCCGATGGTGTGGGGGCTGCGTGTGTTTGCCATCTTAAACATTAGAATTCATCCATCCTCACAGACCCGCTGGTCGCTCATTAGGCATCAACTCGACTGACCTGCACGAGGTCCCTCCGGGGCAAGCACGCCATTATTATTAGTTCCCAAATCAGTAATTTTTTTTACATAGTCTGCTGCCATGTTCTTATTTTCCCGCCATCAATCACTCATATTTATTGCAAAGGTACTGTCTTCCTTTTCTTCCGAATTCTAACTTTCAAGAAGGTCATCACTGTGACTGCTACGCTCAATTGTAGCCTTTGCTGGGCATATTAGTTCACAATTATTCTGATTGATTCCATTATTACAACACCAGACCACTGCAGTTCATTCATCGTTTCCTACATTTAAGTCACCTTAATTTCCTTTTCGCTCCTTCGCTGTGTAGGACGATGTGAAATAGCTTGTTAGTTTCTTCACCTTGAAACTTATAAAAAGAAACATAACGTCACTGTCAAACATTAGATTGTATTAATTGTTTCTGGAAAAATTGGGACCATCCAACCAGATTATGAGATGCAATGTACATACAATAATAATCAGAAATTAAAGTTACTGAAAACTATTAACCCTTTTCTTTTGGAATTTGCTTTACGCCGCACTGACACAGGTAGGTCTTATGGCGACGATGAGATAGGAAAGGCCTAGGTGAGGGAGGGAAGTGGCCGTGGCCCTAATTAAGGTACGGCCCCAGCATTTGCCTGGTGTGAAAATGGGAAACCACCGAAAACTATCTTCAGGGCTGCCGACAGTGGGGTTCGAACCCACTATCTCTTGGATGCAAGCACACAGCTGCGCGCCTTGTTTTTAAAAGTAGGAAAGATCACATTATGAAGATAAAGTTGAAATTCAAGAGGACAAATTGGGGCAAATATTCGTTTATACGAAGGGGAGTTAGGGATTGAAATAACCAAGGGAGATGTTCAATAAATTTCTAAATGCCTTGCAAACATTTAAGAAAAGGCTAGGAAAACAACACATAGGGAATCTGTCACTTGGGCGACTGCCCTATTTGCATATATTGATTGATTGATTGATTGATTGATTGATTGATTGATTGATTGATTGATTGATTGATTGATTGATTGATTGATTGATTGATTGATTGATTGATTGATTGATTGATTGATTGATTGATTGATTGATTGATTGATTGATTGATTGATTGATTGATTGATTGATTGATTGATTGATTGATTGATTGATTGTACAGTTACCTTTTGGCACTATTGCAACTTTAAAATATCGCTCTCTTGACATTGCAACATTTAACTGGCCATGGCTGAAAACTGGCGGAGAGACCATCACGTCCCTTGAGGTTGATTGATCGTGATACAAAATACCAAGCGAATTGGAAATTAAATTATTGTGAAAAAAAATTGAAGTGTTTTATCGGATGTTGTTAAGTCAATTCTAGGTATAAGAGCTCCCGTCCAGCCTGATCTCCACTTATTTGTTCCAAATATGTTTATAAACAATTTTCGTACATATTTATTAAAATTGGGCCCTAATCTGGTTTCGTTAAGTAGCCCTTGGGAAATGTTCCGAATTCTAACAGCATAACTATGACTCCAATTTTCAGAATAAGAATATGTGGAGGTAAACCACTAATTCGAATGAGTTCAAGAATTATGCAGGAAAATGAAGTAGCTAGCTTTCATCTTCAGTATTAATCTGCTAATGCAACTGGATGGTTTTGAGCTGACGGTTATAAGCCCACTGACTTTCAAATCAATGGCAACTTTCGAGAAAATGATGTCATCTATCGCAGAATTGAACGTTTCGCTATAAATTTGAATCACGATATCATCATGTGCTAAAATTCTGGTTTGTAGTGCAATAACACTTGATCCGTCACCATTTCCAGAGCGATAGTCGCCGTTACCGATTTCTTGCAAAAACATCAGCGAATTGCATTATTATGTGGTTTTTCGCGCATATTTTATGTAAGAGGTGTATTTTGAGGAACGGTCAAAGAGGAGACTATTTAATACAATCTTACCATATATAAAAATGTATGTATGTGTGTGTGTAAATGACACATCTCCTCCTAAACCACTGGAGCAATTTCAACCAAACTTGGTACACTTATGACTTACTATCTAGAGACGAGCACTGTGGGGGTAAGCCATCCGTAGGTCTCTTAGGGGTGGGGGGAGGGGGAGGGGCAATGTATAAAAATAATCGAAAAAGTGTCGAATCCACAGTTTTCGACATCGCTGAGATGAATAGTGACACTCCCGAAATTTTTAAAGTCAAAGTTCAGCTCCCTTTTGGGAGGGGGCGAGGGGGGAGTGATATACAAAATTAAACGAAAATAGTGTCGAATACATAGTTTTCGGGGTCGCCGAGGTGAATTGTACACTGCAGATTTTTAGTATCAGGAGACAAACCACGTGGGGGTAAGACAGCCCAGGAACCCTTAGGGGCGGGGAGGGGGGACGAGGGGTGTGAGATATTAAAATCATCGAAAATAGTGTCTAATCCATACTTTTCGGGCCCGCTGAAGTGAATAGTGACACTCCGGAATTTTTTAATGCCCAAGTTCAGCCCCATCGGGGTGGGGAGCGAGTGGGGAATGACACAAAAAATAATCGATAATAGCGTTGATTCCATTGATTTCGGTGTCGCTGAGATGAATAGTAACCCTCCGAAAATTTTTGAAGTCCAACTTCAGCCCCCTTTGGAGTGGGGGGGTCTGAGGGGGAGTGATATATAAAAATAATTCAAAATAGTGACGAATCTATAGATTTTGCAGTCGCTGAGGTGAATAGTGACATTCCGGAATTTTAAGTCCAACCTCAGTCCCCTTTGTGGTAGGGGGCGAGGTGTTAGTGATATATGAAAATAATCGAAAATAGTGTCGAATCCAAACTTTTCGGGGTTGCTGAGATGAATAGTGTCACCCAGGTTATTTTTAAAGTACAAGTCTGGTCCGCTTTGGGTGGGAGGCGTACAAATATTACCTACTATCTGGAAAATGTACTGTGGAGGTAAGACGCCCCTAGAACCCCTAGGGAAGCGGGTTAAATATAACCTTTATTAATAAATGGAAGTCGGTTTGGAACGATCTATATACATATACTGTATGTATAAGTTAAGGTATAAAAATTAAAATAGACGTGAATTAATGAGGCACTTCCAGGCATCCTAGAAACTTAAAACTCGGTACCAGAGGAGCTGATGACTTCAGGATCCCTAGAAAAATAGAAAATTTTCAAAATACCCTTAGGGGCCTCGCTGGGAGTCTCAAATTTGGGGCTCAGCATAAGAACGCAGTCGGTTATATTTATCCTAAAAGATAAGCTATAGGTTTCATGGGCTTAAGAGTTTCCTGAAAGTCCTAATTTTTAGTCCCCTCCCCCATATCAAGATGGCGGCATAATCTGCCAGACGAGCTAGAAAATTGAAATTTAGCAAAATTATAACTTTAAGCCCGTAACCGACGGAAAAATTACGAGATGTTTAAAATGTTTACTTTTTACCCCCAAAAATATAGAAATATAGAGGCAATTTTAAAGACGGTGCAGACCCTTTTGAGGCATTCGGTGGTTAAACAGTAAGTCGTATCACAAAACGGATGGCACATTCCCAGTTCAATTTTGAGTGATCTACAACTTCGGTCCTATAACTTTTCGTCGTATCTCTATCCCTTATATGTTAAATTTGGCTCTATTTCTGAATTTTACGTGTTTTCTTGCACTTTTTACACGTAAAATTGGTAGTTTAATTCACTTATCCGAAAGATAGGATCATCAACTTCTACGTGAACCTTGGCCCACGCAGTAGCTTTATGTGTACCAAATTCTACGTCTGTAGTAGTCAAGTATGTGTCCGAAACGTAATTCACTGTGAGAAAACCTTACCAAAATTTCATCGTATTCAACATTTCTAATTTAATCTTACCCATAAATAGATGAAATACGAGAATATATCATAGGACCAGTCATTTAGACCGTTATACATGGCGTTTTATCGTAGGGCTACAGTCCTTTTGTCGATATCATGTACCTTTTAGAGCAGTTAATCTTCAAATGAAAGTAAAAATGCACATACTTTCGTATGTCGATCTATATTTATTCATTGAAGTCGATTTGTAGCGATGAAGAAATGGTGTGCGTGCCTTTGTAATTAATACTTTACAAATCTATAATGACTCTGATCAGGGGGCATCTGCTATTGTAATCAGTACCCCCCACATCGACTTTAACTGGCAGTATGAATAGGGACTTTCTTCAAATCCGGTGTACCATTATAATAAATATTTTCCTTCTCGATTTGACTGGCAGAATGCTAGGGAACATGTTTTATTTTTCAAAACTCCTTTACCCGATTGTGTTTGGTAGTAGGCTAGGGTGCTCGCCATTATAAACAGATTTACCCATCTAAAATGTGCTTGACGTTAGGCATAGTGGCCTGCTATTATAATGGAAACTCACCAACTCGGTGTGAGTGGCAGTAAGCTGACTGGCATTAGGAAAAGGGGCCTGTCATTATATTGATAACAGCACAACTCAATTTTCACTGGCTGTAGGGAAGGTGCCTGTCATTATAATAAAAATTCCTCGATTATTATATGTCTGGAAGTAGGAAATGTGGCCTCTCATTGCAACGAAAACTCCCCAAATATACTGTGACCGCGCAGCAGGCAATGGGGCCCGCCATTATAATGAAAATTCTCAAATCGATTGCGAATGGCAGTAGGAAAGTGGACCTGCCGTTATCGTCACAACTCCGCAACTCGCTCTTTAAATTAGAAGCAACGTATGTGGACCTTCCTATGCTGTTTCTCGGATAACGCTCAGAGATATGGAATTAAAGAAAGATCTTATTCACTGCATGTACTGTAATTTACTTAGATGTCCGTATAGGCTTACAATATAGAATACCGTAGCGAAGCACGGGTACATTTGCTAGTTATAACTAAATAACTGTTTGGCGCTAAGCATGCGGAAAAACAGGCAAAATCTTTATCAATTCTCTCCCAAGAACAATATTTTACGCAGCAGAAGAAATGAAATGTCGTAACCTATGATATATTTTAGAAGAGGACTCACACACATTAATGAATGACTATTTGCCATTGGAGCTTCTGCTTTGGAATTTAATTTTAATCCAGACACTGAACTCGCATTTAAATTTAGAGGAATTTTGAGTGTAATGCTCACTGTTCAACTGCTAGGGAGCTAAACAGCGACTATTTCTGTCCACGAAGTACAGCTGACCAGTATGGATACTAACAAGCCGAGTGGATAGCTCCTCACTCGGCGCTCATCACTCGCACCGGCCTCTCACTGCTGGGTTCCGTGGTTCAAATCCCGGTCACTCCATGATTTGTGCTGGGAAAATGCGCAGGCGGAACAGGTCTTTCTCCGGGTACTCCAGTTTTCCCTGTCATCTTTCATTCCAGGAACACTTTCCACTATAATTTTATTTCATCTGTCATTCATTAATAATTGCCTCAGAAGAGTGCGACAGGCTTCAGCAGCCGGCACAATTCCGATCCTCACCGCTAGGTGGGGGCTTCATTCATTCCATTCCTGACGCAGTAGGATGACTGGAAACAGGTTGCGTATTTTCATTTTTTCGGCGCCCATCACTCCTTTCTCTTCACACAGGAAGCTGAGAGATGCAAAACATACCCATATATTCCAATAGTGGAGTTCAAGCCGGCACTTCATTCATACATCTCTCCGCTTCTCCCTCGGTCTGATTTTGGAGCGATGTGCTTCTTGAGTGCTGTTCTGCTATTGGTTGGCTGAATGCCAAGGCCGCCTAATCGTAATATTTTCGGCGTATGTACAATGGAGGTAAAATATCAAAATTAAATTAGTCGGCTACTGCATACTCTACAAATGCAATCTTCCGATAAAGTACAGATTACTTTATTGAAAAGGATAATAACATTACATTACTACTGCGTACTTTATTGTAATGACCAGTTTCTCTTCAGTGGAAATAGGGATTATATGATAGTTGCTGTACTTCCGTGGTTTCCTATTGCCTTCAATTCCTTTTAGCAAATATTGACATGTCTGCATTCTTATTCTTATTCTACCGCCTTTCCAACACCTGTGGCGTTGCTGGTGCGAACTCTGTCACGCATGTGGATTTGACCCTGTTTTACGGCTGAATATCCTTCCTGACGCTAACACTATGTGGAGTGATGTGGGCTATAATCACACTATTGCGTGTTTCTGCGATGGTTGGTAGTGTGGTATGTTCTCTGAATATGAAGAGGAGAGTGTTGGGGCAAACACAAAGAACCAATCCATGAGCCAGAAGAGTTATTTATACGCGAATAAAATGCAAAACCCGGTCGAGAATCGAGCCCGAGACCCTCTGAACCGAAGGCCTCAACGCTGGCCATTCAGCCAAGGAGTCGGACATTGAAATGTCTGCATGGTATTTCTATGGGGTCTTTATTCACTTCCTGGTATAAATGGCGGAATTCACCGAATTTCTGCCTTCTCTTATTAACTGGAATTGCGCTGTACCGTCTGTCAGAACTTGAAATGAAGTACAGTTTGCTTGCTACCTTAAATTCATCTTCACTACTGCTACTCTACTCAACCTTTATGTACACAGATAACTACGAAAACGACCGGCTCCATGGCTAAATTATTAGCATACTGGTCTTTGGTCACAGGGGTTCCGGGTTCGATTCCCGGTAGGGTATGGAATCTTAACCACAATAGGTTAATTTCGCTGGCACGGGGGCTGGGTGTAGGTGCCGTCTTTCTCACCATGTCATCCTCATTACGACGCGGAGGTTACCTACAGGCGTCAAATCAAAAGACCTGCATCTGGCGAGCCGAAATTGTCCTCGGACACTCCCGGCACTAAAAGCCATACGCCATTTCATTTTTTACAACGAACATTTGCATAAAAACAAAATTAAATTTAAAGAACACAACGCGATCTTCACGTGAATGCTGCACAATCATAACTGGATGGAAAAACTTCCCTCGTTAATGAAGAAAGAGCGAGGGTCACCCACCCGTTATGTACGTCTTTGAATGATGGTTGATGAGTGATGAGTGAAGAGCACTGGTATGAACGCTGAGTGAGGAGTACTAATCCGCGAAACTTTTAGTGACACTTCAGCTCCCGCAGAATCGGCAGATCTCGGTTACCTACGAGCACGGCCGCCTGGATCCCTCGCTGCGCTCCTACAGCGACGCATCAAGTCGGCCGTGCTTCGAGATACGGATTGGCAACCTATGATACCAAAAGTGAATCGATTACGCATCGCCTTAAGACATCACAAAACTTAAAATACTATTGGTTTTTTTTTTCAATAAAGCAAAGATATATAGGTGAAAAATGAACTTTTGAAACCTATTGCAATGGATGAGGAAAAGTGCACTCTGACCGGCCAAACGAGCAGATGAGGGGTGGCCACGGCTCTACCGTGGTTCTACACTCCTGTATTCGGGAGATGGGACAGGGCTGGACCTCACGGCTGGTCCCAACCGTCGGCTGTCCTGAGAATGGTTTTCCGTGGTTTTCCATTTCCCTGCACTAAGGCCAATGCCGGGACAATTCCTAGTATAGATCACGACCGCTAACCCCCTCGCCTTCTCCGAGCATCTTCTTCACCGTAACAAATCTCAAGGCCTGAGAGACGGCGTCATCGTCTAAGAGGCCCTCCTCCCCCTTCAGGGGAGGAATGAAAAAGTTTTAGTAGTAGTATAAGCCTGCTGTGGTACAGAAAAAATAAAATAAATAGTTGTTCTTTCCCCACAATAAGTCAATTGAACGATCTGCAGCATGTACGGGAAAATCTGTTTCCACAATTAAGAGAACTAAAATATTTCCTTTCTATTCACGCACTCCTAGTAAAAAGAGGTAGGCCACTCTGACTATGTCATTATGATTGATATTATATGTATAGGGACTGCCTGGCCGAGGCCGTAAAAGCGTGCTCGGTTAACCCGGAAGGACGTGGGTTCGATTCCCTTCCAGGAATTCGAAAAATTTAAAACACGAGATTTCCACTTCCGGAGGTGCATATGGTCCTACAACAAAAATGAGTACCAGATTAATTCCTGGGGGCAAAGGCGGCCGGGCGTAGAGCTAACCACTCTACCCCATCAAGTGCCGAGTTTACGAATAGTGAAAGCCTTTACCTTCCACCCCTCCAAGAGCATTCATGGCCTGTACAGAGATGACTTTGCTTTGCTTTTGATATTAAATGGATAATAAAGAAAACTATACCAACAGAACTATATACATGTATACGTGTGTGACGCAATTGTGGGCTTTAGATAATAAATGTTTGGAAAATTCATATCGATCACACTATCGATACAATAAGAAAGCAACGGGAAATTATCTTACTCCTCATTTTACTAGTATGTCTCTTCAGTGACACCTAGGCTATCTGTGACAGCTGTTGGTGGAGCTATAGAGGATCAAACCAGCCTTCGGGCTGAATACCCAATAACAACAATCGATACAATTCAGATTTCAATTCCATTCCGTTGGCAGTTCTACTGGAAGAGTTGAGTTCCCTCCTTGCCCCCAATCTCGTAAAACGAGGTGTCATTGAATGTTGCGTGGATAGTAATCCATCCGGCATGTTCGTACCCAAAAACATCTGACTGCGCATGCGTGCCTACCCCTTTCCACCTCCCCTATCGTGCCACCTGCTCAGCGCTCTCACGGTTCAGGCGGCCTGGAAGTATTTGCAAGCGTACTGACCAATGAGAATGCTACTTTTTTCTTTAATAATTTAAAAATATGCGGTAACAAAATGTTAATGCTTTTAAATACACTTTCCAAATCTACAGGTAAAGAGTTTTCGTCAGAATATGTAGATGTTTTATGTTAACCATGACCAGCTCAGAGTATATACCTGAGCCACAAGGCAAATAATAACGCTGTCCATGTATCGCTTTTGACCGAATAGGTCCTCCGAAGAAACGTAGGTATTTTACATTAAAACTCGTAAACGCCAACCGAGTGCTCAGTGATTCAATTCCATAATAGTGAGTATATGGGGTGAAAATGAAATGAAATGTCGTATGGCTTTTAGTAGCGAAAGTGTCCGAGGACACGTTCGGTTTGCCAGGTGCAGGTCTTTTTGATTTGACACCCGTGGGGGACCTGCGCATCGTTATGGGGAATGAAATGATGTTGAAGACGACAAATACACCCAGCCCCCGTGCCAGCGAAATTAAACAATGATGGTTCAATTTCCCGACCCTGCCGGGATCGAACTTGGGACCCCTGTGGCCAGAGGCCAGCACGCAAACCATTTAGCCATGGAACAGGACAGTAAATGAGGTGAAGACCTTGGCAACTCTGCTGCTCATGTTCGAGAGGAAGCGAATAGATTCGACTTTTCAAGTATGAAAAGGGCTACCTAGCCGAGGTGACAAAGACCTAGTAGTTTGCCACGAGAGAACGTGCGCTCGATTGCTGTTAGGATGAACGAGATTTCTATCTGTGGAGAAGCACATGGTCCCGAGTTTCACAAAAAAAAAAAAAAAAAAAAAAAAGTGAGTACCAGGTGTAGAGCTAACTACTCTGCCCCACTTACAAGGAAAATGTATGGGTTACACCAAACGGATTACCATTAAACTTGGTAAGATCATCGATTAAGACATTTAGGCATCATGACAATACACATTGTATTTCGAAATTATATTTACATATTTAAAAATAGTAAATTTTGTTGAATTATTAAATCGAACGTGTCCACCTCTGTGGTGTAGTGGTTAGTGAGATTAGTTGCTACCCCCGGAGGGTCGGGTTCGATTCCAGGCTCTGCCACGAAATTTCAAAAGTGGTACGAGGACTGGAACGGGCTTCACTCAACCTCAGGAGGTCAACTGAGTAGAGGTGGGTGCGATTCCCACCTCAGCCATCCTGGAAGTGGTTTTCCGTGGTTTCCCACTTCTTCTCCAATCAAATGCCGGGATGGTACCTAACTTAAGACCACGGCCGCTTCCTTCCCTCTTCCCTGTCTATCCCTTCCAATCTTTCCATCCCCCAGCAAGGCCCCTGTTCAGCATAGCAGGTGAGGCCGCCTGGGCGAGGTACCGGTCGTCCTGCCCGGTTGTATCCCCGACCCAATGTCTCACGCTCCAGGACACTGCCCTTGAGGCGGTAGAGCTGGGATCCCTCGCTAATTCCGAGGGAAAAATCAACCCTGCAGTGTAAGCCCTCTCTAAAGAACCAGAGAAACAAGGAAATGCCATTTGGTCCCTGTTTCAATGACATTCCTGACATTCACCTCTCCGCGGTAGAGAGGGAGCAACGACTGCATATAAAAATAATATTTTATATGCAGGCGGCTAACGAATGAAGGGACCGATTATCTCCCGGTATAAGGAGATCCCCTACACCAAGTGCCAACAGTCTCTTTGAGAGTAGATGAGCGGGTATGGGTAAGGGCACTCTATTGTCCTGGAGACAAGAAATTGTTCCCAAAGGCGGAGGAACCAGTTTGGTCAACGGCATTAGGATGCAGATAGCAACGGAAAACCACTGCATTAGAGATCCTGAGAGATATTCCAATAAATCCACATGGCATGGCTGCAACGTCAGGATTGGAACTGGCCGTGTGGATCGTCTACCTCCGTCTGGAGACGACGGCTTAAGAAGAAGAAGAAGCAGGGTAAGCAGATTAAGAAAGGAAGAAAGAAGGATTAAATCGAAGGTGATGAACCAGAGATATTTATTTCAATAATAATAATAATAATAATAATAATAATAATAATAATAATAATAATAATAATATGGTCTCAGCTACCATACTTCAACCTTCCACATTACTCTATTAGATGGCTGAGTAAACCGGGTCGGTCGCTCTTGAGTTAACTATGGCTGAGTATGAATTCATTTTGTCCGGCAAACACTAAATGTGTCACCAGTGATCCATTACATGTCGACATGGGTGTCAAATGAACATTTTACCGGGTTTGAACCCACGATATTGGGACGTAGAGTTAGCTACATAAGAAATTCGTTGTGCAGTTGCACCTGTTACATAAGCTGTCTGCAGGATCACCAAAGGAGAGATAATGAGCAGGAATCATGCAGTTTCATTGCCTGTCCTAAGAAATTATTAGATTAATAACCAGAGCTAGCATTTTGATAACACGTTTTCTTTTGAATGTTTCACAACAGACATTGCTAACTTGTACAGAAATCCTGATCATTGTCTCCACATTGTTTTGCCATTTTGTATTTTTAGATGATTTTCTACAATTAAATGTCATTATTTGTTCATTTTACGGAATTTATAGACTATTTTATACTTTTTGAGTCATTTTCTTACATGTTTGAGTATTTTGAATCATTTACGCGTGTGGTATTAGACATTATCGCAACTTTAAGTGAGGATGAATACGAAAACTTGAGAAACTTCACAACGCTTACTTCTCGGAGAAGAATTCCTCGTGAACAGTCGAGATTTTCTCCTGAAGACGTGGAGCAAATTTCTCTGCGAAACGCAAAGGTAAAAGACCAAAAATGTATTATAATGTATATAACATAAATATAGGTTAGGCCTATACCAACTGGATTGGTAAATTGATTGTAATATCTTTCTTTCTTTTTTCTTAATGGGCTTACCCTCCAGGGTTGGTTTTTCCCTCGGAATCAGCGAGGGATTCCATCTCTATCGCCTCAAGGGCAGTGTCCTGGAGCGTGAGACAGTGGGTCGGGGGATACAACTGGGGAGGATGACCAGTACCTCGCCCAGGCGGCCTTACCTGTTACGCTGAACAGGGGCCTTGCGGGGGATGGGAAGATTAGAAGGGATAGACAAGGAAGAGGGAAGGAAACGGCAGTGGCCTTAAGTTAGGTACCATCTCGGCATTTGCCTGGAGGAGAAGTGGGAAACCACGGAAAACCACTTCCAGGATGGCTGAGGTGGGAATCGAATCAGTTGACCTCCCGAGGCTGAGCGGACCCCGTTCCAGCCCTCGTACCACTTTTCAATTTTCGTGGCAGAGCCGGGAATCGAACCAGGACCTCCAGGGGTTGCAACTAATCACACTAACCACTACATCACAGAGACGGACTGATTGTAATATTTCATTTAACATTAAGGTCTCTTAAAAAAAATTCAAAATATTTTACTGGATTTTTGGCGCCATTTTATAGATCATGTTTGAAACATTTTTATTTCATCAAAATCCTGGCCCTGTTAATAAGACGTTTCTCTATAGATGATCAAGATTCCATAGTGTATCATATGTTTTAGCTTCCATTAGTCTATAAACGGTACAGCAGTAT
Source organism: Anabrus simplex (assembly GCF_040414725.1). Classification (NCBI taxonomy): domain Eukaryota; kingdom Metazoa; phylum Arthropoda; class Insecta; order Orthoptera; family Tettigoniidae; genus Anabrus; species Anabrus simplex. Next base: position 245,631,860 of record NC_090271.1, read on the forward strand.
GAAAACCCAAGTTCTCGATATTTTCATAAAGTCTACATGTTGCTAATGTACATTTGTAGATCGTGACATTTTGTTTGTTTGTCAAAAGTTTGCTTACCGGGCGAGTTGGCCGTGCGCGTAGAGGCGCGCGGCTGTGAGCTTGCATCCGGGAGATAGTAGGTTCGAATCCCACTATCGGCAGCCCTGAAGATGGTTTTCCATGGTATCCCATTTTCACACCAGGAAAATGCTGGGGCTGTACCTTAATTAAGGCCACGGCCGCTTCCTTCCAACTCCTAGGCCTTTCCTATCCCATCGTCGCCATAAGACCTATCTGTGTCGGTGTGACGTAAAGCAAATAGCAATATATATATTGACATAGAGTAAACAAAATCCCATGGAGCAACAAACCCAAAATAATAAACACTGCCTCATAATACAATGAACATTCATTTAGAACAGGGCCTCTCAGGGTGCATGCACTAAGTGCATGCACTGTGCACGGTGCAAAAGACGACTTGGCTTGGTCGAACAGAGTGCAGACCCCCCACTCCTCGATTTGGAGCAATAGCGCTTACTCTCTCTTTCCTCACGCCTGTCTCGCTCGCTCCGCCTGTCTCCCTCTGCCCCACTTGCGCCGTAGCGCTCCAAATCCGGGCTGACTTGAGCCGATATAGCCGAGCAGAGCCGAGCTTAGCCGAGTAGCCCAGAGACGAAGCGTTGATCCGAGCCATACCGAGCGGCAGCGATGCACAGTGCACGGAGCTCTTGCGCCTCTATCTGCACGCGTGAGATTTTGGGCGTTTGAGAGGCCCTGATTTAGAATGTAACACACCCCCACTGTATCCCTGCCTGCCGTAAGAGATGACTAAAAGACGGATCAGGGGCTCTCAATCTGAGACCGAGTATTGGCGACCACGGCTCTTGTAGCTGAATCTGGCATTTATTATACTTATTTGTAATCTATACTGTTAGGTTCTTCAGTCTGTCAAAATTCAGTACATTTCTTTGTAAATAATACACGATTGAGAAACATTTTAAAACAGATTATACTCGAAAAAGAGAAACTTGGTTGAATTATGATGTTAAATATTTAATTTTTCATCTATTTGTTTATAAGGTAGTTGTAACAGATCGAAAAACCTAACAGTTATAGATTACTTGAGTCAAAAGTGAAATAAATTACTTCCACTACAACAAAAACAATTGACATAATTTTGTCATCTTCATTTTCATCCTTCCTATCTAATGTCTCTTGATCGACTCCTGTTGCTCCATGACCCTGACGATATTAGGCTCGGTAAACCTGGACAGTCTTTCATTTTTACACCCTTCGGGGCCCTATTCTTCATTCTTTCAAGTGACGGACGTTTTCCATTTTCCTTCTGATAAGTGTTAATAGAGGATGGTTACCCAGATGTACTTCCTGTTAAAACAATAATCACGACCACCACTCTACTACGTCCTCATCTAATTGCCTCCCAGCCATGTTTGAGGAATTAATTGTAATAAAGTACTACCGTTTATTTTTACAAGAAATGATTACTACTATTAAACTGAAAATGTAGTAACTGATTAATCTTCTTCTCCTTCTTAATCTACCTACCCTCCAGGGTCGCTTTTTCCCTCGGACTCAGTAAGGGATCCCACCTTTACCGCTTCAAGGGCAGTGCCCTGGTGCTTCAGACTCTGGGTCGGGGTACACAACTGTGGAGGATGACCAGTACCTCGCCCAGGCAGCCTCACCTACTATGCTGAACAGGGGCCTTGCGGGGGGATGGAAAGACTGGAAGGGATAGACAAGGAATAGGGAAGGAAGCGGCCGTGGCCTTAAGTTAGGTACCATCCCGGCATTTGCCTGGAGGAGAAGTGGGAAACCACGGAAAACAACTTCCAGGTTGGCTGAGGTGGAAATTAATCCCGTCTTTACTCAGTTGACCTTCCGAGGCTGAGTGGACCCCGTTCCAGCCATCGTACCACTTTGTAAATATTGTGGCAAAGCCGGGAATCGAACCCGGGCCCCCGGGGGGTGGCAGCTAATCACACTAACCACTACACCACAGAGGCGGACATAACTGGTTAATCGCCTGAATTTTATTGTAATCAGTCTATTCCAATCCCCTTGTGGGTGGAGGCGATAGAATAACATCCACTGTACCCATACCTCTCCTAAGAGGAGATTAAATGCGACCCCAGGGGTTCTCAAGCAGGAAGCGTCGGGTGGCGACGATGGGGCCCTTGGCTGAGTCCTGGCATTTCTTCCACTTAATTGTGCTGGGCTCCTGACTTTCATAATTCCTATTCGACCCTCTTTGGCCAATTCTTGTTCTTTTCCGACTCGGGTGGTATTAGGTTGCGAGGCCTAGGGAGTATTTCAGTTTCTCACCCTTCGCGGCCTTTGTCTTTCTTTGGCCGACATCACCATTTTTCAAAGTGTCGGATCTCTTTCATTCTCTCCCTCTGATTGGTGTTAATAGTGGATGGTCGCCCAGTTGCAGTTGCTCTTAAAACAATAAAATCACCACCACCATCATGACCATCTGTCTTTTTCAACCTTAACAGTTCCCTTTTAATGTCGAGGTTGCGGATAGTGGAAGCTTTTACCTTCCCCTCCTCGAAAGGCCTCCATGACCTGTACGGAGATAGCTATGGTTTTTCCTTTGTCTCGCTTAGCTTTTCTTTAATTCAAGGAAGGAATGGCCATGAAATGAAGGAAACTGCGTCACTGCGTCTAATACTCACCTCACAGATGAGGTAGCAGGAGGTTATTCAAGTTGTGATATGAATAATGCGAGCGGAAGTACACACGTTACTTCCAATGAGAGTCACTTTCTCCAGGATCTTCCAGTAGTAGAAGTGACTGCGCATTGAACAGTTCAGGTTTCATTTTTTCTGATGACTTCTTGAGGCAAAGTTAGAAACTGAGAGTAGGTGTGAAAGTGAGTCAAACAGGATACGACCACGTAACGGAATAAGAAAGAGATGAGCAAAGAAGACGCCATTTGTCTGTTGTTCTTCGTACGTTATTTCAAGCAAACTTGTGCATTCCATTCTATGGAAAATGATTAAATATAAGTCCACCAGTTCAACTACTCACCGCCCTAATTCATTCATTCATGTCGTATCGGCCAACTTTGGACCACGTCATTTCAACTGACTACTTCTGACTTTGATGCCTGACCAGTACTTTCGCATGCGTTATTGGTGTCCTTTCTTCCTCTGCTGTGTTCATGCCTTTCCTGTTTTTAATTTTGGCTTTTCTCGGACACCTTGAAACGCTTGAAGTTTCTTCTTAAGTGGGACATGCTCCTGGATGTCATTACGTGTGATTCCCACTTCTTCAAGGTCTCTATCTACCTCAATGAACCAAGCTCCTTTGGTTTACATCTGCTGAAAGAAGGTAAAGATGCGGTTGTTCAGTCTTGTTTGGTCCATTCGTGTCACATGCCCATAAAAGGTAATTTATATTTTCCGTATGGTATCGGTAACATTCTCTACGTGGGTGTAGGGGCCGATGACCTTAGATGTGAGGCCCTATTAAACAACAAGCATCATCATCATCTATATGGGTGTATAGTTCGTCGTTATGCCGTCTTCTTTACTCACGATTGTCTTTGACGGGACCTAAGATCTTTCTCAAAATCTTCCTTTCTTTAGCCTCCAGTTTCTCGATCAGGTTTTTTGTTCATATTCTGAAGCGTATAATGCATGTACCTCTGGACGGATGACACTGCAGTAATACCTCAGCTTTGCTTTGAAAGGTTCGAAAGGTTTGTTGTAGACGTCCTTGGTAAAATGGTACGCCATTTCCATTTTTTCTTCACCCGTAATATAAAGGCTTCTTTCTCTGACAAATTTGGTGTTATCACTTCTCCCAGATACCGGAACTTATTTAATCGTACCATTTTGTCTTGCCCATCTGTGAGCCCTCTGGGTGCCAGCTTGATATTAGTTAAAAAAGTTCTTTTCTCAAAAGAGATGTACAGGCCTGACTTCCTGCTTGTGTTTTAAGTTGTAAAACCTGCTCCATGGCTGTGTTTAAGGAATCATAAAAAAATTGCAAAATCATCTGCAAAGGCTAGGCAATCAATATCAACATTTTGGCTTTTGCATTCTAGTCGGACTCCAATTTGAACTCCTTGATTATCCAGCTCTTTGCATCCTAATATAATAAATTAAAAATTGAAATTTGTCGTGTATATAACTTTCCAACATATGCAAATAGCGACCTACTTGTCTCAGTAGATCAGATATGGTATGTTCGACTCATGATCCGAAATTCATGGGTTAAAATCCTGGAAGATTACTCGATTTTTGAAGGGTGGCCAAACACATTGACATGTTAAGTATCACTATGTCCACGCAACAAAATTAACTGTATCATCCAGAAGAGGATTTTTTTTTGCTATATTGTGACCGTGAGGCCACAAATGAGTGAACAGGTGTTGGTGCGGCTTGTGTTCGCTTGTCGGCGAGATGGGGTGCGCGCGACCTTGGACAAGGGCGAGAACGAGTTTTTTTGTGCAGAGGACGGCCGGCTGGCTAACGGAATAAAAATTAAAAAAATGAAGGTTGGCGAGTGAGAGAAGGAGGCCAGCGCGTGTCACCTGTAATTGCGAGGAATGAAATGAATGAAATATTTGTAATATCTTTGGTGGCGACGTGCATAATTACGGAAGGCTCAAGGACTAAAGTAAAATAAACTGGATAAAAGAATAGCACATTTAGAGGATATAAATTAAAAACTGAAATTTTGGAATAATTTGCACGACCTTGTGGCTAAAATGGTGATGAAGTTGTAGATTCGTACAGTAGAAGAATTTAGTTCCTAAATTGACTTTACTTCCGTGCATGTGCACCAGACATGACATTTAAGTCATGTGATACGAATACTCGTTCTCACACACACTCTGGCGTGTCTTGGACTATCACCTTCAGTCGCTCAGCGTGGAACGTCGTGAATACTGGCTTCACTCCTGTGCTCTACACCTCCGATAATTGGATATAATTTAGAACAGTGCTGTGATCAGACGTCGAATGTGCAGACATTAATCCCTTAAGTACGTGTCATTTCCAAAATATAGTTACGTGTGTGTTTGGAGCCTACTCTAAAACATTTTGTGTAAGTTTCAGCTTTCTTACGAGTGGACGCGGAAGACGTGGACGTGAATATTTCCAGAAGAGGACGGAATCTCGCATCATGGATTACCAGTGCTTCACCATGAAGTTCTAAACCTTTGACCATCGTTGGCGGCGTCGGGATGCAGATTCTTTCTTCCTGGCATGGCTGATTGAGAACCCAGGCTTCCAGACATGAAGATTTCTCTATAAAGTTAAGTCGATTACGTCTCATTTATATCTGTTCTATGTAGTTTTGTTCTATTTTTTCCTTCTTCTTAGTAAGCTATTTTGACACATTTTATGGTTGTTTATTTGCTCGAATACGTCGTAAAACTGACACATGTGATTATTTAATGACCATGTGGCCATGAATTTGACAGTGAAGGGTTCTGATAGAGTTATCCATGTGTTATCGACACCATCTTTGCTTATTGAGTAAATTTCGTCACGAATATGAATTAATTTATGTCTGATGGATTTAATGGTAGGATATTTCGTCCACATTTTCTATATTTTCCTTGTAATGGAACTTCTACTTGTACCTCGTGTCTGAGACAACGTGTCATCGGGATATTGAGTCCGAATTCTATGTACGAATTTAATGTGAACATGTGCATTGGGAGCATGTGATAATTAGTTGGAGTAATTAATCATCGAGACACTTTTAAGTGGATATTATGTATTTGTAGGACGTTGGTAGGTCCTGATATTTCATGGCTACACATATTTGAGATTAGGATGCGACAAGTTAGGGTCGTCATTGTGATACACTGTACGTGTAGAGTATATGGAATAATTGGCATGAATCTTCGTGAAACTGAGCTTTTCACATGTTTATGGATTATTCGCGATAAATGCAGTGTAGTCAAATGTTAGTGTCTTCAGATAAAAAAAATGAAAGTCCATGTTAATCGATGTACTTTTTAATTCGTGGGAATATCCCAGATTTTCTCAAGAAATCCAGTAATTTCAATCTCAAGGTACAGATGAATGTTCAAGAAGGCCTTAGGTCTAAAGAACAAGTCTTCGACGAAATATCTAAATAATATCTGATTCGTGACTATACCAGCTTATTCGTTGATGCAATTTGTCGCTTTCGTGTGATAACTAAATCTTGCTGTCACTCAATAAATTCGTTAACAGGAGAGTAAAACGGTTGATCGACACTCGTCGACGTGTACATAGTGTAGATATTTTCTTCTTAGTACTCACAGTCTTCTTACCAATTTCCGTAGTTAGCTGTAGAAGTAGTGATTTATTGGTATTTAGAGGATTATTTTTCATGTGTTCTATTCTGAAATATGTGACACTGATATTATCGATTGATAGTGGACAGGATCTCCACATGGATGGTATTCTCCCCATTTACTTACGTTTGCAAGCCCAGGAGGCGTTTTATTTTGTTTAATTATTGGTCAAATACTTAACGTTCAGTATAATTCTCACGGAAAGAGATGTGAGACGACGTGAACAGGTATATCCGACGTCTCGGATTAACTTAGAGAAAACCAAGGCAAATTCAACTTTTCATTTTATCGTTAAGATAACGACTGTAAATTTTATTATTTTGCCATAAGTGTTAACTTTTTGAATCTTGGATATTTCTTTATTATAATCGTTCTTACAATTACTGCATTTTTTCCAGATTGTCGATGAAGGCTTGGCCCAGACCTCATTTTTCTGAATGAAAATTTTTAATTCAACTTTAAGCAAATAACTTAATAACTTTGAAGACGATAAAAAAAATTTTTTTACAATGTAAATACTCTGTTAGAATGTCAGGGAAACAACTGCCGTGTACCATCCCATTTGTTTGTGCCTAGGTTTGTTACATCAAGAGTCATATAAAATTCCATAACGTAACGATCATAATCATAATCATAGATTGCAGGATGGCCAATACTGCATTTAATTAAATAAAAGTGTCATATATGTTCTATACTTGGAACGTGCTTATTTGATGAACCCTATGATAATCCTGCCACATTCATTTATTTTATAAGCCTACAGCCACCGAACTGAGCACCCCTGGGGTGTCTCGTGTTCGCTGACTGACTATGACGGGCACATCTTAGTGGCTAGTCCCTTCCGTGGGGCTCGATTTGTGGCTTAGAAAGTGGCTGAATCCATCGTGGAACTTGATTAATTGCTTCTCCACGTGGTTTAAATTGACTTGCTCAGATTATTAATTATTCAAGGTTCGGCAGGTTCATTTCAGATTTAATGCCATCCCAGTTAGGTAGAATTCTAACAGAGTACGCGGAATTTTCAGAGTATTTTATTTATGATGATGTGTTTCACATGGAAAAATGAGGGTTAGGAATTTTCTTCATGAAACTTGAATTTGCCTTATCACAATCAACATGTCTGGGGGGAAAGTTTCTGCATTTCGGCGTTTGCTGACACAGGTCACTTTATGAATAATAGAATGGATCTCGAGGAGATTAGGAAGTTATTAGAGACTCTGACAGTAGAGAGTAGGAGAGCACAGGAGGAGAATAAAGAGGAACTCAGAAAAATACAGGAAGAGAGTAGGAGAGCACAGGGAGAGAATAAAGAGGAATTTAGGAAAATACAAGACGAGAATAAGGAGGAATTCAGAAAAATACAGGAAGAGAATAGGAGAGCACAGGACGAGAATAAAGAGGAATTTAGGAAAATACAGGAAGATAGTAATGAACGATTGAGTCAGAAAATGAACATTATGGGTGCTGCGATACAGGAAGAGGCAAAAAAAGGTCGTGACGAACTATATGCAAAACTGGAGGAAACTAGTTGTCGGATTGACAATATCGTGTTAGAGTGCAGGGAAAATCAGAAAAAAACCCTGGAACAAGTTGTTACTTTGACAAGCCAGATTAAAGAGGATAATAAGGTTATCACCGGGAAGGTCACCGCTCTTCAGAGTGACGTAGTCCTAGTCAGAAATAACATTGAATCTGTGAGGAAGGAGATAGATGTTATAAAGGTAGAGATTTCTACGGCACAAGAAGAGATGTCAGAACAAGTGAAAAATCTTAGAGGAGAGGTCACAGAAGACTTAAAGAAAATAAAAGAGAAGGTCGACGATGATCTCCGTTCCGTAAAGGACAGTATCTCAGTCAACCAAATGGAGATACAAGATATTTCACTCCAGTTCGATGATATCAAGAGCATGATTGACAAAGACAAGTCGGAAATACTCGAGCAAATTATTAATCTTGCCGGAGATGTCAAGTCCGGGAAACAGAAGATGGAGGAAAATATGGACGCCCTCCAAAAATTAGAAAAGGAAGTAGGATTCTTGAAGTTGCAGGATAGGAGCACTAGAGTCTTAGTGACATCATTAATGGACCGACAGAGTAATGTCGAAGAGGTCGTACAGGCTAAATCTACTGTAACAGAAGGAATATCGCCCGTAGCTGAATCGTCTCAGAATATTACCCACATTGAACAACCCACAGTAAATCTCAGTACGACACCGGCACAAAGCGTACCTCAAATCATTAATTTTATCCGAATGAGCGAGGACAGGCCTAGAAAATTCAACAACTTAAACGGGGTCACACCTAAAAATTTCATTAGGGACCTTGATGAATATATTCGTGAACAGAAGATCCCTACTGAAAAACATCTGCGAACAGCGGAGAAATTTTTAGAGGGAGACGTGCTCAACTGGTACCATGCTTTCCGCTATACGTTTGAAGACTATGAAGGTTTCAAGCGCTTGTTCCTACAGAGATACTGGGGAGCGGATTTGCAACAGGCACTACGGTTGGATTTGTATTCACGAAAATATTCCATAGATGGGCAGACGCAGTACGCTAATTACTTCTGTAATCAAGTACGACGAATGAAAGACCTCGACACTCCACCATCTGAAAATGAGTTGGTCCAGGCGATAACAAAGCAGTTTCCTGTGGAAGTACAGCGTTTACTCATTGCTGCCAATGTTCAGACCGCGGTTCAGGCTGAGGCTATCCTCAGACAACTCGACCATACCATGAATGTCTCAACACTACCGAAAACTCAAAGGAGCAATACTTACCAGGTCAACGTAATAGACACTCCGAAAAACCGAAATTCGACTCCAATGCCTGAAAACGGAAATCAGAGTGGACCTAAAGAGTACAAAAACCATCCCAGAGCGTACGACCGTCGATGGGAAGAGAGAAGAACGAGACCCAGAGAGGACAGGATGGAAGATCCGAAGAACGTCCGAAGAAGGGGAAATTACAGGACACGGGACCGACTACAGGACTACAGACGGAATAGGCCCTATGATAGACCTAGATATTATTCAGATCGTAACTACCGGAATTTCAGAGATGAAATGGAGAACCGTCATCGAGAAAGCATGAGGTACATTGAAGAATTAAGGAAGGAAACTGAAAAAGGCTCAAAATGGAAGGACGCCATTCATAATCAAGACACCGATCCAGATGTGATGGGAGCCGAGAGCCCACAGTTCCAGCGACACCGGAATTCACCTCATGACGATAGATTAAATCCTTCGGCACCACAATATCAACCTGAAAATCAGGGTGCCAGAAGAAAGACTCCAATGTGAAGATATCAAACTATTACTCTCCTACGAACAGTTATATTCAATGCCTCGAACCTAAGACTCTACCGTAAAGCAGAAGAGTGAAGAAAGAAAAAAAGAAAAGACCCAGGTCGGCTGTCGAAGAAATACCAGTTTGTGTCGTGCAGAATGATTACCGTTCAGACAACTAACAGATGCCTGAAAATTATAAATACCATGGAAAATTAAACAGTGAAGTAGACAGCATACGGACCACATTTTAAGGAATGAACATGATCTAAAAAATTTTAACCTTGTTTAAAAATTTTTGTCCCAGTAAGAGGTGGATGTGACCGTGAGGCCACAAATGAGTGAACAGGTGTTGGTGCGGCTTGTGTTCGCTTGTCGGCGAGATGGGGTGCGCGCGACCTTGGACAAGGGCGAGAACGAGTTTTTTTGTGCAGAGGACGGCCGGCTGGCTAACGGAATAAAAATTAAAAAAATGAAGGTTGGCGAGTGAGAGAAGGAGGCCAGCGCGTGTCACCTGTAATTGCGAGGAATGAAATGAATGAAATATTTGTAATATCTTTGGTGGCGACGTGCATAATTACGGAAGGCTCAAGGACTAAAGTAAAATAAACTGGATAAAAGAATAGCACATTTAGAGGATATAAATTAAAAACTGAAATTTTGGAATAATTTGCACGACCTTGTGGCTAAAATGGTGATGAAGTTGTAGATTCGTACAGTAGAAGAATTTAGTTCCTAAATTGACTTTACTTCCGTGCATGTGCACCAGACATGACATTTAAGTCATGTGATACGAATACTCGTTCTCACACACACTCTGGCGTGTCTTGGACTATCACCTTCAGTCGCTCAGCGTGGAACGTCGTGAATACTGGCTTCACTCCTGTGCTCTACACCTCCGATAATTGGATATAATTTAGAACAGTGCTGTGATCAGACGTCGAATGTGCAGACATTAATCCCTTAAGTACGTGTCATTTCCAAAATATAGTTACGTGTGTGTTTGGAGCCTACTCTAAAACATTTTGTGTAAGTTTCAGCTTTCTTACGAGTGGACGCGGAAGACGTGGACGTGAATATTTCCAGAAGAGGACGGAATCTCGCATCATGGATTACCAGTGCTTCACCATGAAGTTCTAAACCTTTGACCATCGTTGGCGGCGTCGGGATGCAGATTCTTTCTTCCTGGCATGGCTGATTGAGAACCCAGGCTTCCAGACATGAAGATTTCTCTATAAAGTTAAGTCGATTACGTCTCATTTATATCTGTTCTATGTAGTTTTGTTCTATTTTTTCCTTCTTCTTAGTAAGCTATTTTGACACATTTTATGGTTGTTTATTTGCTCGAATACGTCGTAAAACTGACACATGTGATTATTTAATGACCATGTGGCCATGAATTTGACAGTGAAGGGTTCTGATAGAGTTATCCATGTGTTATCGACACCATCTTTGCTTATTGAGTAAATTTCGTCACGAATATGAATTAATTTATGTCTGATGGATTTAATGGTAGGATATTTCGTCCACATTTTCTATATTTTCCTTGTAATGGAACTTCTACTTGTACCTCGTGTCTGAGACAACGTGTCATCGGGATATTGAGTCCGAATTCTATGTACGAATTTAATGTGAACATGTGCATTGGGAGCATGTGATAATTAGTTGGAGTAATTAATCATCGAGACACTTTTAAGTGGATATTATGTATTTGTAGGACGTTGGTAGGTCCTGATATTTCATGGCTACACATATTTGAGATTAGGATGCGACAAGTTAGGGTCGTCATTGTGATACACTGTACGTGTAGAGTATATGGAATAATTGGCATGAATCTTCGTGAAACTGAGCTTTTCACATGTTTATGGATTATTCGCGATAAATGCAGTGTAGTCAAATGTTAGTGTCTTCAGATAAAAAAAATGAAAGTCCATGTTAATCGATGTACTTTTTAATTCGTGGGAATATCCCAGATTTTCTCAAGAAATCCAGTAATTTCAATCTCAAGGTACAGATGAATGTTCAAGAAGGCCTTAGGTCTAAAGAACAAGTCTTCGACGAAATATCTAAATAATATCTGATTCGTGACTATACCAGCTTATTCGTTGATGCAATTTGTCGCTTTCGTGTGATAACTAAATCTTGCTGTCACTCAATAAATTCGTTAACAGGAGAGTAAAACGGTTGATCGACACTCGTCGACGTGTACATAGTGTAGATATTTTCTTCTTAGTACTCACAGTCTTCTTACCAATTTCCGTAGTTAGCTGTAGAAGTAGTGATTTATTGGTATTTAGAGGATTATTTTTCATGTGTTCTATTCTGAAATATGTGACACTGATATTATCGATTGATAGTGGACAGGATCTCCACATGGATGGTATTCTCCCCATTTACTTACGTTTGCAAGCCCAGGAGGCGTTTTATTTTGTTTAATTATTGGTCAAATACTTAACGTTCAGTATAATTCTCACGGAAAGAGATGTGAGACGACGTGAACAGGTATATCCGACGTCTCGGATTAACTTAGAGAAAACCAAGGCAAATTCAACTTTTCATTTTATCGTTAAGATAACGACTGTAAATTTTATTATTTTGCCATAAGTGTTAACTTTTTGAATCTTGGATATTTCTTTATTATAATCGTTCTTACAATTACTGCATTTTTTCCAGATTGTCGATGAAGGCTTGGCCCAGACCTCATTTTTCTGAATGAAAATTTTTAATTCAACTTTAAGCAAATAACTTAATAACTTTGAAGACGATAAAAAAAATTTTTTTACAATGTAAATACTCTGTTAGAATGTCAGGGAAACAACTGCCGTGTACCATCCCATTTGTTTGTGCCTAGGTTTGTTACATCAAGAGTCATATAAAATTCCATAACGTAACGATCATAATCATAATCATAGATTGCAGGATGGCCAATACTGCATTTAATTAAATAAAAGTGTCATATATGTTCTATACTTGGAACGTGCTTATTTGATGAACCCTATGATAATCCTGCCACATTCATTTATTTTATAAGCCTACAGCCACCGAACTGAGCACCCCTGGGGTGTCTCGTGTTCGCTGACTGACTATGACGGGCACAATATCAACGCAGTATCTTATAATTACTACTACATTCACAGCAACAAATAATAATAATAATAATAATAATAATAATAATAATAATAATAATAATAATAATAATAATAATAATAATAATAATAATAAGCATATAATCTTAATTGGGCCTCTGTTCAGCAGAGCAGGTGAGGCCGCCTGGGCGAGGTACTGGTCCTCCTTCCCAGTTTTATCTCCCGCTCCATGACACTGTCCTTGAAGTGGTAGAGTTGTGATCCCTCACTGAGTCCAAGGTAAAAACCAACCCTGGAGGGTAAACGGATTAAGAAACACAGAAAGAAAATATAATCTTAGTTTAATGAATTAATTTTGTTACTTTTTTAACGTTACACTAACACATCGAATATTTTCAGCGAACAAGGATGGGCAAAGGCTATGATTGAGAAGGTAACGGTCGCGGTCTTGTCTGTTGTGAAGGAAAGACAACCACAGAAAAGCATGAATTATGTATAGATTTATTTATGGATTTATGTATGGATTACATCAAACATATTCTCGAAATAAAATGTACTCTGAAACTAATATATTACCACTTAAACAACCAATCTCATAAACTGAATAACTTTTTATTCATAAAGTCTCTCATAATGAAATGTTCACCAACCCTAAATTTCCTAAAGTCACTGAAATTCATTCATATAAGACAAGGCAAAAAGTAAATTACACGTCTTTCAAGATTATACAAAAAAGTTTGGCACAAATGGAGTGCAACACTCATTAATATCTGAATATAACAGCATTCATGAAAATACAGCAATCATCTCCAAAACTGTGCCATTTCGTAATAAGTTTAAGAAGTACCTCTTAGGCATTCTGAATGTCACCTAATCGAAACAGTTTTTCCTTCTGTATTGTTACTTTGGTAATAATCCACCTACTTAATGTAAGCCTCTCTATTAGATAAATAGTGATAGTGATATGTTAAACTACTATAATTACTCTTTCACTTTTAGACCTTAGATATTAATCCGTACCGGGCGAGTTGGCCGTGCAGTTAGGAGCGCGCAGCTGTGAGCTTGCATCCGGGAGATAGTGGGCTCGAATCCCACTGTTGGCAGCCCTGAAGATATTTTCCGTGGTTTCCCATTTTTATACCAGGCAAATGCTGGGGATGTACCTTAATTAAGGCCACGGCCGCTTCCTTCCCATTCCTAGGCCTTTCCTCTCACATCGTCGCCGTAAGACGGAGCGACGTAAAACAAATAGCAAAAAAACGAACATTAATCCGCCATTGTTGTGATTATCCTTGTACTGTTCCTCTCCACAGAGCTCTTGCTCTATGGAACCTGTATTTATCAATATATCAAATCACAGCATATTCAAGAGAATCGACACTCGGGTTCAAACCCACCATCACGTAAACACATATTCACAGCTATGTGACAGGATCCGCGCGGCCGGCTATTTGAATGGTAATTACAGTAAAACCTCATTAATACGAACCCAATTAGAACGGACTTTGCTTCATCCGGACAACCGTTTAATAATACATTAATGCGATTACAATTTCAGATCCATAATTTTCAATTACGCGTCTGTTGTCAATAATATGTAACCATCAAAAGTGATTAACTCGTGGAGGAAAGTTAATACACGAAGAGGTTGAACCAGATACGGCCTGATTGAAACAGAAAATTTTCACAACACCTTCCACCAAGGTGGTGAAAATT